>NW_028246077.1:0-454000 GCF_964263255.1 Lissotriton vulgaris | reverse complement strand
AAATAAAACATTTGAAAACGGACCATTTTCCACATTTCTGAAGCATGACGTAATGGGGGGGTGTTATCTCTTTTGTCGAAAATCAGCCATTTTTGCTCGAACATTAAATGCCTCCAAATGGTATTTAATTAACTTCCCGAGCTCCTGGAAGCATGAAAATCACTTTAAACATGCTAATTTTAGCTCTAACACTGATGATCCACCTATAAATGTGAACTGACGTTCAAAAATAAAACATTTGAAAACGGACCATTTTCCACATTTCTGAAGCATGACGTAATGGGGGGGTGTTATCTCTTTTGTCGAAAATCAGCCGTTTTTGCTCGAACATTAAATGCCTCCAAATGGTATTTAATTAACTTCCCGGGGTGAAGAAACCCTTTTTGAGAACTCAGAGTGAGTAATTGGCCATTTTCATGCACTTTTAACCATTCCATAAATCTTGTGTTTAGGGCCCCTGGAAGCATGAAAATCACTTTAAACATGCTAATTTTAGCTCTAACACTGATGATCCACCTACAAATGTGAACTGACGTTCAAAAATAAAACATTTGAAAACGGACCATTTTCCACATTTCTTAAGCATGACGTAATGGGGGGGTGTTATCTCTTTTGTCGAAAACCAGCCGTTTTTGCTCGAACATTAAATGCCTCCAAATGGTATTTAATTAACTTCCCGAGCAACTGGAAGCATGAAAATCACTTTAAACATGCTAATTTTAGCTCTAACACTGATGATCCACCTACAAATGTGAACTGACGTTCAAAAATAAAACATTTGAAAACGGACCATTTTCCACATTTCTGAAGCATGACGTAATGGGGGGGTGTTATCTCTTTTGTCGAAAATCAGCCGTTTTTGCTCGAACATTACATGCCTCCAAATGGTATTTAATTAACTTCCTGGGGTGAAAAAACCCTTTTTGAGAACTCAGAGTGAGTAAATTGGCCATTTTCATGCACTTTTAACCATTCCATAAATCTTGTGTTTAGGGCCCCTGGAAGCATGAAAATCACTTTAAACATGCTAATTTTAGCTCTGACACTGATGATCCACCTACAAATGTGAACTGACGTTCAAAAATAAAACATTTGAAAACGGACCATTTTCCACATTTCTGAAGCATGACGTAATGGGGGGGTGTTATCTCTTTTGTCGAAAATCAGCCATTTTTGCTCGAACATTAAATGCCTCCAAATGGTATTTAATTAACTTCCCGAGCTCCTGGAAGCATGAAAATCACTTTAAACATGCTAATTTTAGCTCTAACGCTGATGATCCACCTACAAATGTGAACTGACGTTCAAAAATAAAACATTTGAAAACGGACCATTTTCCACATTTCTGAAGCATGACGTAATGGGGGGGTGTTATCTCTTTTGTCGAAAATCAGCCGTTTTTGCTTGAACATTAAATGCCTCCAAATAGTATTTAATTCACTTCCCGAGCCCCTGGAAGCATGAAAATCACTTTAAACATGCTAATTTGAGCTCTAACACTGATGATCCACCTACAAATGTGAACTGACGTTCAAAAATAAAACATTTGAAAACGGACCATTTTCCACATTTCTGAAGCATGACGTAATGGGGGGGTGTTATCTCTTTTGTCGAAAATCAGCTGTTTTTGCTCGAACATTAAATGCCTCCAAATGGTATTTATTTAACTTCCCGAGCCCCTGGAAGCATGAAAATCACTTTAAACATGCTAATTTTAGCTCTAACACTGATGATCCACCTACAAATGGGAACTGACGTTCAAAAATAAAACATTTGAAAACGGACCATTTTCCACATTTCTGAAGCATGACGTAATGGGGGGTGTTATCTCTTTTGTCGAAAATCAGCCGTTTTTGCTCGAACATTAAATGCCTCCAAATGGTATTTATTTAACTTCCCGAGCCCCTGGAAGCATGAAAATCACTTTAAACATACTAATTTTAGCTCTAACACTGATGATCCACCTACAAATGTGAACTGACGTTCAAAAATAAAACATTTGAAAACGGACCATTTTCCACATTTCTGAAGCATGACGTATTGGGGGGGTGTTATCTCTTTTGTCGAAAATCAGCCGTTTTTGCTCGAACATTAAATGCCTCCAAATGGTATTTAATTAACTTCCGGGGGTGAAGAAACCCTTTTTGAGAACTCAGAGTGAGTAAATTGGCCATTTTCATGCACTTTTAACCATTCCATAAATCTTGTGTTTAGGGCCCCTGGAAGCATGAAAATCACTTTAAACATGCTAATTTTAGCTCTAACACTGATGATCCACCTACAAATGTGAACTGACGTTCAAAAATAAAACATTTGAAAACGGACCGTTTTCCACATTTCTGAAGCATGACGTAATGGGGGGGTGTTATCTCTTTTGTCGAAAATCAGCCGTTTTTGCTCGAACATTAAATGCCTCCAAATGGTATTTAATTAACTTCCGGGGGTGAAGAAACCCTTTTTGAGAACTCAGAGTGAGTAAATTGGCCATTTTTATGCTCTTTTAACCATTCCATAAATCTTGTGTTTAGGGCCCCTGGAAGCATGAAAATCACTTTAAACATGCTAATTTTAGCTCTAACACTGATGATCCACCTACAAATGTGAACTGACGTTCAAAAATAAAACATTTGAAAACGGACCGTTTTCCACATTTGTGAAGCATGACGTAAGGGGGGGGGGTGTTATCTCTTTTGTCGAAAATCAGCCGTTTTTGCTCAAACATTAAATGCCTCCAAATAGTATTTAATTCACTTCCAGAGCCCCTGGAAGCATGAAAATCACTTTAAACATGCTAATTTTAGCTCTAACACTGATGATCCACCTACAAATGTGAACTGACGTTCAAAAATAAAACATTTGAAAACGGACCATTTTCCACATTTCTGAAGCATGACGTAATGGGGGGGTGTTATCTCTTTTGTCGAAAATCAGCCGTTTTTGCTCGAACATTAAATGCCTCCAAATGGTATTTAATTAACTTCCCGGGGTGAAGAAACCCTTTTTGAGAACTCAGAGTGAGTAAATTGGCCATTTTCATGCACTTTTCACCATTCCATAAATCTTGTGTTTAGGGCCCCTGGAAGCATGAAAATCACTTTAAACATGCTAATTTTAGCTCTAACACTGATGATCCACCTACAAATGTGAACTGACGTTCAAAAATAAAACATTTGAAAACGGACCATTTTCCACATTTCTGAAGCATGACGTAATGGGAGGGTGTTATCTCTTTTGTCGAAAATCAGCCGTTTTTGCTCGAACATTAAATGCCTCCAAATGGTATTTAATTAACTTCCCAAGCCCTTGGAAGCATGAAAATCACTTTAAACATGCTAATTTTAGCTCTCACACTGATGATCCACCTACAAATGTGAACTGACGTTCAAAAATAAAACATTTGAAAACGGACCATTTTCCACATTTCTGAAGCATGACGTAATGGGGGGTGTTATCTCTTTTGTCGAAAAATAAGCAGTTTTTGCTCGAACATTAAATGCCTCCAAATGGTATTTAATCAACTTCCCGGGGTGAAGAAACCCTTTTTGAGAACTCAGAGTGAGTAAATTGGCCATTTTCATGCACTTTTAACCATTCCATAAATCTTGTGTTTAGGTCCCCTGGAAGCATGAAAATCACTTTAAACATGCCAATGTTAGCTCTAACACTGATGATCCACCTACAAATGTGAACTGACGTTCAAAAATAAAACATTTGAAAACGGACCATTTTCCACATTTCTGAAGCATGACGTAATGGGGGGGTGTTATCTCTTTTGTCGAAAATCAGCCATTTTTGCTTGAACATTAAATGCCTCCAAATGGTATTTAATTAACTTCCCGAGCTCCTGGAAGCATGAAAATCACTTTAAACATGCTAATTTTAGCTCTAACACTGATGATCCACCTACAAATGTGAACTGACGTTCAAAAATAAAACATTTGAAAACGGACCATTTTCCACATTTCTGAAGCATGACGTAATGGGGGGGTGTTATCTCTTTTGTCGAAAATCAGCCGTTTTTGCTCGAACATTAAATGCCTCCAAATGGTATTTAATTAACTTCCCGGGGTGAAGAAACCCTTTTTGAGAACTCAGAGTGAGTAATTGGCCATTTTCATGCACTTTTAACCATTCCATAAATCTTGTGTTTAGGGCCCCTGGAAGCATGAAAATCACTTTAAACATGCTAATTTTAGCTCTAACACTGATGATCCACCTACAAATGTGAACTGACGTTCAAAAATAAAACATTTGAAAACGGACCATTTTCCACATTTCTTAAGCATGACGTAATGGGGGGGTGTTATCTCTTTTGTCGAAAACCAGCCGTTTTTGCTCGAACATTAAATGCCTCCAAATGGTATTTAATTAACTTCCCGAGCCCCTGGAAGCATGAAAATCACTTTAAACATGCTAATTTTAGCTCTAACACTGATGATCCACCTACAAATGTGAACTGACGTTCAAAAATAAAACATTTGAAAACGGACCATTTTCCACATTTCTGAAGCATGACGTAATGGGGGGTGTTATCTCTTTTGTCGAAAATCAGCCGTTTTTGCTCGAACATTACATGCCTCCAAATGGTATTTAATTAACTTCCTGGGGTGAAGAAACCCTTTTTGAGAACTCAGAGGGAGTAAATTGGCCATTTTCATGCACTTTTAACCATTCCATAAATCTTGTGTTTAGGGCCCCTGGAAGCATGAAAATCACTTTAAACATGCTAATTTTAGCTCTAACACTGATGATCCACCTACAAATGTGAACTGATGTTCAAAAATAAAACATTTGAAAACGGACCATTTTCCACATTTCTGAAGCATGACGTAATGGGGGGGTGTTATCTCTTTTGTCGAAAAATAAGCCGTTTTTGCTCGAACATTAAATGCCTCCAAATGGTATTTAATTAACTTCCCGGGGTGAAGAAACCCTTATTGAGAACTCAGAGTGAGTAAATTGGCCATTTTCATGCACTTTTAACCATTCCATAAATCTTGTGTTTAGGGCCCCTGGAAGCATGAAAATCACTTTAAACATGCCAATGTTAGCTCTAACACTGATGATCCACCTACAAATGTGAACTGACGTTCAAAAATAAAACATTTGAAAACGGACCATTGTCCACATTTCTGAAGCATGACGTAATGGGGGGGTGTTATCTCTTTTGTCAAAAATCAGCCATTTTTGCTCGAACATTAAATGCCTCCAAATGGTATTTAATTAACTTCCCGAGCTCCTGGAAGCATGAAAATCACTTTAAACATGCTAATTTTAGCTCTAACACTGATGATCCACCTACAAATGTGAACTGACGTTCAAAAATAAAACATTTGAAAACGGACCATTTTCCACATTTCTGAAGCATGACGTAATGGGGGGGTGTTATCTCTTTTGTCGAAAATCAGCCGTTTTTGCTTGAACATTAAATGCCTCCAAATAGTATTTAATTCACTTCCCGAGCCCCTGGAAGCATGAAAATCACTTTAAACATGCTAATTTGAGCTCTAACACTGATGATCCACCTACAAATGTGAACTGACGTTCAAAAATAAAACATTTGAAAACGGACCATTTTCCACATTTCTGAAGCATGACGTAATGGGGGGGTGTTATCTCTTTTGTCGAAAATCAGCCGTTTTTGCTCAAACATTAAATGCCTCCAAATGGTATTTAATTAACTTCCCTGGGTGAAGAAACCCTTTTTGAGAACTCAGAGTGAGTAAATTGGCCATTTTCATGCACTTTTAACCATTCCATAAATCTTGTGTTTAGGGCCCCTGGAAGCATGAAAATAACTTTAAACATGCTAATTTTAGCTCTAACACTGATGATCCACCTACAAATGTGAACTGACGTTCAAAAATAAAACATTTGAAAACGGACCATTTTCCAAATTTCTGAAGCATGACGTAATGGGGGGGTGTTATCTCTTTTGTCGAAAATCAGCCGTTTTTGCTCGAACATTAAATGCCTCCAAATGGTATTTAATTAACTTCCGGGGGTGAAGAAACCCTTTTTGAGAACTCAGAGTGAGTAAATTGGCCATTTTCATGCACTTTTAACCATTCCATAAATCTTGTGTTTAGGGCCCCTGGAAGCATGAAAATCACTTTAAACATGCTAATTTTAGCTCTAACACTGATGATCCACCTACAAATGTGAACTGACGTTCAAAAATAAAACATTTGAAAA
Source organism: Lissotriton vulgaris (assembly GCF_964263255.1). Taxonomy (NCBI): domain Eukaryota; kingdom Metazoa; phylum Chordata; class Amphibia; order Caudata; family Salamandridae; genus Lissotriton; species Lissotriton vulgaris. The sequence goes on along the minus strand of NW_028246077.1, from coordinate 447,805 downwards.
CGGACCATTTTCCACAGTTTGTGAAGCATGACGTAATGGGGGGGTGTTATCTCTTTTGTCGAAAATCAGCCGTTTTTGCTCAAACATTAAATGCCTCCAAATAGTATTTAATTCACTTCCAGAGCCCCTGGAAGCATGAAAATCACTTTAAACATGCTAATTTTAGCTCTAACACTGATGATCCACCTACAAATGTGAACTGACGTTCAAAAATAAAACATTTGAAAACGGACCATTTTCCACATTTCTGAAGCATGACGTAATGGGGGGTTGTTATCTCTTTTGTCGAAAATCAGCTGTTTTTGCTCGAACATTAAATGCCTCCAAATGGTATTTAATTAACTTCCCGGGGTGAAGAAACCCTTTTTGAGAACTCAGAGTGAGTAATTGGCCATTTTCATGCACTTTTAACCATTCCATAAATCTTGTGTTTAGGGCCCCTGGAAGCATGAAAATCACTTTAAACATGCTAATTTTAGCTCTAACACTGATGATCCACCTACAAATGTGAACTGACGTTCAAAAATAAAACATTTGAAAATGGACCATTTTCCACATTTCTTAAGCATGACGTAATGGGGGGGTGTTATCTCTTTTGTCGAAAACCAGCCGTTTTTGCTCGAACATTAAATGCCTCCAAATGGTATTTAATTAACTTCCCGAGCCCCTGGAAGCATGAAAATCACTTTAAACATGCTAATTTTAGCTCTAAAACTGATGATCCACCTACAAATGTGAACTTACGTTCAAAAATAAAACATTTGAAAACGGACCATTTTCCACATTTCTGAAGCATGACGTAATGGGGGGGTGTTATCTCTTTTGTCGAAAATCAGCCGTTTTTGCTCGAACATTACATGCCTCCAAATGGTATTTAATTAACTTCCTGGGGTGAAGAAACCCTTTTTGAGAACTCAGAGTGAGTAAATTGGCCATTTTCATGCACTTTTACCATTCCATAAATCTTGTGTTTAGGGCCCCTGGAAGCATGAAAATCACTTTAAACATGCTAATTTTAGCTCTAACACTGATGATCCACCTACAAATGTGAACTGACGTTCAAAAATAAAACATTTGAAAACGGACCATTTTCCACATTTCTGAAGCATGACGTAATGGGGGGGTGTTATCTCTTTTGTCGAAAATCAGCCGTTTTTGCTCGAACATTAAATGCCTCCAAATGGTATTTAATTAACTTCCCGAGCCCTTGGAAGCATGAAAATCACTTTAAACATGCTAATTTTAGCTCTCACACTGATGATCCACCTACAAATGTGAACTGACGTTCAAAAATAAAACATTTGAAAACGGACCATTTTCCACATTTCTGAAGCATGACGTAATGGGGGGGTGTTATCTCTTTTGTCGAAAAATAAGCAGTTTTTGCTCGAACATTAAATGCCTCCAAATGGTATTTAATTAACTTCCCGGGGTGAAGAAACCCTTTTTGAGAACTCAGAGTGAGTAAATTGGCCATTTTCATGCACTTTTAACCATTCCATAAATCTTGTGTTTAGGTCCCCTGGAAGCATGAAAATCACTTTAAACATGCCAATGTTAGCTCTAACACTGATGATCCACCTACAAATGTGAACTGACGTTCAAAAATAAAACATTTGAAAACGGACCATTTTCCACATTTCTGAAGCATGACGTAATGGGGGGGTGTTATCTCTTTTGTCGAAAATCAGCCATTTTTGCTCGAACATTAAATGCCTCCAAATGGTATTTAATTAACTTCCTGAGCTCCTGGAAGCATGAAAATCACTTTAAACATGCTAATTTTAGCTCTAACACTGATGATCCACCTACAAATGTGAACTGACGTTCAAAAATAAAACATTTGAAAACGGACCATTTTCCACATTTCTGAAGCATGACGTAATGGGGGGGTGTTATCTCTTTTGTCGAAAATCAGCCGTTTTTGCTCGAACATTAAATGCCTCCAAATGGTATTTAATTAACTTCCCGGGGTGAAGAAACCCTTTTTGAGAACTCAGAAAGAGTAATTGGCCATTTTCATGCACTTTTAACCATTCCATAAATCTTGTGTTTAGGGCCCCTGGAAGCATGAAAATCACTTTAAACATGCTAATTTTAGATCTAACACTGATGATCCACCTACAAATGTGAACTGACGTTCAAAAATAAAACATTTGAAAACGGACCATTTTCCACATTTCTTAAGCATGACGTAAAGGGGGAGTGTTATCTCTTTTGTCGAAAACCAGCCGTTTTTGCTCGAACATTAAATGCCTCCAAATGGTATTTAATTAACTTCCCGAGCCCCTGGAAGCATGAAAATCACTTTAAACATGCTAATTTTAGCTCTAACACTGATGATCCACCTACAAATGTGAACTGACGTTCAAAAATAAAACATTTGAAAACGGACCATTTTCCACATTTCTGAAGCATGACGTAATGGGGGGGTGTTATCTCTTTTGTCGAAAATCAGCCGTTTTTGCTCGAACATTACATGCCTCCAAATGGTATTTAATTAACTTCCTGGGGTGAACAAACCCGTTTTGAGAACTCAGAGTGAGTAAATTGGCCATTTTCATGCACTTTTAACCATTCCATAAATCTTGTGTTTAGGGCCCCTGGAAGCATGAAAATCACTTTAAACATGCTAATTTTAGCTCTAACACTGATGATCCACCTACAAATGTGAACTGACGTTCAAAAATAAAACATTCGAAAACGGACCATTTTCCACATTTCTGAAGCATGACGTAATGGGGGGGTGTTATCTCTTTTGTCGAAAATCAGCCGTTTTTGCTCGAACATTAAATGCCTCCAAATGGTATTTAATTAACTTCCCGAGCCCTTGGAAGCATGAAAATCACTTTAAACATGCTAATTTTAGCTCTCACACTGATGATCCACCAACAAATGTGAACTGATGTTAAAAAATAAAACATTTGAAAACAGACCATTTTCCACATTTCTGAAGCATGACGTAATGAAGGGGTGTTATCTCTTTTGTCGAAAATCAGCTGTTTTTGCTCGAACATTAAATGCCTCCAAATGGTATTTAATTAACTTCCCGGGGTGAAGAAACCCTTATTGAGAACTCAGAGTGAGTAAATTGGACATTTTCATGCACTTTTAACCATTCCATAAATCTTGTGTTTAGGGCCCCTGGAAGCATGAAAATCACTTTAAACATGCCAATGTTAGCTCTAACACTGATGATCCACCTACAAATGTGAACTGACGTTCAAAAATAAAACATTTGAAAACGGACCATTTTCCACATTTCTGAAGCATGACGTAATGGGGGGGTGTTATCTCTTTTGTCGAAAATCAGCCATTTTTGCTCGAACATTAAATGCCTCCAAATGGTATTTAATTAACTTCCCGAGCTCCTGGAAGCATGAAAATCACTTTAAACATGCTAATTTTAGCTCTAACACTGATGATCCACCTACAAATGTGAACTGACGTTCAAAAATAAAACATTTGAAAACGGACCATTTTCCACATTTCTGAAGCATGACGTAATGGGGGGGTGTTATCTCTTTTGTCGAAAATCAGCCGTTTTTGCTCGAACATTAAATGCCTCCAAATGGTATTTATTTAACTTCCCGAGCCCCTGGAAGCATGAAAATCACTTTAAACATGCTAATTTTAGCTCTAACACTGATGATCCACCTACAAATGTGAACTGACGTTCAAAAATAAAACATTTGAAAACGGACCATTTTCCACATTTCTGAAGCATGACGTAATGGGGGGTGTTATCTCTTTTGTCGAAAATCAGCCGTTTTTGCTCGAACATTAAATGCCTCCAAATGGTATTTATTTAACTTCCCGAGCCCCTGGAAGCATGAAAATCACTTTAAACATACTAATTTTAGCTCTAACACTGATGATCCACCTACAAATGTGAACTGACGTTCAAAAATAAAACATTTGAAAACGGACCATTTTCCACATTTCTGAAGCATGACGTAATGGGGGGGTGTTATCTCTTTTGTCGAAAATCAGCCGTTTTTGCTCAAACATTAAATGCCTCCAAATGGTATTTAATTAACTTCCCTGGGTGAAGAAACCCTTTTTGAGAACTCAGAGTGAGTAAATTGGCCATTTTCATGCACTTTTAACCATTCCATAAATCTTGTGTTTAGGGCCCCTGGAAGCATGAAAATCACTTTAAACATGCTAATTTTAGCTCTAACACTGATGATCCACCTACAAATGTGAACTGACGTTCAAAAATAAAACATTTGAAAACGGACCATTTTCCACATTTCTGAAGCATGACGTAATGGGGGGGTGTTATCTCTTTTGTCGAAAATCAGCCGTTTTTGCTCGAACATTAAATGCCTCCAAATGGTATTTAATTAACTTCCGGGGGTGAAGAAACCCTTTTTGAGAACTCAGAGTGAGTAAATTGGCCATTTTCATGCACTTTTAACCATTCCATAAATCTTGTGTTTAGGGCCCCTGGAAGCATGAAAATCACTTTAAACATGCTAATTTTAGCTCTAACACCACCTACAAATGTGAACTGACGTTCAAAAATAAAACATTTGAAAACTGACCATTTTCCACATTTCTTAAGCATGACGTACAGGGGGGTTGTTATCTCTTTTGTCGAAAATCAGCCGTTTTTGCTCAAACATTAAATGCCTCCAAATAGTATTTAATTCGCTTCCAGAGCCCCTGGAAGCATGAAAATCACTTTAAACATGCTAATTTTAGCTCTAACACTGATGATCCACCTACAAATGTGAACTGACGTTCAAAAATAAAACATTTGAAAACGGACCATTTTCCACATTTCTGAAGCATGACGTAATGGGGGGTTGTTATCTCTTTTGTCGAAAATCAGCTGTTTTTGCTCGAACATTAAATGCCTCCAAATGGTATTTAATTAACTTCCCGGGGTGAAGAAACCCTTTTTGAGAACTCAGAGTGAGTAATTGGCCATTTTCATGCACTTTTAACCATTCCATAAATCTTGTGTTTAGGGCCCCTGGAAGCATGAAAATCACTTTAAACATGCTAATTTTAGCTCTAACACTGATGATCCACCTACAAATGTGAACTGACGTTCAAAAATAAAACATTTGAAAATGGACCATTTTCCACATTTCTTAAGCATGACGTAATGGGGGGGTGTTATCTCTTTTGTCGAAAACCAGCCGTTTTTGCTCGAACATTAAATGCCTCCAAATGGTATTTAATTAACTTCCCGAGCCCCTGGAAGCATGAAAATCACTTTAAACATGCTAATTTTAGCTCTAACACTGATGATCCACCTACAAATGTGAACTGACGTTCAAAAATAAAACATTTGAAAACGGACCATTTTCCACATTTCTGAAACATGACGTAATGGGGGGGTGTTATCTCTTTTGTCGAAAATCAGCCGTTTTTGCTCGAACATTACATGCCTCCAAATGGTATTTAATTAACTTCCTGGGGTGAAGAAACCCTTTTTGAGAACTCAGAGTGAGTAAATTGGCCATTTTCATGCACTTTTAACCATTCCATAAATCTTGTGTTTAGGGCCCCTGGAAGCATGAAAATCACTTTAAACATGCTAATTTTAGCTCTAACACTGATGATCCACCTACAAATGTGAACTGACGTTCAAAAATAAAACATTTGAAAACGGACCATTTTCCACATTTCTGAAGCATGACGTAATGGGGGGGTGTTATCTCTTTTGTCGAAAATCAGCCGTTTTTGCTCGAACATTAAATGCCTCCAAATGGTATTTAATTAACTTCCCGAGCCCTTGGAAGCATGAAAATCACTTTAAACATGCTAATTTTAGCTCTCACACTGATGATCCACCTACAAATGTGAACTGACGTTCAAAAATAAAACATTTGAAAACGGACCATTTTCCACATTTCTGAAGCATGACGTAATGGGGGGGTGTTATCTCTTTTGTCAAAAAATAAGCCGTTTTTGCTTGAACATTAAATGCCTCCAAATGGTATTTATTTACCTTGCCGGGGTGAAGAAACCCTTTTTGAGAACTCAGAGTGAGTAAATTGGCCATTTTCATGCACTTTTAACCATTCCATAAATCTTGTGTTTAGGTCCCCTGGAAGCATGAAAATCACTTTAAACATGCCAATGTTAGCTCTAACACTGATGATCCACCTACAAATGTGAACTGACGTTCAAAAATAAAACATTTGAAAACGGACCATTTTCCACATTTCTGAAGCATGACGTAATGGGGGGGTGTTATCTCTTTTGTCGAAAATCAGCCATTTTTGCTCGAACATTAAATGCCTCCAAATGGTATTTAATTAACTTCCCGAGCTCCTGGAAGCATGAAAATCACTTTAAACATGCTAATTTTAGCTCTAACACTGATGATCCACCTACAAATGTGAACTGACGTTCAAAAATAAAACATTTGAAAACGGACCATTTTCCACATTTCTGAAGCATGACGCAATGGGGGGGTGTTATCTCTTTTGTCGAAAATCAGCCGTTTTTGCTCGAACATTAAATGCCTCCAAATGGTATTTAATTAACTTCCCGGGGTGAAGAAACCCTTTTTGAGAACTCAGAGTGAGTAATTGGCCATTTTCATGCACTTTTAACCATTACATAAATCTTGTGTTTAGGGCCCCTGGAAGCATGAAAATCACTTTAAACATGCTAATTTTAGCTCTAACACTGATGATCCACCTACAAATGTGAACTGACGTTCAAAAATAAAACATTTGAAAACGGACCATTTTCCACATTTCTTAAGCATGACGTAATGGGGGGGTGTTATCTCTTTTGTCGAAAACCAGCCGTTTTTGCTCGAACATTAAATGCCTCCAAATGGTATTTAATTAACTTCCCGAGCCCCTGGAAGCATGAAAATCACTTTAAACATGCTAATTTTAGCCCTAACACTGATGATCCACCTACAAATGTGAACTGACGTTCAAAAATAAAACATTTGAAAACGGACCATTTTCCACATTTCTGAAGCATGACGTAATGGGGGGTGTTATCTCTTTTGTCGAAAATCAGCCGTTTTTGCTCGAACATTACATGCCTCCAAATGGTATTTAATTAACTTCCTGGGGTGAAGAAACCCTTTTTGAGAACTCAGAGGGAGTAAATTGGCCATTTTCATGCACTTTTAACCATTCCATAAATCTTGTGTTTAGGGCCCCTGGAAGCATGAAAATCACTTTAAACATGCTAATTTTAGCTCTAACACTGATGATCCACCTACAAATGTGAACTGATGTTCAAAAATAAAACATTTGAAAACGGACCATTTTCCACATTTCTGAAGCATGACGTAATGGGGGGGTGTTATCTCTTTTGTCGAAAAATAAGCCGTTTTTGCTCGAACATTAAATGCCTCCAAATGGTATTTAATTAACTTCCCGGGGTGAAGAAACCCTTATTGAGAACTCAGAGTGAGTAAATTGGCCATTTTCATGCACTTTTAACCATTCCATAAATCTTGTGTTTAGGGCCCCTGGAAGCATGAAAATCACTTTAAACATGCCAATGTTAGCTCTAACACTGATGATCCACCTACAAATGTGAACTGACGTTCAAAAATAAAACATTTGAAAACGGACCATTTTCCACATTTCTGAAGCATGACGTAATGGGGGGGTGTTATCTCTTTTGTCAAAAATCAGCCATTTTTGCTCGAACATTAAATGCCTCGAAATGGTATTTAATTAACTTCCCGAGCTCCTGGAAGCATGAAAATCACTTTAAACATGCTAATTTTAGCTCTAACACTGATGATCCACCTACAAATGTGAACTGACGTTCAAAAATAAAACATTTGAAAACGGACCATTTTCCACATTTCTGAAGCATGACGTAATGGGGGGTGTTATCTCTTTTGTCGAAAATCAGCCGTTTTTGCTTGAACATTAAATGCCTCCAAATAGTATTTAATTCACTTCCCGAGCCCCTGGAAGCATGAAAATCACTTTAAACATGCTAATTTGAGCTCTAACACTGATGATCCACCCACAAATGTGAACTGACGTTCAAAAATAAAACATTTGAAAACGGACCATTTTCCACATTTCTGAAGCATGACGTAATGGGGGGGTGTTATCTCTTTTGTCGAAAATCAGCCGTTTTTGCTCAAACATTAAATGCCTCCAAATGGTATTTAATTAACTTCCCTGGGTGAAGAAACCCTTTTTGAGAACTCAGAGTGAGTAAATTGGCCATTTTCATGCACTTTTAACCATTCCATAAATCTTGTGTTTAGGGCCCCTGGAAGCATGAAAATAACTTTAAACATGCTAATTTTAGCTCTAACACTGATGATCCACCTACAAATGTGAACTGACGTTCAAAAATAAAACATTTGAAAACGGACCATTTTCCACATTTCTGAAGCATGACGTAATGGGGGGGTGTTATCTCTTTTGTCGAAAATCAGCCGTTTTTGCTCGAACATTAAATGCCTCCAAATGGTATTTAATTAACTTCCGGGGGTGAAGAAACCCTTTTTGAGAACTCAGAGTGAGTAAATTGGCCATTTTCATGCACTTTTAACCATTCCATAAATCTTGTGTTTAGGGCCCCTGGAAGCATGAAAATCACTTTAAACATGCTAGTTTTAGCTCTAACACTGATGATCCACCTACAAATGTGAACTGACGTTCAAAAATAAAACATTTGAAAACGGACCATTTTCCACAGTTTGTGAAGCATGACGTAATGGGGGGGTGTTATCTCTTTTGTCGAAAATCAGCCGTTTTTGCTCAAACATTAAATGCCTCCAAATAGTATTTAATTCACTTCCAGAGCCCCTGGAAGCATGAAAATCACTTTAAACATGCTAATTTTAGCTCTAACACTGATGATCCACCTACAAATGTGAACTGACGTTCAAAAATAAAACATTTGAAAACGGACCATTTTCCACATTTCTGAAGCATGACGTAATGGGGGGTTGTTATCTCTTTTGTCGAAAATCAGCTGTTTTTGCTCAAACATTAAATGCCTCCAAATGGTATTTAATTAACTTCCCGGGGTGAAGAAACCCTTTTTGAGAACTCAGAGTGAGTAATTGGCCATTTTCATGCACTTTTAACCATTCCATAAATCTTGTGTTTAGGGCCCCTGGAAGCATGAAAATCACTTTAAACATGCTAATTTTAGCTCTAACACTGATGATCCACCTACAAATGTGAACTGATGTTCAAAAATAAAACATTTGAAAATGGACCATTTTCCACATTTCTTAAGCATGACGTAATGGGGGGGTGTTATCTCTTTTGTCGAAAACCAGCCATTTTTGCTCGAACATTAAATGCCTCCAAATGGTATTTAATTAACTTCCCGAGCCCCTGGAAGCATGAAAATCACTTTAAACATGCTAATTTTAGCTCTAACACTGATGATCCACCTACAAATGTGAACTGACGTTCAAAAATAAAACATTTGAAAACGGACCATTTTCCACATTTCTGAAGCATGACGTAATGGGGGGGTGTTATCTCTTTTGTCGAAAATCAGCCGTTTTTGCTCGAACATTACATGCCTCCAAATGGTATTTAATTAACTTCCTGGGGTGAAGAAACCCTTTTTGAGAACTCAGAGTGAGTAAATTGGCCATTTTCATGCACTTTTAACCATTCCATAAATCTTGTGTTTAGGGCCCCTGGAAGCATGAAAATCACTTTAAACATGCTAATTTTAGCTCTAACACTGATGATCCACCTACAAATGTGAACTGACGTTCAAAAATAAAACATTTGAAAACGGACCATTTTCCACATTTCTTAAGCATGACGTAATGGGGGGGTGTTATCTCTTTTGTCGAAAACCAGCCGTTTTTGCTCGAACATTAAATGCCTCCAAATGGTATTTAATTAACTTCCCGAGCCCCTGGAAGCATGAAAATCACTTTAAACATGCTAATTTTAGCTCTAACACTGATGATCCACCTACAAATGTGAACTGACGTTCAAAAATAAAACATTTGAAAACGGACCATTTTCCACATTTCTGAAGCATGACGTAATGGGGGGTGTTATCTCTTTTGTCGAAAATCAGCCGTTTTTGCTCGAACATTACATGCCTCCAAATGGTATTTAATTAACTTCCTGGGGTGAAGAAACCCTTTTTGAGAACTCAGAGGGAGTAAATTGGCCATTTTCATGCACTTTTAACCATTCCATAAATCTTGTGTTTAGGGCCCCTGGAAGCATGAAAATCACTTTAAACATGCTAATTTTAGCTCTAACACTGATGATCCACCTACAAATGTGAACTGATGTTCAAAAATAAAACATTTGAAAACGGACCATTTTCCACATTTCTGAAGCATGACGTAATGGGGGGGTGTTATCTCTTTTGTCGAAAAATAAGCAGTTTTTGCTCGAACATTAAATGCCTCCAAATGGTATTTAATTAACTTCCCGGGGTGAAGAAACCCTTATTGAGAACTCAGAGTGAGTAAATTGGCCATTTTCATGCACTTTTAACCATTCCATAAATCTTGTGTTTAGGGCCCCTGGAAGCATGAAAATCACTTTAAACATGCCAATGTTAGCTCTAACACTGATGATCCACCTACAAATGTGAACTGACGTTCAAAAATAAAACATTTGAAAACGGACCATTGTCCACATTTCTGAAGCATGACGTAATGGGGGGGTGTTATCTCTTTTGTCAAAAATCAGCCATTTTTGCTCGAACATTAAATGCCTCCAAATGGTATTTAATTAACTTCCCGAGCTCCTGGAAGCATGAAAATCACTTTAAACATGCTAATTTTAGCTCTAACACTGATGATCCACCTACAAATGTGAACTGACGTTCAAAAATAAAACATTTGAAAACGGACCATTTTCCACATTTCTGAAGCATGACGTAATGGGGGGGTGTTATCTCTTTTGTCGAAAATCAGCCGTTTTTGCTTGAACATTAAATGCCTCCAAATAGTATTTAATTCACTTCCCGAGCCCCTGGAAGCATGAAAATCACTTTAAACATGCTAATTTGAGCTCTAACACTGATGATCCACCTACAAATGTGAACTGACGTTCAAAAATAAAACATTTGAAAACGGACCATTTTCCACATTTCTGAAGCATGACGTAATGGGGGGGTGTTATCTCTTTTGTCGAAAATCAGCCGTTTTTGCTCAAACATTAAATGCCTCCAAATGGTATTTAATTAACTTCCCTGGGTGAAGAAACCCTTTTTGAAAACTCAGAGTGAGTAAATTGGCCATTTTCATGCACTTTTAACCATTCCATAAATCTTGTGTTTAGGGCCCCTGGAAGCATGAAAATAACTTTAAACATGCTAATTTTAGCTCTAACACTGATGATCCACCTACAAATGTGAACTGACGTTCAAAAATAAAACATTTGAAAACGGACCATTTTCCAAATTTCTGAAGCATGACGTAATGGGGGGGTGTTATCTCTTTTGTCGAAAATCAGCCGTTTTTGCTCGAACATTAAATGCCTCCAAATGGTATTTAATTAACTTCCGGGGGTGAAGAAACCCTTTTTGAGAACTCAGAGTGAGTAAATTGGCCATTTTCATGCACTTTTAACCATTCCATAAATCTTGTGTTTAGGGCCCCTGGAAGCATGAAAATCACTTTAAACATGCTAGTTTTAGCTCTAACACTGATGATCCACCTAAAAATGTGAACTGACGTTCAAAAATAAAACATTTGAAAACGGACCATTTTCCACAGTTTGTGAAGCATGACGTAATGGGGGGGGTGTTACCTCTTTTGTCGAAAATCAGCCGTTTTTGCTCAAACATTAAATGCCTCCAAATAGTATTTAATTCACTTCCAGAGCCCCTGGAAGCATGAAAATCACTTTAAACATGCTAATTTTAGCTCTAACACTGATGATCCACCTACAAATGTGAACTGACGTTCAAAAATAAAACATTTGAAAACGGACCATTTTCCACATTTCTGAAGCATGACGTAATGGGGGGTTGTTATCTCTTTTGTCGAAAATCAGCTGTTTTTGCTCAAACATTAAATGCCTCCTAATGGTATTTAATTAACTTCCCGGGGTGAAGAAACCCTTTTTGAGAACTCAGAGTGAGTAATTGGCCATTTTCATGCACTTTTAACCATTCCATAAATCTTGTGTTTAGGGCCCCTGGAAGCATGAAAATCACTTTAAACATGCTAATTTTAGCTCTAACACTGATGATCCACCTACAAATGTGAACTGATGTTCAAAAATAAAACATTTGAAAATGGACCATTTTCCACATTTCTTAAGCATGACGTAATGGGGGGGTGTTATCTCTTTTGTCGAAAACCAGCCATTTTTGCTCGAACATTAAATGCCTCCAAATGGTATTTAATTAACTTCCCGAGCCCCTGGAAGCATGAAAATCACTTTAAACATGCTAATTTTAGCTCTAACACTGATGATCCACCTACAAATGTGAACTGACGTTCAAAAATAAAACATTTGAAAACGGACCATTTTCCACATTTCTGAAGCATGACGTAATGGGGGGGTGTTATCTCTTTTGTCGAAAATCAGCCGTTTTTGCTCGAACATTACATGCCTCCAAATGGTATTTAATTAACTTCCTGGGGTGAAGAAACCCTTTTTGAGAACTCAGAGTGAGTAAATTGGCCATTTTCATGCACTTTTAACCATTCCATAAATCTTGTGTTTAGGGCCCCTGGAAGCATGAAAATCACTTTAAACATGCTAATTTTAGCTCTAACACTGATGATCCACCTACAAATGTGAACTGACGTTCAAAAATAAAACATTTGAAAACGGACCATTTTCCACATTTCTGAAGCATGACGTAATGGGGGGGTGTTATCTCTTTTGTCGAAAATCAGCCGTTTTTGCTCGAACATTAAATGCCTCCAAATGGTATTTAATTAACTTCCCGGGGTGAAGAAACCCTTTTTGAGAACTCAGAAAGAGTAATTGGCCATTTTCATGCACTTTTAACCATTCCATAAATCTTGTGTTTAGGGCCCCTGGAAGCATGAAAATCACTTTAAACATGCTAATTTTAGCTCTAACACTGATGATCCACCTACAAATGTGAACTGACGTTCAAAAATAAAACATTTGAAAACGGACCATTTTCCACATTTCTTAAGCATGACGTAAAGGGGGAGTGTTATCTCTTTTGTCGAAAACCAGCCGTTTTTGCTCGAACATTAAATGCCTCCAAATGGTATTTAATTAACTTCCCGAGCCCCTGGAAGCATGAAAATCACTTTAAACATGCTAATTTTAGCTCTAACACTGATGATCCACCTACAAATGTGAACTGACGTTCAAAAATAAAACATTTGAAAACGGACCATTTTCCACATTTCTGAAGCATGACGTAATGGGGGGGTGTTATCTCTTTTGTCGAAAATCAGCCGTTTTTGCTCGAACATTACATGCCTCCAAATGGTATTTAATTAACTTCCTGGGGTGAACAAACCCGTTTTGAGAACTCAGAGTGAGTAAATTGGCCATTTTCATGCACTTTTAACCATTCCATAAATCTTGTGTTTAGGGCCCCTGGAAGCATGAAAATCACTTTAAACATGCTAATTTTAGCTCTAACACTGATGATCCACCTACAAATGTGAACTGACGTTCAAAAATAAAACATTTGAAAACGGACCATTTTCCACATTTCTGAAGCATGACGTAATGGGGGGGTGTTATCTCTTTTGTCGAAAATCAGCCGTTTTTGCTCGAACATTAAATGCCTCCAAATGGTATTTAATTAACTTCCCGAGCCCTTGGAAGCATGAAAATCACTTTAAACATGCTAATTTTAGCTCTCACACTGATGATCCACCAACAAATGTGAACTGATGTTCAAAAATAAAACATTTGAAAACGGACCATTTTCCACATTTCTGAAGCATGACGTAATGAAGGGGTGTTATCTCTTTTGTCGAAAATCAGCTGTTTTTGCTCGAACATTAAATGCCTCCAAATGGTATTTAATTAACTTCCCGGGGTGAAGAAACCCTTATTGAGAACTCAGAGTGAGTAAATTGGACATTTTCATGCACTTTTAACCATTCCATAAATCTTGTGTTTAGGGCCCCTGGAAGCATGAAAATCACTTTAAACATGCCAATGTTAGCTCTAACACTGATGATCCACCTACAATTGTGAACTGACGTTCAAAAATAAAACATTTGAAAACGGACCATTTTCCACATTTCTGAAGCATGACGTAATGGGGGGGTGTTATCTCTTTTGTCGAAAATCAGCCATTTTTGCTCGAACATTAAATGCCTCCAAATGGTATTTAATTAACTTCCCGAGCTCCTGGAAGCATGAAAATCACTTTAAACATGCTAATTTTAGCTCTAACACTGATGATCCACCTACAAATGTGAACTGACGTTCAAAAATAAAACATTTGAAAACGGACCATTTTCCACATTTCTGAAGCATGACGTAATGGGGGGGTGTTATCTCTTTTGTCGAAAATCAGCCGTTTTTGCTTGAACATTAAATGCCTCCAAATAGTATTTAATTCACTTCCCGAGCCCCTGGAAGCATGAAAATCACTTTAAACATGCTAATTTGAGCTCTAACACTGATGATCCACCTACAAATGTGAACTGACGTTCAAAAATAAAACATTTGAAAACGGACCATTTTCCACATTTCTGAAGCATGACGTAATGGGGGGTGTTATCTCTTTTGTCGAAAATCAGCCGTTTTTGCTCGAACATTAAATGCCTCCAAATGGTATTTATTTAACTTCCCGAGCCCCTGGAAGCATGAAAATCACTTTAAACATGCTAATTTTAGCTCTAACACTGATGATCCACCTACAAATGTGAACTGACGTTCAAAAATAAAACATTTGAAAACGGACCATTTTCCACATTTCTGAAGCATGACGTAATGGGGGGTGTTATCTCTTTTGTCGAAAATCAGCCGTTTTTGCTCGAACATTAAATGCCTCCAAATGGTATTTATTTAACTTCCCGAGCCCCTGGAAGCATGAAAATCACTTTAAACATTCTAATTTTAGCTCTAACACTGATGATCCACCTACAAATGTGAACTGACGTTCAAAAATAAAACATTTGAAAACGGACCATTTTCCACATTTCTGAAGCATGACGTAATGGGGGGGTGTTATCTCTTTTGTCGAAAATCAGCCGTTTTTGCTCGAACATTAAATGCCTCCAAATGGTATTTAATTAACTTCCGGGGGTGAAGAAACCCTTTTTGAGAACTCAGAGTGAGTAAATTGGCCATTTTCATGCACTTTTAACCATTCCATAAATCTTGTGTTTAGGGCCCCTGGAAGCATGAAAATCACTTTAAACATGCTAGTTTTAGCTCTAACACTGATGATCCACCTACAAATGTAAACTGACGTTCAAAAATAAAACATTTGAAAACGGACCATTTTCCACAGTTTGTGAAGCATGACGTAATGGGGGGGTGTTATCTCTTTTGTCGAAAATCAGCCGTTTTTGGTCAAACATTAAATGCCTCCAAATAGTATTTAATTCACTTCCAGAGCCCCTGGAAGCATGAAAATCACTTTAAACATGCTAATTTTAGCTCTAACACTGATGATCCACCTACAAATGTGAACTGACGTTCAAAAATAAAACATTTGAAAACGGACCATTTTCCACATTTCTGAAGCATGACGTAATGGGGGGTTGTTATCTCTTTTGTCGAAAATCAGCTGTTTTTGCTCAAACATTAAATGCCTCCAAATGGTATTTAATTAACTTCCCGGGGTGAAGAAACCCTTTTTGAGAACTCAGAGTGAGTAATTGGCCATTTTCATGCACTTTTAACCATTCCATAAATCTTGTGTTTAGGGCCCCTGGAAGCATGAAAATCACTTTAAACATGCTAATTTTAGCTCTAACACTGATGATCCACCTACAAATGTGAACTGATGTTCAAAAATAAAACATTTGAAAATGGACCATTTTCCACATTTCTTAAGCATGACGTAATGGGGGGGTGTTATCTCTTTTGTCGAAAACCAGCCATTTTTGCTCGAACATTAAATGCCTCCAAATGGTATTTAATTAACTTCCCGAGCCCCTGGAAGCATGAAAATCACTTTAAACATGCTAATTTTAGCTCTAACACTGATGATCCACCTACAAATGTGAACTGACGTTCAAAAATAAAACATTTGAAAACGGACCATTTTCCACATTTCTGAAGCATGACGTAATGGGGGGGTGTTATCTCTTTTGTCGAAAATCAGCCGTTTTTGCTCGAACATTACATGCCTCCAAATGGTATTTAATTAACTTCCTGGGGTGAAGAAACCCTTTTTGAGAACTCAGAGTGAGTAAATTGGCCATTTTCATGCACTTTTAACCATTCCATAAATCTTGTGTTTAGGGCCCCTGGAAGCATGAAAATCACTTTAAACATGCTAATTTTAGCTCTAACACTGATGATCCACCTACAAATGTGAACTGACGTTCAAAAATAAAACATTTGAAAACGGACCATTTTCCACATTTCTTAAGCATGACGTAATGGGGGGGTGTTATCTCTTTTGTCGAAAACCAGCCGTTTTTGCTCGAACATTAAATGCCTCCAAATGGTATTTAATTAACTTCCCGAGCCCCTGGAAGCATGAAAATCACTTTAAACATGCTAATTTTAGCTCTAACACTGATGATCCACCTACAAATGTGAACTGACGTTCAAAAATAAAACATTTGAAAACGGACCATTTTCCACATTTCTGAAGCATGACGTAATGGGGGGTGTTATCTCTTTTGTCGAAAATCAGCCGTTTTTGCTCGAACATTACATGCCTCCAAATGGTATTTAATTAACTTCCTGGGGTGAAGAAACCCTTTTTGAGAACTCAGAGGGAGTAAATTGGCCATTTTCATGCACTTTTAACCATTCCATAAATCTTGTGTTTAGGGCCCCTGGAAGCATGAAAATCACTTTAAACATGCTAATTTTAGCTCTAACACTGATGATCCACCTACAAATGTGAACTGATGTTCAAAAATAAAACATTTGAAAACGGACCATTTTCCACATTTCTGAAGCATGACGTAATGGGGGGGTGTTATCTCTTTTGTCGAAAAATAAGCCGTTTTTGCTCGAACATTAAATGCCTCCAAATGGTATTTAATTAACTTCCCGGGGTGAAGAAACCCTTATTGAGAACTCAGAGTGAGTAAATTGGCCATTTTCATGCACTTTTAACCATTCCATAAATCTTGTGTTTAGGGCCCCTGGAAGCATGAAAATCACTTTAAACATGCCAATGTTAGCTCTAACACTGATGATCCACCTACAAATGTGAACTGACGTTCAAAAATAAAACATTTGAAAACGGACCATTGTCCACATTTCTGAAGCATGACGTAATGGGGGGGTGTTATCTCTTTTGTCAAAAATCAGCCATTTTTGCTCGAACATTAAATGCCTCCAAATGGTATTTAATTAACTTCCCGAGCTCCTGGAAGCATGAAAATCACTTTAAACATGCTAATTTTAGCTCTAACACTGATGATCCACCTACAAATGTGAACTGACGTTCAAAAATAAAACATTTGAAAACGGACCATTTTCCACATTTCTGAAGCATGACGTAATGGGGGGGGGTGTTATCTCTTTTGTCGAAAATCAGCCGTTTTTGCTTGAACATTAAATGCCTCCAAATAGTATTTAATTCACTTCCCGAGCCCCTGGAAGCATGAAAATCACTTTAAACATGCTAATTTGAGCTCTAACACTGATGATCCACCTACAAATGTGAACTGACGTTCAAAAATAAAACATTTGAAAACGGACCATTTTCCACATTTCTGAAGCATGACGTAATGGGGGGGTGTTATCTCTTTTGTCGAAAATCAGCCGTTTTTGCTCAAACATTAAATGCCTCCAAATGGTATTTAATTAACTTCCCTGGGTGAAGAAACCCTTTTTGAGAACTCAGAGTGAGTAAATTGGCCATTTTCATGCACTTTTAACCATTCCATAAATCTTGTGTTTAGGGCCCCTGGAAGCATGAAAATAACTTTAAACATGCTAATTTTAGCTCTAACACTGATGATCCACCTACAAATGTGAACTGACGTTCAAAAATAAAACATTTGAAAACGGACCATTTTCCAAATTTCTGAAGCATGACGTAATGGGGGGGTGTTATCTCTTTTGTCAAAAATCAGCCGTTTTTGCTCGAACATTAAATGCCTCCAAATGGTATTTAATTAACTTCCGGGGGTGAAGAAACCCTTTTTGAGAACTCAGAGTGAGTAAATTGGCCATTTTCATGCACTTTTAACCATTCCATAAATCTTGTGTTTAGGGCCCCTGGAAGCATGAAAATCACTTTAAACATGCTAGTTTTAGCTCTAACACTGATGATCCACCTAAAAATGTGAACTGACGTTCAAAAATAAAACATTTGAAAACGGACCATTTTCCACAGTTTGTGAAGCATGACGTAATGGGGGGGTGTTACCTCTTTTGTCGAAAATCAGCCGTTTTTGCTCAAACATTAAATGCCTCCAAATAGTATTTAATTCACTTCCAGAGCCCCTGGAAGCATGAAAATCACTTTAAACATGCTAATTTTAGCTCTAACACTGATGATCCACCTACAAATGTGAACTGACGTTCAAAAATAAAACATTTGAAAACGGACCATTTTCCACATTTCTGAAGCATGACGTAATGGGGGGTTGTTATCTCTTTTGTCGAAAATCAGCCGTTTTTGCTCAAACATTAAATGCCTCCAAATAGTATTTAATTCACTTCCAGAGCCCCTGGAAGCATGAAAATCACTTTAAACATGCTAATTTTAGCTCTAACACTGATGATCCACCTACAAATGTGAACTGACGTTCAAAAATAAAACATTTGAAAACGGACCATTTTCCTCATTTCTGAAGCATGACGTAATGGGGGGTTGTTATCTCTTTTGTCGAAAATCAGCTGTTTTTGCTCAAACATTAAATGCCTCCAAATGGTATTTAATTAACTTCCCGGGGTGAAGAAACCCTTTTTGAGAACTCAGAGTGAGTAATTGGCCATTTTCATGCACTTTTAACCATTCCATAAATCTTGTGTTTAGGGCCCCTGGAAGCATGAAAATCACTTTAAACATGCTAATTTTAGCTCTAACACTGATGATCCACCTACAAATGTGAACTGATGTTCAAAAATAAAACATTTGAAAATGGACCATTTTCCACATTTCTTAAGCATGACGTAATGGGGGGGTGTTATCTCTTTTGTCGAAAACCAGCCATTTTTGCTCGAACATTAAATGCCTCCAAATGGTATTTAATTAACTTCCCGAGCCCCTGGAAGCATGAAAATCACTTTAAACATGCTAATTTTAGCTCTAACACTGATGATCCACCTACAAATGTGAACTGACGTTCAAAAATAAAACATTTGAAAACGGACCATTTTCCACATTTCTGAAGCATGACGTAATGGGGGGGTGTTATCTCTTTTGTCGAAAATCAGCCGTTTTTGCTCGAACATTACATGCCTCCAAATGGTATTTAATTAACTTCCTGGGGTGAAGAAACCCTTTTTGAGAACTCAGAGTGAGTAAATTGGCCATTTTCATGCACTTTTAACCATTCCATAAATCTTGTGTTTAGGGCCCCTGGAAGCATGAAAATCACTTTAAACATGCTAATTTTAGCTCTAACACTGATGATCCACCTACAAATGTGAACTGACGTTCAAAAATAAAACATTTGAAAACGGACCATTTTCCACATTTCTTAAGCATGACGTAATGGGGGGGTGTTATCTCTTTTGTCGAAAACCAGCCGTTTTTGCTCGAACATTAAATGCCTCCAAATGGTATTTAATTAACTTCCCGAGCCCCTGGAAGCATGAAAATCACTTTAAACATGCTAATTTTAGCTCTAACACTGATGATCCACCTACAAATGTGAACTGACGTTCAAAAATAAAACATTTGAAAACGGACCCTTTTCCACATTTCTGAAGCATGACGTAATGGGGGGTGTTATCTCTTTTGTCGAAAATCAGCCGTTTTTGCTCGAACATTACATGCCTCCAAATGGTATTTAATTAACTTCCTGGGGTGAAGAAACCCTTTTTGAGAACTCAGAGGGAGTAAATTGGCCATTTTCATGCACTTTTAACCATTCCATAAATCTTGTGTTTAGGGCCCCTGGAAGCATGAAAATCACTTTAAACATGCTAATTTTAGCTCTAACACTGATGATCCACCTACAAATGTGAACTGATGTTCAAAAATAAAACATTTGAAAACGGACCATTTTCCACATTTCTGAAGCATGACGTAATGGGGGGGTGTTATCTCTTTTGTCGAAAAATAAGCCGTTTTTGCTCGAACATTAAATGCCTCCAAATGGTATTTAATTAACTTCCCGGGGTGAAGAAACCCTTATTGAGAACTCAGAGTGAGTAAATTGGCCATTTTCATGCACTTTTAACCATTCCATAAATCTTGTGTTTAGGGCCCCTGGAAGCATGAAAATCACTTTAAACATGCTAATTTTAGCTCTAACACTGATGATCCACCTACAAATGTGAACTGATGTTCAAAAATAAAACATTTGAAAATGGACCATTTTCCACATTTCTTAAGCATGACGTAATGGGGGGGTGTTATCTCTTTTGTCGAAAACCAGCCATTTTTGCTCGAACATTAAATGCCTCCAAATGGTATTTAATTAACTTCCCGAGCCCCTGGAAGCATGAAAATCACTTTAAACATGCTAATTTTAGCTCTAACACTGATGATCCACCTACAAATGTGAACTGACGTTCAAAAATAAAACATTTGAAAACGGACCATTTTCCACATTTCTGAAGCATGACGTAATGGGGGGGGTGTTATCTCTTTTGTCGAAAATCAGCCGTTTTTGCTCGAACATTAAATGCCTCCAAATGGTATTTAATTAACTTCCGGGGGTGAAGAAACCCTTTTTGAGAACTCAGAGTGAGTAAATTGGCCATTTTCATGCACTTTTAACCATTCCATAAATCTTGTGTTTAGGGCCCCTGGAAGCATGAAAATCACTTTAAACATGCTAGTTTTAGCTCTAACACTGATGATCCACCTACAAATGTAAACTGACGTTCAAAAATAAAACATTTGAAAACGGACCATTTTCCACAGTTTGTGAAGCATGACGTAATGGGGGGGTGTTATCTCTTTTGTCGAAAATCAGCCGTTTTTGGTCAAACATTAAATGCCTCCAAATAGTATTTAATTCACTTCCAGAGCCCCTGGAAGCATGAAAATCACTTTAAACATGCTAATTTTAGCTCTAACACTGATGATCCACCTACAAATGTGAACTGACGTTCAAAAATAAAACATTTGAAAACGGACCATTTTCCACATTTCTGAAGCATGACGTAATGGGGGGTTGTTATCTCTTTTGTCGAAAATCAGCTGTTTTTGCTCAAACATTAAATGCCTCCAAATGGTATTTAATTAACTTCCCGGGGTGAAGAAACCCTTTTTGAGAACTCAGAGTGAGTAATTGGCCATTTTCATGCACTTTTAACCATTCCATAAATCTTGTGTTTAGGGCCCCTGGAAGCATGAAAATCACTTTAAACATGCTAATTTTAGCTCTAACACTGATGATCCACCTACAAATGTGAACTGATGTTCAAAAATAAAACATTTGAAAATGGACCATTTTCCACATTTCTTAAGCATGACGTAATGGGGGGGTGTTATCTCTTTTGTCGAAAACCAGCCATTTTTGCTCGAACATTAAATGCCTCCAAATGGTATTTAATTAACTTCCCGAGCCCCTGGAAGCATGAAAATCACTTTAAACATGCTAATTTTAGCTCTAACACTGATGATCCACCTACAAATGTGAACTGACGTTCAAAAATAAAACATTTGAAAACGGACCATTTTCCACATTTCTGAAGCATGACGTAATGGGGGGGTGTTATCTCTTTTGTCGAAAATCAGCCGTTTTTGCTCGAACATTACATGCCTCCAAATGGTATTTAATTAACTTCCTGGGGTGAAGAAACCCTTTTTGAGAACTCAGAGTGAGTAAATTGGCCATTTTCATGCACTTTTAACCATTCCATAAATCTTGTGTTTAGGGCCCCTGGAAGCATGAAAATCACTTTAAACATGCTAATTTTAGCTCTAACACTGATGATCCACCTACAAATGTGAACTGACGTTCAAAAATAAAACATTTGAAAACGGACCATTTTCCACATTTCTTAAGCATGACGTAATGGGGGGGTGTTATCTCTTTTGTCGAAAACCAGCCGTTTTTGCTCGAACATTAAATGCCTCCAAATGGTATTTAATTAACTTCCCGAGCCCCTGGAAGCATGAAAATCACTTTAAACATGCTAATTTTAGCTCTAACACTGATGATCCACCTACAAATGTGAACTGACGTTCAAAAATAAAACATTTGAAAACGGACCATTTTCCACATTTCTGAAGCATGACGTAATGGGGGGTGTTATCTCTTTTGTCGAAAATCAGCCGTTTTTGCTCGAACATTACATGCCTCCAAATGGTATTTAATTAACTTCCTGGGGTGAAGAAACCCTTTTTGAGAACTCAGAGGGAGTAAATTGGCCATTTTCATGCACTTTTAACCATTCCATAAATCTTGTGTTTAGGGCCCCTGGAAGCATGAAAATCACTTTAAACATGCTAATTTTAGCTCTAACACTGATGATCCACCTACAAATGTGAACTGATGTTCAAAAATAAAACATTTGAAAACGGACCATTTTCCACATTTCTGAAGCATGACGTAATGGGGGGGTGTTATCTCTTTTGTCGAAAAATAAGCCGTTTTTGCTCGAACATTAAATGCCTCCAAATGGTATTTAATTAACTTCCCGGGGTGAAGAAACCCTTATTGAGAACTCAGAGTGAGTAAATTGGCCATTTTCATGCACTTTTAACCATTCCATAAATCTTGTGTTTAGGGCCCCTGGAAGCATGAAAATCACTTTAAACATGCCAATGTTAGCTCTAACACTGATGATCCACCTACAAATGTGAACTGACGTTCAAAAATAAAACATTTGAAAACGGACCATTGTCCACATTTCTGAAGCATGACGTAATGGGGGGGTGTTATCTCTTTTGTCAAAAATCAGCCATTTTTGCTCGAACATTAAATGCCTCCAAATGGTATTTAATTAACTTCCCGAGCTCCTGGAACCATGAAAATCACTTTAAACATGCTAATTTTAGCTCTAACACTGATGATCCACCTACAAATGTGAACTGACGTTCAAAAATAAAACATTTGAAAACGGACCATTTTCCACATTTCTGAAGCATGACGTAATGGGGGGGGTGTTATCTCTTTTGTCGAAAATCAGCCGTTTTTGCTTGAACATTAAATGCCTCCAAATAGTATTTAATTCACTTCCCGAGCCCCTGGAAGCATGAAAATCACTTTAAACATGCTAATTTGAGCTCTAACACTGATGATCCACCTACAAATGTGAACTGACGTTCAAAAATAAAACATTTGAAAACGGACCATTTTCCACATTTCTGAAGCATGACGTAATGGGGGGGTGTTATCTCTTTTGTCGAAAATCAGCCGTTTTTGCTCAAACATTAAATGCCTCCAAATGGTATTTAATTAACTTCCCTGGGTGAAGAAACCCTTTTTGAGAACTCAGAGTGAGTAAATTGGCCATTTTCATGCACTTTTAACCATTCCATAAATCTTGTGTTTAGGGCCCCTGGAAGCATGAAAATAACTTTAAACATGCTAATTTTAGCTCTAACACTGATGATCCACCTACAAATGTGAACTGACGTTCAAAAATAAAACATTTGAAAACGGACCATTTTCCAAATTTCTGAAGCATGACGTAATGGGGGGGTGTTATCTCTTTTGTCGAAAATCAGCCGTTTTTGCTCGAACATTAAATGCCTCCAAATGGTATTTAATTAACTTCCGGGGGTGAAGAAACCCTTTTTGAGAACTCAGAGTGAGTAAATTGGCCATTTTCATGCACTTTTAACCATTCCATAAATCTTGTGTTTAGGGCCCCTGGAAGCATGAAAATCACTTTAAACATGCTAGTTTTAGCTCTAACACTGATGATCCACCTAAAAATGTGAACTGACGTTCAAAAATAAAACATTTGAAAACGGACCATTTTCCACAGTTTGTGAAGCATGACGTAATGGGGGGGTGTTACCTCTTTTGTCGAAAATCAGCCGTTTTTGCTCAAACATTAAATGCCTCCAAATAGTATTTAATTCACTTCCAGAGCCCCTGGAAGCATGAAAATCACTTTAAACATGCTAATTTTAGCTCTAACACTGATGATCCACCTACAAATGTGAACTGACGTTCAAAAATAAAACATTTGAAAACGGACCATTTTCCACATTTCTGAAGCATGACGTAATGGGGGGTTGTTATCTCTTTTGTCGAAAATCAGCCGTTTTTGCTCAAACATTAAATGCCTCCAAATAGTATTTAATTCACTTCCAGAGCCCCTGGAAGCATGAAAATCACTTTAAACATGCTAATTTTAGCTCTAACACTGATGATCCACCTACAAATGTGAACTGACGTTCAAAAATAAAACATTTGAAAACGGACCATTTTCCACATTTCTGAAGCATGACGTAATGGGGGTTGTTATCTCTTTTGTCGAAAATCAGCTGTTTTTGCTCAAACATTAAATGCCTCCAAATGGTATTTAATTAACTTCCCGGGGTGAAGAAACCCTTTTTGAGAACTCAGAGTGAGTAATTGGCCATTTTCATGCACTTTTAACCATTCCATAAATCTTGTGTTTAGGGCCCCTGGAAGCATGAAAATCACTTTAAACATGCTAATTTTAGCTCTAACACTGATGATCCACCTACAAATGTGAACTGATGTTCAAAAATAAAACATTTGAAAATGGACCATTTTCCACATTTCTTAAGCATGACGTAATGGGGGGGTGTTATCTCTTTTGTCGAAAACCAGCCATTTTTGCTCGAACATTAAATGCCTCCAAATGGTATTTAATTAACTTCCCGAGCCCCTGGAAGCATGAAAATCACTTTAAACATGCTAATTTTAGCTCTAACACTGATGATCCACCTACAAATGTGAACTGACGTTCAAAAATAAAACATTTGAAAACGGACCATTTTCCACATTTCTGAAGCATGACGTAATGGGGGGGTGTTATCTCTTTTGTCGAAAATCAGCCGTTTTTGCTCGAACATTACATGCCTCCAAATGGTATTTAATTAACTTCCTGGGGTGAAGAAACCCTTTTTGAGAACTCAGAGTGAGTAAATTGGCCATTTTCATGCACTTTTAACCATTCCATAAATCTTGTGTTTAGGGCCCCTGGAAGCATGAAAATCACTTTAAACATGCTAATTTTAGCTCTAACACTGATGATCCACCTACAAATGTGAACTGACGTTCAAAAATAAAACATTTGAAAACGGACCATTTTCCACATTTCTTAAGCATGACGTAATGGGGGGGTGTTATCTCTTTTGTCGAAAACCAGCCGTTTTTGCTCGAACATTAAATGCCTCCAAATGGTATTTAATTAACTTCCCGAGCCCCTGGAAGCATGAAAATCACTTTAAACATGCTAATTTTAGCTCTAACACTGATGATCCACCTACAAATGTGAACTGACGTTCAAAAATAAAACATTTGAAAACGGACCCTTTTCCACATTTCTGAAGCATGACGTAATGGGGGGTGTTATCTCTTTTGTCGAAAATCAGCCGTTTTTGCTCGAACATTACATGCCTCCAAATGGTATTTAATTAACTTCCTGGGGTGAAGAAACCCTTTTTGAGAACTCAGAGGGAGTAAATTGGCCATTTTCATGCACTTTTAACCATTCCATAAATCTTGTGTTTAGGGCCCCTGGAAGCATGAAAATCACTTTAAACATGCTAATTTTAGCTCTAACACTGATGATCCACCTACAAATGTGAACTGATGTTCAAAAATAAAACATTTGAAAACGGACCATTTTCCACATTTCTGAAGCATGACGTAATGGGGGGGTGTTATCTCTTTTGTCGAAAAATAAGCCGTTTTTGCTCGAACATTAAATGCCTCCAAATGGTATTTAATTAACTTCCCGGGGTGAAGAAACCCTTATTGAGAACTCAGAGTGAGTAAATTGGCCATTTTCATGCACTTTTAACCATTCCATAAATCTTGTGTTTAGGGCCCCTGGAAGCATGAAAATCACTTTAAACATGCCAATGTTAGCTCTAACACTGATGATCCACCTACAAATGTGAACTGACGTTCAAAAATAAAACATTTGAAAACGGACCATTGTCCACATTTCTGAAGCATGACGTAATGGGGGGGTGTTATCTCTTTTGTCAAAAATCAGCCATTTTTGCTCGAACATTAAATGCCTCCAAATGGTATTTAATTAACTTCCCGAGCTCCTGGAAGCATGAAAATCACTTTAAACATGCTAATTTTAGCTCTAACACTGATGATCCACCTACAAATGTGAACTGACGTTCAAAAATAAAACATTTGAAAACGGACCATTTTCCACATTTCTGAAGCATGACGTAATGGGGGGGTGTTATCTCTTTTGTCGAAAATCAGCCGTTTTTGCTTGAACATTAAATGCCTCCAAATAGTATTTAATTCACTTCCCGAGCCCCTGGAAGCATGAAAATCACTTTAAACATGCTAATTTGAGCTCTAACACTGATGATCCACCTACAAATGTGAACTGACGTTCAAAAATAAAACATTTGAAAACTGACCATTTTCCACATTTCTGAAGCATGACGTAATGGGGGGGTGTTATCTCTTTTGTCGAAAATCAGCCGTTTTTGCTCAAACATTAAATGCCTCCAAATGGTATTTAATTAACTTCCCTGGGTGAAGAAACCCTTTTTGAGAACTCAGAGTGAGTAAATTGGCCATTTTCATGCACTTTTAACCATTCCATAAATCTTGTGTTTAGGGCCCCTGGAAGCATGAAAATAACTTTAAACATGCTAATTTTAGCTCTAACACTGATGATCCACCTACAAATGTGAACTGACGTTCAAAAATAAAACATTTGAAAACGGACCATTTTCCAAATTTCTGAAGCATGACGTAATGGGGGGGTGTTATCTCTTTTGTCGAAAATCAGCCGTTTTTGCTCGAACATTAAATGCCTCCAAATGGTATTTAATTAACTTCCGGGGGTGAAGAAACCCTTTTTGAGAACTCAGAGTGAGTAAATTGGCCATTTTCATGCACTTTTAACCATTCCATAAATCTTGTGTTTAGGGCCCCTGGAAGCATGAAAATCACTTTAAACATGCTAGTTTTAGCTCTAACACTGATGATCCACCTAAAAATGTGAACTGACGTTCAAAAATAAAACATTTGAAAACGGACCATTTTCCACAGTTTGTGAAGCATGACGTAATGGGGGGGTGTTACCTCTTTTGTCGAAATTCAGCCGTTTTTGCTCAAACATTAAATGCCTCCAAATAGTATTTAATTCACTTCCAGAGCCCCTGGAAGCATGAAAATCACTTTAAACATGCTAATTTTAGCTCTAACACTGATGATCCACCTACAAATGTGAACTGACGTTCAAAAATAAAACATTTGAAAACGGACCATTTTCCACATTTCTGAAGCATGACGTAATGGGGGGTTGTTATCTCTTTTGTCGAAAATCAGCTGTTTTTGCTCAAACATTAAATGCCTCCAAATGGTATTTAATTAACTTCCCGGGGTGAAGAAACCCTTTTTGAGAACTCAGAGTGAGTAATTGGCCATTTTCATGCACTTTTAACCATTCCATAAATCTTGTGTTTAGGGCCCCTGGAAGCATGAAAATCACTTTAAACATGCTAATTTTAGCTCTAACACTGATGATCCACCTACAAATGTGAACTGATGTTCAAAAATAAAACATTTGAAAATGGACCATTTTCCACATTTCTTAAGCATGACGTAATGGGGGGGTGTTATCTCTTTTGTCGAAAACCAGCCATTTTTGCTCGAACATTAAATGCCTCCAAATGGTATTTAATTAACTTCCCGAGCCCCTGGAAGCATGAAAATCACTTTAAACATGCTAATTTTAGCTCTAACACTGATGATCCACCTACAAATGTGAACTGACGTTCAAAAATAAAACATTTGAAAACGGACCATTTTCCACATTTCTGAAGCATGACGTAATGGGGGGGTGTTATCTCTTTTGTCGAAAATCAGCCGTTTTTGCTCGAACATTACATGCCTCCAAATGGTATTTAATTAACTTCCTGGGGTGAAGAAACCCTTTTTGAGAACTCAGAGTGAGTAAATTGGCCATTTTCATGCACTTTTAACCATTCCATAAATCTTGTGTTTAGGGCCCCTGGAAGCATGAAAATCACTTTAAACATGCTAATTTTAGCTCTAACACTGATGATCCACCTACAAATGTGAACTGACGTTCAAAAATAAAACATTTGAAAACGGACCATTTTCCACATTTCTGAAGCATGACGTAATGGGGGGGTGTTATCTCTTTTGTCGAAAATCAGCCGTTTTTGCTCGAACATTAAATGCCTCCAAATGGTATTTAATTAACTTCCCGAGCCCTTGGAAGCATGAAAATCACTTTAAACATGCTAATTTTAGCTCTCACACTGATGATCCACCTACAAATGTGAACTGACGTTCAAAAATAAAACATTTGAAAACGGACCATTTTCCACATTTCTGAAGCATGACGTAATGGGGGGGTGTTATCTCTTTTGTCGAAAAATAAGCAGTTTTTGCTCGAACATTAAATGCCTCCAAATGGTATTTAATTAACTTCCCGGGGTGAAGAAACCCTTTTTGAGAACTCAGAGTGAGTAAATTGGCCATTTTCATGCACTTTTAACCATTCCATAAATCTTGTGTTTTGGTCCCCTGGAAGCATGAAAATCACTTTAAACATGCCAATGTTAGCTCTAACACTGATGATCCACCTACAAATGTGAACTGACGTTCAAAAATAAAACATTTGAAAACGGACCATTTTCCACATTTCTGAAGCATGACGTAATGGGGGGGTGTTATCTCTTTTGTCGAAAATCAGCCATTTTTGCTCGAACATTAAATGCCTCCAAATGGTATTTAATTAACTTCCTGAGCTCCTGGAAGCATGAAAATCACTTTAAACATGCTAATTTTAGCTCTAACACTGATGATCCACCTACAAATGTGAACTGACGTTCAAAAATAAAACATTTGAAAACGGACCATTTTCCACATTTCTGAAGCATGACGTAATGGGGGGGTGTTATCTCTTTTGTCGAAAATCAGCCGTTTTTGCTCGAACATTAAATGCCTCCAAATGGTATTTAATTAACTTCCCGGGGTGAAGAAACCATTTTTGAGAACTCAGAAAGAGTAATTGGCCATTTTCATGCACTTTTAACCATTCCATAAATCTTGTGTTTAGGGCCCCTGGAAGCATAAAAATCACTTTAAACATGCTAATTTTAGCTCTAACACTGATGATCCACCTACAAATGTGAACTGACGTTCAAAAATAAAACATTTGAAAACGGACCATTTTCCACATTTCTTAAGCATGACGTAAAGGGGGAGTGTTATCTCTTTTGTCGAAAACCAGCCGTTTTTGCTCGAACATTAAATGCCTCCAAATGGTATTTAATTAACTTCCCGAGCCCCTGGAAGCATGAAAATCACTTTAAACATGCTAATTTTAGCTCTAACACTGATGATCCACCTACAAATGTGAACTGACGTTCAAAAATAAAACATTTGAAAACGGACCATTTTCCACATTTCTGAAGCATGACGTAATGGGGGGGTGTTATCTCTTTTGTCGAAAATCAGCCGTTTTTGCTCGAACATTACATGCCTCCAAATGGTATTTAATTAACTTCCTGGGGTGAACAAACCCGTTTTGAGAACTCAGAGTGAGTAAATTGGCCATTTTCATGCACTTTTAACCATTCCATAAATCTTGTGTTTAGGGCCCCTGGAAGCATGAAAATCACTTTAAACATGCTAATTTTAGCTCTAACACTGATGATCCACCTACAAATGTGAACTGACGTTCAAAAATAAAACATTTGAAAACGGACCATTTTCCACATTTCTGAAGCATGACGTAATGGGGGGGTGTTATCTCTTTTGTCGAAAATCAGCCGTTTTTGCTCGAACATTAAATGCCTCCAAATGGTATTTAATTAACTTCCCGAGCCCTTGGAAGCATGAAAATCACTTTAAACATGCTAATTTTAGCTCTCACACTGATGATCCACCAACAAATGTGAACTGATGTTCAAAAATAAAACATTTGAAAACGGACCATTTTCCACATTTCTGAAGCATGACGTAATGGGGGGGTGTTATCTCTTTTGTCGAAAATCAGCCATTTTTGCTCGAACATTAAATGCCTCCAAATGGTATTTAATTAACTTCCCGAGCTCCTGGAAGCATGAAAATCACTTTAAACATGCTAATTTTAGCTCTAACACTGATGATCCACCTACAAATGTGAACTGACGTTCAAAAATAAAACATTTGAAAACGGACCATTTTCCACATTTCTGAAGCATGACGTAATGGGGGGGTGTTATCTCTTTTGTCGAAAATCAGCCGTTTTTGCTTGAACATTAAATGCCTCCAAATAGTATTTAATTCACTTCCCGAGCCCCTGGAAGCATGAAAATCACTTTAAACATGCTAATTTGAGCTCTAACACTGATGATCCACCTACAAATGTGAACTGACGTTCAAAAATAAAACATTTGAAAACGGACCATTTTCCACATTTCTGAAGCATGACGTAATGGGGGGGTGTTATCTCTTTTGTCGAAAATCAGCCGTTTTTGCTCGAACATTAAATGCCTCCAAATGGTATTTATTTAACTTCCCGAGCCCCTGGAAGCATGAAAATCACTTTAAACATGCTAATTTTAGCTCTAACACTGATGATCCACCTACAAATGTGAACTGACGTTCAAAAATAAAACATTTGAAAACGGACCATTTTCCACATTTCTGAAGCATGACGTAATGGGGGGGTGTTATCTCTTTTGTCGAAAATCAGCCGTTTTTGCTCGAACATTAAATGCCTCCAAATGGTATTTATTTAACTTCCCGAGCCCCTGGAAGCATGAAAATCACTTTAAACATACTAATTTGAGCTCTAACACTGATGATCCACCTACAAATGTGAACTGACGTTCAAAAATAAAACATTTGAAAACGGACCATTTTCCACATTTCTGAAGCATGACGTAATGGGGGGGTGTTATCTCTTTTGTCGAAAATCAGCCGTTTTTGCTCGAACATTAAATGCCTCCAAATGGTATTTATTTAACTTCCCGAGCCCCTGGAAGCATGAAAATCACTTTAAACATGCTAATTTTAGCTCTAACACTGATGATCCACCTACAAATGTGAACTGACGTTCAAAAATAAAACATTTGAAAACGGACCATTTTCCACATTTCTGAAGCATGACGTAATGGGGGGGTGTTATCTCTTTTGTCGAAAATCAGCCGTTTTTGCTCAAACATTAAATGCCTCCAAATGGTATTTAATTAACTTCCCTGGGTGAAGAAACCCTTTTTGAGAACTCAGAGTGAGTAAATTGGCCATTTTCATGCACTTTTAACCATTCCATAAATCTTGTGTTTAGGGCCCCTGGAAGCATGAAAATCACTTTAAACATGCTAATTTTAGCTCTAACACTGATGATCCACCTACAAATGTGAACTGACGTTCAAAAATAAAACATTTGAAAACGGACCATTTTCCACATTTCTGAAGCATGACGTAATGGGGGGGTGTTATCTCTTTTGTCGAAAATCAGCCGTTTTTGCTCGAACATTAAATGCCTCCAAATGGTATTTAATTAACTTCCGGGGGTGAAGAAACCCTTTTTGAGAACTCAGAGTGAGTAAATTGGCCATTTTCATGCACTTTTAACCATTCCATAAATCTTGTGTTTAGGGCCCCTGGAAGCATGAAAATCACTTTAAACATGCTAATTTTAGCTCTAACACTGATGATCCACCTACAAATGTGAACTGACGTTCAAAAATAAAACATTTGAAAACGGACCATTTTCCACATTTCTTAAGCATGACGTAATGGGGGGGTGTTATCTCTTTTGTCGAAAATCAGACGTTTTTGCTCAAACATTAAATGCCTCCAAATAGTATTTAATTCGCTTCCAGAGCCCCTGGAAGCATGAAAATCACTTTAAACATGCTAATTTTAGCTCTAACACTGATGATCCACCTACAAATGTGAACTGACGTTCAAAAATAAAACATTTGAAAACGGACCATTTTCCACATTTCTGAAGCATGACGTAATGGGGGGTTGTTATCTCTTTTGTCGAAAATCAGCTGTTTTTGCTCGAACATTAAATGCCTCCAAATGGTATTTAATTAACTTCCCGGGGTGAAGAAACCCTTTTTGAGAACTCAGAGTGAGTAATTGGCCATTTTCATGCACTTTTAACCATTCCATAAATCTTGTGTTTAGGGCCCCTGGAAGCATGAAAATCACTTTAAACATGCTAATTTTAGCTCTAACACTGATGATCCACCTACAAATGTGAACTGACGTTCAAAAATAAAACATTTGAAAATGGACCATTTTCCACATTTCTTAAGCATGACGTAATGGGGGGGTGTTATCTCTTTTGTCGAAAACCAGCCGTTTTTGCTCGAACATTAAATGCCTCCAAATGGTATTTAATTAACTTCCCGAGCCCCTGGAAGCATGAAAATCACTTTAAACATGCTAATTTTAGCTCTAACACTGATGATCCACCTACAAATGTGAACTGACGTTCAAAAATAAAACATTTGAAAACGGACCATTTTCCACATTTCTGAAGCATGACGTAATGGGGGGGTGTTATCTCTTTTGTCGAAAATCAGCCGTTTTTACTCGAACATTACATGCCTCCAAATGGTATTTAATTAACTTCCTGGGGTGAAGAAACCCTTTTTGAGAACTCAGAGTGAGTAAATTGGCCATTTTCATGCACTTTTAACCATTCCATAAATCTTGTGTTTAGGGCCCCTGGAAGCATGAAAATCACTTTAAACATGCTAATTTTAGCTCTAACACTGATGATCCACCTACAAATGTGAACTGACGTTCAAAAATAAAACATTTGAAAACGGACCATTTTCCACATTTCTGAAGCATGACGTAATGGGGGGGTGTTATCTCTTTTGTCGAAAATCAGCCATTTTTGCTCGAACATTAAATGCCTCCAAATGGTATTTAATTAACTTCCCGAGCTCCTGGAAGCATGAAAATCACTTTAAACATGCTAATTTTAGCTCTAACACTGATGATCCACCTACAAATGTGAACTGACGTTCAAAAATAAAACATTTGAAAACGGACCATTTTCCACATTTCTGAAGCATGACGCAATGGGGGGGTGTTATCTCTTTTGTCGAAAATCAGCCGTTTTTGCTCGAACATTAAATGCCTCCAAATGGTATTTAATTAACTTCCCGGGGTGAAGAAACCCTTTTTGAGAACTCAGAGTGAGTAATTGGCCATTTTCATGCACTTTTAACCATTCCATAAATCTTGTGTTTAGGGCCCCTGGAAGCATGAAAATCACTTTAAACATGCTAATTTTAGCTCTAACACTGATGATCCACCTACAAATGTGAACTGACGTTCAAAAATAAAACATTTGAAAACGGACCATTTTCCACATTTCTTAAGCATGACGTAATGGGGGGGTGTTATCTCTTTTGTCGAAAACCAGCCGTTTTTGCTCGAACATTAAATGCCTCCAAATGGTATTTAATTAACTTCCCGAGCCCCTGGAAGCATGAAAATCACTTTAAACATGCTAATTTTAGCTCTAACACTGATGATCCACCTACAAATGTGAACTGACGTTCAAAAATAAAACATTTGAAAACGGACCATTTTCCACATTTCTGAAGCATGACGTAATGGGGGGGTGTTATCTCTTTTGTCAAAAATCAGCCGTTTTTGCTCGAACATTACATGCCTCCAAATGGTATTTAATTAACTTCCTGGGGTGAAGAAACCCTTTTTGAGAACTCAGAGTGAGTAAATTGGCCATTTTCATGCACTTTTAACCATTCCATAAATCTTGTGTTTAGGGCCCCTGGAAGCATGAAAATCACTTTAAACATGCTAATTTTAGCTCTAACACTGATGATCCACCTACAAATGTGAACTGACGTTCAAAAATAAAACATTTGAAAACTGACCATTTTCCACATTTCTGAAGCATGACGTAATGGGGGGGTGTTATCTCTTTTGTCGAAAATCAGCCGTTTTTGCTCGAACATT
Source organism: Lissotriton vulgaris (assembly GCF_964263255.1). NCBI lineage: Eukaryota > Metazoa > Chordata > Amphibia > Caudata > Salamandridae > Lissotriton > Lissotriton vulgaris. The sequence goes on along the minus strand of NW_028246077.1, from coordinate 413,508 downwards.
AAATGCCTCCAAATGGTATTTAATTAACTTCCCGAGCCCTTGGAAGCATGAAAATCACTTTAAACATGCTAATTTTAGCTCTCACACTGATGATCCACCTACAAATGTGAACTGATGTTCAAAAATAAAACATTTGAAAACGGACCATTTTCCACATTTCTGAAGCATGACGTAATGGGGGGGTGTTATCTCTTTTGTCGAAAAATAAGCCGTTTTTGCTCGAACATTAAATGCCTCCAAATGGTATTTAATTACCTTGCCGGGGTGAAGAAACCCTTTTTGAGAACTCAGAGTGAGTAAATTGGCCATTTTCATGCACTTTTAACCATTCCATAAATCTTGTGTTTAGGTCCCCTGGAAGCATGAAAATCACTTTAAACATGCCAATGTTAGCTCTAACACTGATGATCCACCTACAAATGTGAACTGACGTTCAAAAATAAAACATTTGAAAACGGACCATTTTCCACATTTCTGAAGCATGACGTAATGGGGGGGTGTTATCTCTTTTGTCGAAAATCAGCCATTTTTGCTCGAACATTAAATGCCTCCAAATGGTATTTAATTAACTTCCCGAGTTCCTGGAAGCATGAAAATCACTTTAAACATGCTAATTTTAGCTCTAACACTGATGATCCACCTACAAATGTGAACTGACGTTCAAAAATAAAACATTTGAAAACGGACCATTTTCCACATTTCTGAAGCATGACCTAATGGGGGGGTATCTCTTTTGTCGAATATCAGCCGTTTTTGCTCGAACATTAAATGCCTCCAAATGGTATTTAATTAACTTCCCGGGGTGAAGAAACCCTTTTTGAGAACTCAGAGTGAGTAATTGGCCATTTTCATGCACTTTTAACCATTCCATAAATCTTGTGTTTAGGGCCCCTGGAAGCATGAAAATCACTTTAAACATGCTAATTTTAGCTCTAACACTGATGATCCACCTACAAATGTGAACTGACGTTCAAAAATAAAACATTTGAAAACGGACCATTTTCCACATTTCTTAAGCATGACGTAATGGGGGGGTGTTATCTCTTTTGTCGAAAACCAGCCGTTTTTGCTCGAACATTAAATGCCTCCAAATGGTATTTAATTAACTTCCCGAGCCCTTGGAAGCATGAAAATCACTTTAAACATGCTAATTTTAGCTCTCACACTGATGATCCACCTACAAATGTGAACTGATGTTCAAAAATAAAACATTTGAAAACGGACCATTTTCCACATTTCTGAAGCATGACGTAATGGGGGGGTGTTATCTCTTTTGTCGAAAAATAAGCCGTTTTTGCTCGAACATTAAATGCCTCCAAATGGTATTTAATTAACTTCCCGGGGTGAAGAAACCCTTATTGAGAACTCAGAGTGAGTAAATTGGCCATTTTCATGCACTTTTAACCATTCCATAAATCTTGTGTTTAGGGCCCCTGGAAGCATGAAAATCACTTTAAACATGCTAATTTTTTGCTCTAACACTGATGATCCACCTACAAATGTGAACTGACGTTCAAAAATAAAACATTTGAAAACGGACCATTTTCCACATTTCTGAAGCATGACGTAATGGGGGGGTGTTATCTCTTTTGTCGAAAATCAGCCGTTTTTGCTCGAACATTAAATGCCTCCAAATGGTATTTAATTAACTTACCGGGGTGAAGAAACCCTTATTGAGAACTCAGAGTGAGTAAATTGGCCATTTTCATGCACTTTTAACCATTCCATAAATCTTGTGTTTAGGGCCCCTGGAAGCATGAAAATCACTTTAAACATGCTAATTTTAGCTCTAACACTGATGATCCACCTACAAATGTGAACTGACGTTCAAAAATAAAACATTTGAAAACGGACCATTTTCCACATTTCTTAAGCATGACGTAATGGGGGGGTGTTATCTCTTTTGTCGAAAACCAGCCGTTTTTGCTCGAACATTAAATGCCTCCAAATGGTATTTAATTAACTTCCCGAGCCCCTGGAAGCATGAAAATCACTTTAAACATGCTAATTTTAGCTCTAACACTGATGATCCACCTACAAATGTGAACTGACGTTCAAAAATAAAACATTTGAAAACGGACCATTTTCCACATTTCTGAAGCATGACGTAATGGGGGGGTGTTATCTCTTTTGTCGAAAATCAGCCGTTTTTGCTCGAACATTACATGCCTCCAAATGGTATTTAATTAACTTCCTGGGGTGAAGAAACCCTTTTTGAGAACTCAGAGTGAGAAATTGGCCATTTTCATGCACTTTTAACCATTCCATAAATCTTGTGTTTAGGGCCCCTGGAAGCATGAAAATCACTTTAAACATGCCAATGTTAGCTCTAACACTGATGATCCACCTACAAATGTGAACTGACGTTCAAAAATAAAACATTTGAAAACGGACCATTTTCCACATTTCTGAAGCATGACGTAATGGGGGGGTGTTATCTCTTTTGTCGAAAATCAGCCATTTTTGCTCGAACATTAAATGCCTCCAAATGGTATTTAATTAACTTCCCGAGCTCCTGGAAGCATGAAAATCACTTTAAACATGCTAATTTTAGCTCTAACACTGATGATCCACCTACAAATGTGAACTGACGTTCAAAAATAAAACATTTGAAAACGGACCATTTTCCACATTTCTGAAGCATGACGTAATGGGGGGGTGTTATCTCTTTTGTCGAAAATCAGCCGTTTTTGCTCGAACATTAAATGCCTCCAAATGGTATTTAATTCACTTCCCGGGGTGAAGAAACCCTTTTTGAGAACTCAGAGTGAGTAATTGGCCATTTTCATGCACTTTTAACCATTCCATAAATCTTGTGTTTAGGGCCCCTGGAAGCATGAAAATCACTTTAAACATGCTAATTTTAGCTCTAACACTGATGATCCACCTACAAATGTGAACTGACGTTCAAAAATAAAACATTTGAAAACGGACCATTTTCCACATTTCTTAAGCATGACGTAATGGGGGGGTGTTATCTCTTTTGTCGAAAACCAGCCGTTTTTGCTCGAACATTAAATGCCTCCAAATGGTATTTAATTAACTTCCCAAGCCCCTGGAAGCATGAAAATCACTTTAAACATGCAAATTTTAGCTCTAACACTGATGATCCACCTACAAATGTGAACTGACGTTCAAAAATAAAACATTTGAAAACGGACCATTTTCCACATTTCTGAAGCATGACGTAATGGGGGGGTGTTATCTCTTTTGTCGAAAATCAGCCGTTTTTGCTCGAACATTACATGCCTCCAAATGGTATTTAATTAACTTCCTGGGGTGAAGAAACCCTTTTTGAGAACTCAGAGTGAGTAAATTGGCCATTTTCATGCACTTTTAACCATTCCATAAATCTTGTGTTTAGGGCCCCTGGAAGCATGAAAATCACTTTAAACATGCCAATGTTAGCTCTAACACTGATGATCCACCTACAAATGTGAACTGACGTTCAAAAATAAAACATTTGAAAACGGACCATTTTCCACATTTCTGAAGCATGACGTAATGGGGGGGGTGTTATCTCTTTTGTCGAAAATCAGCCATTTTTGCTCGAACATTAAATGCCTCCAAATGGTATTTAATTAACTTCCCGAGCTCCTGGAAGCATGAAAATCACTTTAAATATGCTAATTTTAGCTCTAACACTGATGATCCACCTACAAATGTGAACTGACGTTCAAAAATAAAACATTTGAAAACGGACCATTTTCCACATTTCTGAAGCATGACGTAATGGGGGGTGTTATCTCTTTTGTCGAAAATCAGCCGTTTTTGCTCGAACATTAAATGCCTCCAAATGGTATTTATTTAACTTCCCGAGCCCCTGGAAGCATGAAAATCACTTTAAACATACTAATTTTAGCTCTAACACTGATGATCCACCTACAAATGTGAACTGACGTTCAAAAATAAAACATTTGAAAACGGACCATTTTCCACATTTCTGAAGCATGACGTAATGGGGGGGTGTTATCTCTTTTGTCGAAAATCAGCCGTTTTTGCTCGAACATTACATGCCTCCAAATGGTATTTAATTAACTTCCCTGGGTGAAGAAACCCTTTTTGAGAACTCAGAGTGAGTAAATTAGCCATTTTCATGCACTTTTAACCATTCCATAAATCTTGTGTTTAGGGCCCCTGGAAGCATGAAAATCACTTTAAACATGCTAATTTTAGCTCTAACACTGATGATCCACCTACAAATGTGAACTGACGTTCAAAAATAAAACATTTTAAAACGGACCATTTTCCACATTTGTGAAGCAGGACGTAATGGGGGAGTGTTATCTCTTTTGTCGAAAATCAGCCATTTTTGCTCGAACATTAAATGCCTCCAAATGGTATTTAATTAACTTCCCGGGGTGAAGAAACCCTTTTTGAGAACTCAGAGTCAGTAATTGGCCATTTTCATGCACTTTTAACCATTCCATAAATCTTGTGTTTAGGGCCCCTGGAAGCATGAAAATCACTTTAAACATGCTAATTTTAGCTCTAACACTGATGATCCACCTACAAATGTGAACTGACGTTCAAAAATAAAACATTTGAAAACGGACCATTTTCCACATTTCTGAAGCATAACGTAATGGGGGGGTGTTATCTCTTTTGTCGAAAATCAGACGTTTTTGCTCGAACATTACATGCCTCCAAATGGTATTTAATTAACTTCCTGGGGTGAAGAAACCCTTTTTGAGAACTCAGAGTGAGTAAATTGGCCATTTTCATGCACTTTTAACCATTCCATAAATCTTGTGATTAGGGCCCCTGGAAGCATGAAAATCACTTTAAACATGCTAATTTTAGCTCTAACACTGATGATCCACCTACAAATGTGAACTGACGTTCAAAAATAAAACATTTGAAAACGGACCATTTTCCACATTTCTGAAGCATGACGTAATGGGGGGGTGTTATCTCTTTTGTCGAAAATCAGCCGTTTTTGCTCGAACATTAAATGCCTCCAAATGGTGTTTAATTAACTTCCCGAGCCCTTGGAAGCATGAAAATCACTTTAAACATGCTAATTTTAGCTCTCACACTGATGATCCACCTACAAATGTGAACTGATGTTCAAAAATAAAACATTTGAAAACGGACCATTTTCCACATTTCTGAAGCATGACGTAATGGGGGGGTGTTATCTCTTTTGTCGAAAAATAAGCCGTTTTTGCTCGAACATTAAATGCCTCCAAATGGTATTTAATTAACTTCCCGGGGTGAAGAAACCCTTATTGAGAACTCAGAGTGAGTAAATTGGCCATTTTCATGCACTTTTAACCATTCCATAAATCTTGTGTTTAGGGCCCCTGGAAGCATGAAAATCACTTTAAACATGCCAATGTTAGCTCTAACACTGATGATCCACCTACAAATGTGAACTGACGTTCAAAAATAAAACATTTGAAAACGGACCATTTTCCACATTTCTGAAGCATGACGTAATGGGGGGATGTTATCTCTTTTGTCGAAAATCAGCCATTTTTGCTCGAACATTAAATGCCTCCAAATGGTATTTAATTAACTTCCCGAGCTCCTGGAAGCATGAAAATCACTTTAAACATGCTAATTTTAGCTCTAACACTGATGATCCACCTACAAATGTGAACTGACGTTCAAAAATAAAACATTTGAAAACGGACCATTTTCCACATTTCTGAAGCATGACGTAATGGGGGGGTGTTATCTCTTTTGTCGAAAATCAGCCGTTTTTGCTTGAACATTAAATGCCTCCAAATAGTATTTAATTCACTTCCCGAGCCCCTGGAAGCATGAAAATCACTTTAAACATGCTAATTTGAGCTCTAACACTGATGATCCACCTACAAATGTGAACTGACGTTCAAAAATAAAACATTTGAAAACGGACCATTTTCCACATTTCTGAAGCATGACGTAATGGGGGGGTGTTATCTCTTTTGTCGAAAATCAGCCGTTTTTGCTCGAACATTAAATGCCTCCAAATTGTATTTATTTAACTTCCCGAGCCCCTGGAAGCATGAAAATCACTTTAAACATGCTAATTTTAGCTCTAACACTGATGATCCACCTACAAATGTGAACTGACGTTCAAAAATAAAACATTTGAAAACGGACCATTTTCCACATTTCTGAAGCATGACGTAATGGGGGGTGTTATCTCTTTTGTCGAAAATCAGCCGTTTTTGCTCGAACATTAAATGCCTCCAAATGGTATTTAATTAACTTCCCTGGGTGAAGAAACCCTTTTTGAGAACTCAGAGTGAGTAAATTGGCCATTTTCATGCACTTTTAACCATTCCATAAATCTTGTGTTTAGGGCCCCTGGAAGCATGAAAATCACTTTAAACATGCTAATTTTAGCTCTAACACTGATGATCCACCTACAAATGTGAACTGACGTTCAAAAATAAAACATTTGAAAACGGACCATTTTCCACATTTCTGAAGCATGACGTAATGGGGGGGTGTTATCTCTTTTGTCGAAAATCAGCCGTTTTTGCTCGAACATTAAATGCCTCCAAATGGTATTTAATTAACTTCCCGGGGTGACGAAACCCTTTTTGAGAACTCAGAGTGAGTAAATTGGCCATTTTCATGCACTTTTAACCATTCCATAAATCTTGTGTTTAGGGCCCCTGGAAGCATGAAAATCACTTTAAACATGCCAATGTTAGCTCTAACACTGATGATCCACCTACAAATGTGAACTGACGTTCAAAAATAAAACATTTGAAAACGGACCATTTTCCACATTTCTGAAGCATGACGTAATGGGGGGGTGTTATCTCTTTTGTCGAAAATCAGCCGTTTTTGCTTGAACATTAAATGCCTCCAAATAGTATTTAATTCACTTCCCGAGCCCCTGGAAGCATGAAAATCACTTTAAACATGCTAATTTGAGCTCTAACACTGATGATCCACCTACAAATGTGAACTGACGTTCAAAAATAAAACATTTGAAAACGGACCATTTTCCACATTTCTGAAGCATGACGTAATGGGGGGGTGTTATCTCTTTTGTCGAAAATCAGCCGTTTTTGCTCGAACATTAAATGCCTCCAAATGGTATTTATTTAACTTCCCGAGCCCCTGGAAGCATGAAAATCACTTTAAACATGCTAATTTTAGCTCTAACACTGATGATCCACCTACAAATGTGAACTGACGTTCAAAAATAAAACATTTGAAAACGGACCATTTTCCACATTTCTGAAGCATGACGTAATGGGGGGTGTTATCTCTTTTGTCGAAAATCAGCCGTTTTTGCTCAAACATTAAATGCCTCCAAATGGTATTTAATTAACTTCCCTGGGTGAAGAAACCCTTTTTGAGAACTCAGAGTGAGTAAATTGGCCATTTTCATGCACTTTTAACCATTCCATAAATCTTGTGTTTAGGGCCCCTGGAAGCATGAAAATCACTTTAAACATGCTAATTTTAGCTCTAACACTGATGATCCACCTACAAATGTGAACTGACGTTCAAAAATAAAACATTTGAAAACGGACCATTTTCCACATTTCTGAAGCATGACGTAATGGGGGGGTGTTATCTCTTTTGTCGAAAATCAGCCGTTTTTGCTCGAACATTAAATGCCTCCAAATGGTATTTAATTAACTTCCGGGGGTGAAGAAACCCTTTTTGAGAACTCAGAGTGAGTAAATTGGCCATTTTCATGCACTTTTAACCATTCCATAAATCTTGTGTTTAGGGCCCCTGGAAGCATGAAAATCACTTTAAACATGCTAATTTTAGCTCTAACACTGATGATCCACCTACAAATGTGAACTGACGTTCAAAAATAAAACATTTGAAAACGGACCATTTTCCACATTTCTTAAGCATGACGTAATGGGGGGGTGTTATCTCTTTTGTCGAAAATCAGCCGTTTTTGCTCAAACATTAAATGCCTCCAAATAGTATTTAATTCGCTTCCAGAGCCCCTGGAAGCATGAAAATCACTTTAAACATGCTAATTTTAGCTCTAACACTGATGATCCACCTACAAATGTGAACTGACGTTCAAAAATAAAACATTTGAAAACGGACCATTTTCCACATTTCTGAAGCATGACGTAATGGGGGGTTGTTATCTCTTTTGTCGAAAATCAGCTGTTTTTGCTCGAACATTAAATGCCTCCAAATGGTATTTAATTAACTTCCCGGGGTGAAGAAACCCTTTTTGAGAACTCAGAGTGAGTAATTGGCCATTTTCATGCACTTTTAACCATTCCATAAATCTTGTGTTTAGGGCCCCTGGAAGCATGAAAATCACTTTAAACATGCTAATTTTAGCTCTAACACTGATGATCCACCTACAAATGTGAACTGACGTTCAAAAATAAAACATTTGAAAATGGACCATTTTCCACATTTCTTAAGCATGACGTAATGGGGGGGTGTTATCTCTTTTGTCGAAAACCAGCCGTTTTTGCTCGAACATTAAATGCCTCCAAATGGTATTTAATTAACTTCCCGAGCCCCTGGAAGCATGAAAATCACTTTAAACATGCTAATTTTAGCTCTAACACTGATGATCCACCTACAAATGTGAACTGACGTTCAAAAATAAAACATTTGAAAACGGACCATTTTCCACATTTCTGAAGCATGACGTAATGGGGGGGTGTTATCTCTTTTGTCGAAAATCAGCCGTTTTTGCTCGAACATTACATGCCTCCAAATGGTATTTAATTAACTTCCTGGGGTGAAGAAACCCTTTTTGAGAACTCAGAGTGAGTAAATTGGCCATTTTCATGCACTTTTAACCATTCCATAAATCTTGTGTTTAGGGCCCCTGGAAGCATGAAAATCACTTTAAACATGCTAATTTTAGCTCTAACACTGATGATCCACCTACAAATGTGAACTGACGTTCAAAAATAAAACATTTGAAAACGGACCATTTTCCACATTTCTGAAGCATGACGTAATGGGGGGGTGTTATCTCTTTTGTCGAAAATCAGCCATTTTTGCTCGAACATTAAATGCCTCCAAATGGTATTTAATTAACTTCCCGAGCTCCTGGAAGCATGAAAATCACTTTAAACATGCTAATTTTAGCTCTAACACTGATGATCCACCTACAAATGTGAACTGACGTTCAAAAATAAAACATTTGAAAACGGACCATTTTCCACATTTCTGAAGCATGACGCAATGGGGGGGTGTTATCTCTTTTGTCGAAAATCAGCCGTTTTTGCTCGAACATTAAATGCCTCCAAATGGTATTTAATTAACTTCCCGGGGTGAAGAAACCCTTTTTGAGAACTCAGAGTGAGTAATTGGCCATTTTCATGCACTTTTAACCATTCCATAAATCTTGTGTTTAGGGCCCCTGGAAGCATGAAAATCACTTTAAACATGCTAATTTTAGCTCTAACACTGATGATCCACCTACAAATGTGAACTGACGTTCAAAAATAAAACATTTGAAAACGGACCATTTTCCACATTTCTTAAGCATGACGTAATGGGGGGGTGTTATCTCTTTTGTCGAAAACCAGCCGTTTTTGCTCGAACATTAAATGCCTCCAAATGGTATTTAATTAACTTCCCGAGCCCCTGGAAGCATGAAAATCACTTTAAACATGCTAATTTTAGCTCTAACACTGATGATCCACCTACAAATGTGAACTGACGTTCAAAAATAAAACATTTGAAAACGGACCATTTTCCACATTTCTGAAGCATGACGTAATGGGGGGGTGTTATCTCTTTTGTCGAAAATCAACCGTTTTTGCTCGAACATTACATGCCTCCAAATGGTATTTAATTAACTTCCTGGGGTGAAGAAACCCTTTTTGAGAACTCAGAGTGAGTAAATTGGCCATTTTCATGCACTTTTAACCATTCCATAAATCTTGTGTTTAGGGCCCCTGGAAGCATGAAAATCACTTTAAACATGCTAATTTTAGCTCTAACACTGATGATCCACCTACAAATGTGAACTGACGTTCAAAAATAAAACATTTGAAAACTGACCATTTTCCACATTTCTGAAGCATGACGTAATGGGGGGGTGTTATCTCTTTTGTTGAAAATCAGCCGTTTTTGCTCGAACATTAAATGCCTCCAAATGGTATTTAATTAACTTCCCGAGCCCTTGGAAGCATGAAAATCACTTTAAACATGCTAATTTTAGCTCTCACACTGATGATCCACCTACAAATGTGAACTGATGTTCAAAAATAAAACATTTGAAAACGGACCATTTTCCACATTTCTGAAGCATGACGTAATGGGGGGGTGTTATCTCTTTTGTCGAAAAATAAGCCGTTTTTGCTCGAACATTAAATGCCTCCAAATGGTATTTAATTACCTTGCCGGTGTGAAGAAACCCTTTTTGAGAACTCAGAGTGAGTAAATTGGCCATTTTCATGCACTTTTAACCATTCCATAAATCTTGTGTTTAGGTCCCCTGGAAGCATGAAAATCACTTTAAACATGCCAATGTTAGCTCTAACACTGATGATCCACCTACAAATGTGAACTGACGTTCAAAAATAAAACATTTGAAAACGGACCATTTTCCACATTTCTGAAGCATGACCTAATGGGGGGGTATCTCTTTTGTCGAAAATCAGCCGTTTTTGCTCGAACATTAAATGCCTCCAAATGGTATTTAATTAACTTCCCGGGGTGAAGAAACCCTTTTTGAGAACTCAGAGTGAGTAATTGGCCATTTTCATGCACTTTTAACCATTCCATAAATCTTGTGTTTAGGGCCCCTGGAAGCATGAAAATCACTTTAAACATGCTAATTTTAGCTCTAACACTGATGATCCACCTACAAATGTGAACTGACGTTCAAAAATAAAACATTTGAAAACGGACCATTTTCCACATTTCTTAAGCATGACGTAATGGGGGGGTGTTATCTCTTTTGTCGAAAACCAGCCGTTTTTGCTCGAACATTAAATGCCTCCAAATGGTATTTAATTAACTTCCCGAGCCCTTGGAAGCATGAAAATCACTTTAAACATGCTAATTTTAGCTCTCACACTGATGATCCACCTACAAATGTGAACTGATGTTCAAAAATAAAACATTTGAAAACGGACCATTTTCCACATTTCTGAAGCATGACGTAATGGGGGGGTGTTATCTCTTTTGTCGAAAAATAAGCCGTTTTTGCTCGAACATTAAATGCCTCCAAATGGTATTTAATTAACTTCCCGGGGTGAAGAAACCCTTATTGAGAACTCAGAGTGAGTAAATTGGCCATTTTCATGCACTTTTAACCATTCCATAAATCTTGTGTTTAGGGCCCCTGGAAGCATGAAAATCACTTTAAACATGCTAATTTTTTGCTCTAACACTGATGATCCACCTACAAATGTGAACTGACGTTCAAAAATAAAACATTTGAAAACGGACCATTTTCCACATTTCTGAAGCATGACGTAATGGGGGGGTGTTATCTCTTTTGTCGAAAATCAGCCGTTTTTGCTCGAACATTAAATGCCTCCAAATGGTATTTAATTAACTTACCGGGGTGAAGAAACCCTTATTGAGAACTCAGAGTGAGTAAATTGGCCATTTTTATGCACTTTTAACCATTCCATAAATCTTGTGTTTAGGGCCCCTGGAAGCATGAAAATCACTTTAAACATGCTAATTTTAGCTCTAACACTGATGATCCACCTACAAATGTGAACTGACGTTCAAAAATAAAACATTTGAAAACGGACCGTTTTCCACATTTGTGAAGCATGACGTAATGGGGGGGGGTGTTATCTCTTTTGTCGAAAATCAGCCGTTTTTGCTCAAACATTAAATGCCTCCAAATAGTATTTAATTCACTTCCAGAGCCCCTGGAAGCATGAAAATCACTTTAAACATGCTAATTTTAGCTCTAACACTGATGATCCACCTACAAATGTGAACTGACGTTCAAAAATAAAACATTTGAAAACGGACCATTTTCCACATTTCTGAAGCATGACGTAATGGGGGGGGTGTTATCTCTTTTGTCGAAAATCAGCCGTTTTTGCTCGAACATTAAATGCCTCCAAATGGTATTTAATTAACTTCCCGGGGTGAAGAAACCCTTTTTGAGAACTCAGAGTGAGTAAATTGGCCATTTTCATGCACTTTTAACCATTCCATAAATCTTGTGTTTAGGGCCCCTGGAAGCATGAAAATCACTTTAAACATGCTAATTTTAGCTCTAACACTGATGATCCACCTACAAATGTGAACTGACGTTCAAAAATAAAACATTTGAAAACGGACCATTTTCCACATTTCTGAAGCATGACTAAATGGGGGGGTGTTATCTCTTTTGTCGAAAATCAGACGTTTTTGCTCGAACATTAAATGCCTCCAAATGGTATTTAATTAACTTCCGGGGGTGAAGAAACCCTTTTTGAGAACTCAGAGTGAGTAAATTGGCCATTTTCATGCACTTTTAACCATTCCATAAATCTTGTGTTTAGGGCCCCTGGAAGCATGAAAATCACTTTAAACATGCTAATTTTAGCTCTAACACTGATGATCCACCTACAAATGTGAACTGACGTTCAAAAATAAAACATTTGAAAACTGACCATTTTCCACATTTGTGAAGCATGACGTAATGGGGGGGGTGTTATCTCTTTTGTCGAAAATCAGCCGTTTTTGCTCAAACATTAAATGCCTCCAAATAGTATTTAATTCACTTCCAGAGCCCCTGGAAGCATGAAAATCACTTTAAACATGCTAATTTTAGCTCTAACACTGATGATCCACCTACAAATGTGAACTGACGTTCAAAAATAAAACATTTGAAAACGGACCATTTTCCACATTTCTGAAGCATGACGTAATGGGGGGTGTTATCTCTTTTGTCGAAAAATAAGCCGTTTTTGCTCGAACATTAAATGCCTCCAAATGGTATTTAATTAACTTCCCGGGGTGAAGAAACCCTTTTTGAGAACTCAGAGTGAGTAATTGGCCATTTTCATGCACTTTTAACCATTCCATAAATCTTGTGTTTAGGGCCCCTGGAAGCATGAAAATCACTTTAAACATGCTAATTTTAGCTCTAACACTGATGATCCACCTACAAATGTGAACTGACGTTCAAAAATAAAACATTTGAAAACGGACCATTTTCCACATTTCTGAAGCATGACGTAATGGGGGGGTGTTATCTCTTTTGTCGAAAATCAGCCGTTTTTGCTCGAACATTAAATGCCTCCAAATGGTATTTAATTCACTTCCCGGGGTGAAGAAACCCTTTTTGAGAACTCAGAGTGAGTAATTGGCCATTTTCATGCACTTTTAACCATTCCATAAATCTTGTGTTTAGGGCCCATGGAAGCATGAAAATCACTTTAAACATGCTAATTTTAGCTCTAACACTGATGATCCACCTACAAATGTGAACTGACGTTCAAAAATAAAACATTTGAAAACGGACCATTTTCCACATTTCTTAAGCATGACGTAATGGGGGGGTGTTATCTCTTTTGTCGAAAACCAGCCGTTTTTGCTCGAACATTAAATGCCTCCAAATGGTATTTAATTAACTTCCCAAGCCCCTGGAAGCATGAAAATCACTTTAAACATGCAAATTTTAGCTCTAACACTGATGATCCACCTACAAATGTGAACTGACGTTCAAAAATAAAACATTTGAAAACGGACCATTTTCCACATTTCTGAAGCATGACGTAATGGGGGGGTGTTATCTCTTTTGTCGAAAATCAGCCGTTTTTGCTCGAACATTACATGCCTCCAAATGGTATTTAATTAACTTCCTGGGGTGAAGAAACCCTTTTTGAGAACTCAGAGTGGGTAAATTGGCCATTTTCATGCACTTTTAACCATTCCATAAATCTTGTGTTTAGGGCCCCTGGAAGCATGAAAATCACTTTAAACATGCCAATGTTAGCTCTAACACTGATGATCCACCTACAAATGTGAACTGACGTTCAAAAATAAAACATTTGAAAACGGACGATTTTCCACATTTCTGAAGCATGACGTAATGGGGGGGGTGTTATCTCTTTTGTCGAAAATCAGCCATTTTTGCTCGAACATTAAATGCCTCCAAATGGTATTTAATTAACTTCCCGAGCTCCTGGAAGCATGAAAATCACTTTAAATATGCTAATTTTAGCTCTAACACTGATGATCCACCTACAAATGTGAACTGACGTTCAAAAATAAAACATTTGAAAACGGACCATTTTCCACATTTCTGAAGCATGACGTAATGGGGGGGTGTTATCTCTTTTGTCGAAAATCAGCCGTTTTTGCTTGAACATTAAATGCCTCCAAATAGTATTTAATTCACTTCCCGAGCCCCTGGAAGCATGAAAATCACTTTAAACATGCTAATTTGAGCTCTAACACTGATGATCCACCTACAAATGTGAACTGACGTTCAAAAATAAAACATTTGAAAACGGACCATTTTCCACATTTCTGAAGCATGACGTAATGGGGGGGTGTTATCTCTTTTGTCAAAAATCAGCCGTTTTTGCTCGAACATTAAATGCCTCCAAATGGTATTTATTTAACTTCTCGAGCCCCTGGAAGCATGAAAATCACTTTAAACATGCTAATTTTAGCTCTAACACTGATGATCCACCTACAAATGTGAACTGACGTTCAAAAATAAAACATTTGAAAACGGACCATTTTCCACATTTCTGAAGCATGACGTAATGGGGGGTGTTATCTCTTTTGTCGAAAATCAGCCGTTTTTGCTCGAACATTAAATGCCTCCAAATGGTATTTATTTAACTTCCCGAGCCCCTGGAAGCATGAAAATCACTTTAAACATACTAATTTTAGCTCTAACACTGATGATCCACCTACAAATGTGAACTGACGTTCAAAAATAAAACATTTGAAAACGGACCATTTTCCACATTTCTGAAGCATGACGTAATGGGGGGGTGTTATCTCTTTTGTCGAAAATCAGCCGTTTTTGCTCGAACATTACATGCCTCCAAATGGTATTTAATTAACTTCCCTGGGTGAAGAAACCCTTTTTGAGAACTCAGAGTGAGTAAATTAGCCATTTTCATGCACTTTTAACCATTCCATAAATCTTGTGTTTAGGGCCCCTGGAAGCATGAAAATCACTTTAAACATGCTAATTTTAGCTCTAACACTGATGATCCACCTACAAATGTGAACTGACGTTCAAAAATAAAACATTTGAAAACGGACCATTTTCCACATTTCTGAAGCATGACGCAATGGGGGGGTGTTATCTCTTTTGTCGAAAATCAGCCGTTTTTGCTCGAACATTAAATGCCTCCAAATGGTATTTAATTAACTTCCCGGGGTGAAGAAACCCTTTTTGAGAACTCAGAGTGAGTAATTGGCCATTTTCATGCACTTTTAACCATTCCATAAATCTTGTGTTTAGGGCCCCTGGAAGCATGAAAATCACTTTAAACATGCTAATTTTAGCTCTAACACTGATGATCCACCTACAAATGTGAACTGACGTTCAAAAATAAAACATTTGAAAACGGACCATTTTCCACATTTCTTAAGCATGACGTAATGGGGGGGTGTTATCTCTTTTGTCGAAAACCAGCCGTTTTTGCTCGAACATTAAATGCCTCCAAATGGTATTTAATTAACTTCCCGAGCCCCTGGAAGCATGAAAATCACTTTAAACATGCTAATTTTAGCTCTAACACTGATGATCCACCTACAAATGTGAACTGACGTTCAAAAATAAAACATTTGAAAACGGACCATTTTCCACATTTCTGAAGCATGACGTAATGGGGGGGTGTTATCTCTTTTGTCGAAAATCAGCCGTTTTTGCTCGAACATTACATGCCTCCAAATGGTATTTAATTAACTTCCTGGGGTGAAGAAACCCTTTTTGAGAACTCAGAGTGAGTAAATTGGCCATTTTCATGCACTTTTAACCATTCCATAAATCTTGTGTTTAGGGCCCCTGGAAGCATGAAAATCACTTTAAACATGCTAATTTTAGCTCTAACACTGATGATCCACCTACAAATGTGAACTGACGTTCAAAAATAAAACATTTGAAAACTGACCATTTTCCACATTTCTGAAGCATGACGTAATGGGGGGGTGTTATCTCTTTTGTTGAAAATCAGCCGTTTTTGCTCGAACATTAAATGCCTCCAAATGGTATTTAATTAACTTCCCGAGCCCTTGGAAGCATGAAAATCACTTTAAACATGCTAATTTTAGCTCTCACACTGATGATCCACCTACAAATGTGAACTGATGTTCAAAAATAAAACATTTGAAAACGGACCATTTTCCACATTTCTGAAGCATGACGTAATGGGGGGGTGTTATCTCTTTTGTCGAAAAATAAGCCGTTTTTGCTCGAACATTAAATGCCTCCAAATGGTATTTAATTACCTTGCCGGTGTGAAGAAACCCTTTTTGAGAACTCAGAGTGAGTAAATTGGCCATTTTCATGCACTTTTAACCATTCCATAAATCTTGTGTTTAGGTCCCCTGGAAGCATGAAAATCACTTTAAACATGCCAATGTTAGCTCTAACACTGATGATCCACCTACAAATGTAAACTGACGTTCAAAAATAAAACATTTGAAAACGGACCATTTTCCACATTTCTGAAGCATGACCTAATGGGGGGGTATCTCTTTTGTCGAAAATCAGCCGTTTTTGCTCGAACATTAAATGCCTCCAAATGGTATTTAATTAACTTCCCGGGGTGAAGAAACCCTTTTTGAGAACTCAGAGTGAGTAATTGGCCATTTTCATGCACTTTTAACCATTCCATAAATCTTGTGTTTAGGGCCCCTGGAAGCATGAAAATCACTTTAAACATGCTAATTTTAGCTCTAACACTGATGATCCACCTACAAATGTGAACTGACGTTCAAAAATAAAACATTTGAAAACGGACCATTTTCCACATTTCTTAAGCATGACGTAATGGGGGGGTGTTATCTCTTTTGTCGAAAACCAGCCGTTTTTGCTCGAACATTAAATGCCTCCAAATGGTATTTAATTAACTTCCCGAGCCCTTGGAAGCATGAAAATCACTTTAAACATGCTAATTTTAGCTCTCACACTGATGATCCACCTACAAATGTGAACTGATGTTCAAAAATAAAACATTTGAAAACGGACCATTTTCCACATTTCTGAAGCATGACGTAATGGGGGGGTGTTATCTCTTTTGTCGAAAATCAGCCGTTTTTGCTCGAACATTAAATGCCTCCAAATGGTATTTAATTAACTTACCGGGGTGAAGAAACCCTTATTGAGAACTCAGAGTGAGTAAATTGGCCATTTTTATGCACTTTTAACCATTCCATAAATCTTGTGTTTAGGGCCCCTGGAAGCATGAAAATCACTTTAAACATGCTAATTTTAGCTCTAACACTGATGATCCACCTACAAATGTGAACTGACGTTCAAAAATAAAACATTTGAAAACGGACCGTTTTCCACATTTGTGAAGCATGACGTAATGGGGGGGGGTGTTATCTCTTTTGTCGAAAATCAGCCGTTTTTGCTCAAACATTAAATGCCTCCAAATAGTATTTAATTCACTTCCAGAGCCCCTGGAAGCATGAAAATCACTTTAAACATGCTAATTTTAGCTCTAACACTGATGATCCACCTACAAATGTGAACTGACGTTCAAAAATAAAACATTTGAAAACGGACCATTTTCCACATTTCTGAAGCATGACGTAATGGGGGGGGTGTTATCTCTTTTGTCGAAAATCAGCCGTTTTTGCTCGAACATTAAATGCCTCCAAATGGTATTTAATTAACTTCCCGGGGTGAAGAAACCCTTTTTGAGAACTCAGAGTGAGTAAATTGGCCATTTTCATGCACTTTTAACCATTCCATAAATCTTGTGTTTAGGGCCCCTGGAAGCATGAAAATCACTTTAAACATGCTAATTTTAGCTCTAACACTGATGATCCACCTACAAATGTGAACTGACGTTCAAAAATAAAACATTTGAAAACGGACCATTTTCCACATTTCTGAAGCATGACTAAATGGGGGGGTGTTATCTCTTTTGTCGAAAATCAGACGTTTTTGCTCGAACATTAAATGCCTCCAAATGGTATTTAATTAACTTCCGGGGGTGAAGAAACCCTTTTTGAGAACTCAGAGTGAGTAAATTGGCCATTTTCATGCACTTTTAACCATTCCATAAATCTTGTGTTTAGGGCCCCTGGAAGCATGAAAATCACTTTAAACATGCTAATTTTAGCTCTAACACTGATGATCCACCTACAAATGTGAACTGACGTTCAAAAATAAAACATTTGAAAACTGACCATTTTCCACATTTGTGAAGCATGACGTAATGGGGGGGGTGTTATCTCTTTTGTCGAAAATCAGCCGTTTTTGCTCAAACATTAAATGCCTCCAAATAGTATTTAATTCACTTCCAGAGCCCCTGGAAGCATGAAAATCACTTTAAACATGCTAATTTTAGCTCTAACACTGATGATCCACCTACAAATGTGAACTGACGTTCAAAAATAAAACATTTGAAAACGGACCATTTTCCACATTTCTGAAGCATGACGTAATGGGGGGTGTTATCTCTTTTGTCGAAAAATAAGCCGTTTTTGCTCGAACATTAAATGCCTCCAAATGGTATTTAATTAACTTCCCGGGGTGAAGAAACCCTTTTTGAGAACTCAGAGTGAGTAATTGGCCATTTTCATGCACTTTTAACCATTCCATAAATCTTGTGTTTAGGGCCCCTGGAAGCATGAAAATCACTTTAAACATGCTAATTTTAGCTCTAACACTGATGATCCACCTACAAATGTGAACTGACGTTCAAAAATAAAACATTTGAAAACGGACCATTTTCCACATTTCTGAAGCATGACGTAATGGGGGGGTGTTATCTCTTTTGTCGAAAATCAGCCGTTTTTGCTCGAACATTAAATGCCTCCAAATGGTATTTAATTCACTTCCCGGGGTGAAGAAACCCTTTTTGAGAACTCAGAGTGAGTAATTGGCCATTTTCATGCACTTTTAACCATTCCATAAATCTTGTGTTTAGGGCCCATGGAAGCATGAAAATCACTTTAAACATGCTAATTTTAGCTCTAACACTGATGATCCACCTACAAATGTGAACTGACGTTCAAAAATAAAACATTTGAAAACGGACCATTTTCCACATTTCTTAAGCATGACGTAATGGGGGGGTGTTATCTCTTTTGTCGAAAACCAGCCGTTTTTGCTCGAACATTAAATGCCTCCAAATGGTATTTAATTAACTTCCCAAGCCCCTGGAAGCATGAAAATCACTTTAAACATGCAAATTTTAGCTCTAACACTGATGATCCACCTACAAATGTGAACTGACGTTCAAAAATAAAACATTTGAAAACGGACCATTTTCCACATTTCTGAAGCATGACGTAATGGGGGGGTGTTATCTCTTTTGTCGAAAATCAGCCGTTTTTGCTCGAACATTACATGCCTCCAAATGGTATTTAATTAACTTCCTGGGGTGAAGAAACCCTTTTTGAGAACTCAGAGTGAGTAAATTGGCCATTTTCATGCACTTTTAACCATTCCATAAATCTTGTGTTTAGGGCCCCTGGAAGCATGAAAATCACTTTAAACATGCCAATGTTAGCTCTAACACTGATGATCCACCTACAAATGTGAACTGACGTTCAAAAATAAAACATTTGAAAACGGACGATTTTCCACATTTCTGAAGCATGACGTAATGGGGGGGGTGTTATCTCTTTTGTCGAAAATCAGCCATTTTTGCTCGAACATTAAATGCCTCCAAATGGTATTTAATTAACTTCCCGAGCTCCTGGAAGCATGAAAATCACTTTAAATATGCTAATTTTAGCTCTAACACTGATGATCCACCTACAAATGTGAACTGACGTTCAAAAATAAAACATTTGAAAACGGACCATTTTCCACATTTCTGAAGCATGACGTAATGGGGGGGTGTTATCTCTTTTGTCGAAAATCAGCCGTTTTTGCTTGAACATTAAATGCCTCCAAATAGTATTTAATTCACTTCCCGAGCCCCTGGAAGCATGAAAATCACTTTAAACATGCTAATTTGAGCTCTAACACTGATGATCCACCTACAAATGTGAACTGACGTTCAAAAATAAAACATTTGAAAACGGACCATTTTCCACATTTCTGAAGCATGACGTAATGGGGGGGTGTTATCTCTTTTGTCAAAAATCAGCCGTTTTTGCTCGAACATTAAATGCCTCCAAATGGTATTTATTTAACTTCTCGAGCCCCTGGAAGCATGAAAATCACTTTAAACATGCTAATTTTAGCTCTAACACTGATGATCCACCTACAAATGTGAACTGACGTTCAAAAATAAAACATTTGAAAACGGACCATTTTCCACATTTCTGAAGCATGACGTAATGGGGGGTGTTATCTCTTTTGTCGAAAATCAGCCGTTTTTGCTCGAACATTAAATGCCTCCAAATGGTATTTATTTAACTTCCCGAGCCCCTGGAAGCATGAAAATCACTTTAAACATACTAATTTTAGCTCTAACACTGATGATCCACCTACAAATGTGAACTGACGTTCAAAAATAAAACATTTGAAAACGGACCATTTTCCACATTTCTGAAGCATGACGTAATGGGGGGGTGTTATCTCTTTTGTCGAAAATCAGCCGTTTTTGCTCGAACATTACATGCCTCCAAATGGTATTTAATTAACTTCCCTGGGTGAAGAAACCCTTTTTGAGAACTCAGAGTGAGTAAATTAGCCATTTTCATGCACTTTTAACCATTCCATAAATCTTGTGTTTAGGGCCCCTGGAAGCATGAAAATCACTTTAAACATGCTAATTTTAGCTCTAACACTGATGATCCACCTACAAATGTGAACTGACGTTCAAAAATAAAACATTTTAAAACGGACCATTTTCCACATTTGTGAAGCAGGACGTAATGGGGGGGTGTTATCTCTTTTGTCGAAAATCAGCCATTTTTGCTCGAACATTAAATGCCTCCAAATGGTATTTAATTAACTTCCCGGGGTGAAGAAACCCTTTTTGAGAACTCAGAGTCAGTAATTGGCCATTTTCATGCACTTTTAACCATTCCATAAATCTTGTGTTTAGGGCCCCTGGAAGCATGAAAATCACTTTAAACATGCTAATTTTAGCTCTAACACTGATGATCCACCTACAAATGTGAACTGACGTTCAAAAATAAAACATTTGAAAACGGACCATTTTCCACATTTCTGAAGCATAACGTAATGGGGGGGTGTTATCTCTTTTGTCGAAAATCAGACGTTTTTGCTCGAACATTACATGCCTCCAAATGGTATTTAATTAACTTCCTGGGGTGAAGAAACCCTTTTTGAGAACTCAGAGTGAGTAAATTGGCCATTTTCATACACTTTTAACCATTCCATAAATCTTGTGATTAGGGCCCCTGGAAGCATGAAAATCACTTTAAACATGCTAATTTTAGCTCTAACACTGATGATCCACCTACAAATGTGAACTGACGTTCAAAAATAAAACATTTGAAAACGGACCATTTTCCACATTTCTGAAGCATGACGTAATGGGGGGGTGTTATCTCTTTTGTCGAAAATCAGCCGTTTTTGCTCGAACATTAAATGCCTCCAAATGGTGTTTAATTAACTTCCCGAGCCCTTGGAAGCATGAAAATCACTTTAAACATGCTAATTTTAGCTCTCACACTGATGATCCACCTACAAATGTGAACTGATGTTCAAAAATAAAACATTTGAAAACGGACCATTTTCCACATTTCTGAAGCATGACGTAATGGGGGGGTGTTATCTCTTTTGTCGAAAAATAAGCCGTTTTTGCTCGAACATTAAATGCCTCCAAATGGTATTTAATTAACTTCCCGGGGTGAAGAAACCCTTATTGAGAACTCAGAGTGAGTAAATTGGCCATTTTCATGCACTTTTAACCATTCCATAAATCTTGTGTTTAGGGCCCCTGGAAGCATGAAAATCACTTTAAACATGCCAATGTTAGCTCTAACACTGATGATCCACCTACAAATGTGAACTGACGTTCAAAAATAAAACATTTGAAAACGGACCATTTTCCACATTTCTGAAGCATGACGTAATGGGGGGATGTTATCTCTTTTGTCGAAAATCAGCCATTTTTGCTCGAACATTAAATGCCTCCAAATGGTATTTAATTAACTTCCCGAGCTCCTGGAAGCATGAAAATCACTTTAAACATGCTAATTTTAGCTCTAACACTGATGATCCACCTACAAATGTGAACTGACGTTCAAAAATAAAACATTTGAAAACGGACCATTTTCCACATTTCTGAAGCATGACGTAATGGGGGGGTGTTATCTCTTTTGTCGAAAATCAGCCGTTTTTGCTTGAACATTAAATGCCTCCAAATAGTATTTAATTCACTTCCCGAGCCCCTGGAAGCATGAAAATCACTTTAAACATGCTAATTTGAGCTCTAACACTGATGATCCACCTACAAATGTGAACTGACGTTCAAAAATAAAACATTTGAAAACGGACCATTTTCCACATTTCTGAAGCATGACGTAATGGGGGGGTGTTATCTCTTTTGTCGAAAATCAGCCGTTTTTGCTCGAACATTAAATGCCTCCAAATTGTATTTATTTAACTTCCCGAGCCCCTGGAAGCATGAAAATCACTTTAAACATGCTAATTTTAGCTCTAACACTGATGATCCACCTACAAATGTGAACTGACGTTCAAAAATAAAACATTTGAAAACGGACCATTTTCCACATTTCTGAAGCATGACGTAATGGGGGGTGTTATCTCTTTTGTCGAAAATCAGCCGTTTTTGCTCGAACATTAAATGCCTCCAAATGGTATTTATTTAACTTCCCGAGCCCCTGGAAGCATGAAAATCACTTTAAACATACTAATTTTAGCTCTAACACTGATGATCCACCTACAAATGTGAACTGACGTTCAAAAATAAAACATTTGAAAACGGACCATTTTCCACATTTCTGAAGCATGACGTAATGGGGGGGTGTTATCTCTTTTGTCGAAAATCAGCCGTTTTTGCTCGAACATTAAATGCCTCCAAATGGTATTTAATTAACTTCCCTGGGTGAAGAAACCCTTTTTGAGAACTCAGAGTGAGTAAATTGGCCATTTTCATGCACTTTTAACCATTCCATAAATCTTGTGTTTAGGGCCCCTGGAAGCATGAAAATCACTTTAAACATGCTAATTTTAGCTCTAACACTGATGATCCACCTACAAATGTGAACTGACGTTCAAAAATAAAACATTTGAAAACGGACCATTTTCCACATTTCTGAAGCATGACGTAATGGGGGGGTGTTATCTCTTTTGTCGAAAATCAGCCGTTTTTGCTCGAACATTAAATGCCTCCAAATGGTATTTAATTAACTTCCCGGGGTGACGAAACCCTTTTTGAGAACTCAGAGTGAGTAAATTGGCCATTTTCATGCACTTTTAACCATTCCATAAATCTTGTGTTTAGGGCCCCTGGAAGCATGAAAATCACTTTAAACATGCCAATGTTAGCTCTAACACTGATGATCCACCTACAAATGTGAACTGACGTTCAAAAATAAAACATTTGAAAACGGACCATTTTCCACATTTCTGAAGCATGACGTAATGGGGGGGTGTTATCTCTTTTGTCGAAAATCAGCCGTTTTTGCTTGAACATTAAATGCCTCCAAATAGTATTTAATTCACTTCCCGAGCCCCTGGAAGCATGAAAATCACTTTAAACATGCTAATTTGAGCTCTAACACTGATGATCCACCTACAAATGTGAACTGACGTTCAAAAATAAAACATTTGAAAACGGACCATTTTCCACATTTCTGAAGCATGACGTAATGGGGGGGTGTTATCTCTTTTGTCGAAAATCAGCCGTTTTTGCTCGAACATTAAATGCCTCCAAATGGTATTTATTTAACTTCCCGAGCCCCTGGAAGCATGAAAATCACTTTAAACATGCTAATTTTAGCTCTAACACTGATGATCCACCTACAAATGTGAACTGACGTTCAAAAATAAAACATTTGAAAACGGACCATTTTCCACATTTCTGAAGCATGACGTAATGGGGGGTGTTATCTCTTTTGTCGAAAATCAGCCGTTTTTGCTCGAACATTAAATGCCTCCAAATGGTATTTATTTAACTTCCCGAGCCCATGGAAGCATGAAAATCACTTTAAACATACTAATTTTAGCTCTAACACTGATGATCCACCTACAAATGTGAACTGACGTTCAAAAATAAAACATTTGAAAACGGACCATTTTCCACATTTCTGAAGCATGACGTAATGGGGGGGTGTTATCTCTTTTGTCGAAAATCAGCCGTTTTTGCTTGAACATTAAATGCCTCCAAATAGTATTTAATTCACTTCCCGAGCCCCTGGAAGCATGAAAATCACTTTAAACATGCTAATTTTAGCTCTAACACTGATGATCCACCTACAAATGTGAACTGACGTTCAAAAATAAAACATTTGAAAACGGACCATTTTCCACATTTCTGAAGCATGACGTAATGGGGGGGTGTTATCTCTTTTGTCGAAAATCAGCCGTTTTTGCTCGAACATTAAATGCCTCCAAATGGTATTTAATTAACTTCCGGGGGTGAAGAAACCCTTTTTGAGAACTCAGAGTGAGTAAATTGGCCATTTTCATGCACTTTTAACCATTCCATAAATCTTGTGTTTAGGGCCCCTGGAAGCATGAAAATCACTTTAAACATGCTAATTTTAGCTCTAACACTGATGATCCACCTACAAATGTGAACTGACGTTCAAAAATAAAACATTTGAAAACGGACCATTTTCCACATTTGTGAAGCATGACGTAATGGGGGGGTGTTATCTCTTTTGTCGAAAATCAGCCGTTTTTGCTCAAACATTAAATGCCGCCAAATAGTATTTAATTCACTTCCAGAGCCCCTGGAAGCATGAAAATCACTTTAAACATGCTAATTTTAGCTCTAACACTGATGATCCACCTACAAATGTGAACTGACGTTCAAAAATAAAACATTTGAAAACGGACCATTTTCCACATTTCTTAAGCATGACGTAATGGAGGGGTGTTATCTCTTTTGTCGAAAACCAGCCGTTTTTGCTCGAACATTAAATGCCTCCAAATGGTATTTAATTAACTTCCCGAGCCCCTGGAAGCATGAAAATCACTTTAAACATGCTAATTTTAGCTCTAACACTGATGATCCACCTACAAATGTGAACTGACGTTCAAAAATAAAACATTTGAAAACGGACCATTTTCCACATTTCTGAAGCATGACGTAATGGGGGGTGTTATCTCTTTTGTCGAAAATCAGCCGTTTTTGCTCGAACATTACATGCCTCCAAATGGTATTTAATTAACTTCCTGGGGTGAAGAAACCCTTTTTGAGAACTCAGAGTGAGAAATTGGCCATTTTCATGCACTTTTAACCATTCCATAAATCTTGTGTTTAGGGCCCCTGGAAGCATGAAAATCACTTTAAACATGCCAATGTTAGCTCTAACACTGATGATCCACCTACAAATGTGAACTGACGTTCAAAAATAAAACATTTGAAAACGGACCATTTTCCACATTTCTGAAGCATGACGTAATGGGGGGGTGTTATCTCTTTTGTCGAAAATCAGCCATTTTTGCTCGAACATTAAATGCCTCCAAATGGTATTTAATTAACTTCCCGAGCTCCTGGAAGCATGAAAATCACTTTAAACATGCTAATTTTAGCTCTAACACTGATGATCCACCTACAAATGTGAACTGACGTTCAAAAATAAAACATTTGAAAACGGACCATTTTCCACATTTCTGAAGCATGACGTAATGGGGGGGTGTTATCTCTTTTGTCGAAAATCAGCCGTTTTTGCTCGAACATTAAATGCCTCCAAATGGTATTTAATTCACTTCCCGGGGTGAAGAAACCCTTTTTGAGAACTCAGAGTGAGTAATTGGCCATTTTCATGCACTTTTAACCATTCCATAAATCTTGTGTTTAGGGCCCCTGGAAGCATGAAAATCACTTTAAACATGCTAATTTTAGCTCTAACACTGATGATCCACCTACAAATGTGAACTGACGTTCAAAAATAAAACATTTGAAAACGGACCATTTTCCACATTTCTTAAGCATGACGTAATGGGGGGGTGTTATCTCTTTTGTCGAAAACCAGCCGTTTTTGCTCGAACATTAAATGCCTCCAAATGGTATTTAATTAACTTCCCAAGCCCCTGGAAGCATGAAAATCACTTTAAACATGCAAATTTTAGCTCTAACACTGATGATCCACCTACAAATGTGAACTGACGTTCAAAAATAAAACATTTGAAAACGGACCATTTTCCACATTTCTGAAGCATGACGTAATGGGGGGGTGTTATCTCTTTTGTCGAAAATCAGCCGTTTTTGCTCGAACATTACATGCCTCCAAATGGTATTTAATTAACTTCCTGGGGTGAAGAAACCCTTTTTGAGAACTCAGAGTGAGTAAATTGGCCATTTTCATGCACTTTTAACCATTCCATAAATCTTGTGTTTAGGGCCCCTGGAAGCATGAAAATCACTTTAAACATGCCAATGTTAGCTCTAACACTGATGATCCACCTACAAATGTGAACTGACGTTCAAAAATAAAACATTTGAAAACGGACCATTTTCCACATTTCTGAAGCATGACGTAATGGGGGGGGTGTTATCTCTTTTGTCGAAAATCAGCCATTTTTGCTCGAACATTAAATGCCTCCAAATGGTATTTAATTAACTTCCCGAGCTCCTGGAAGCATGAAAATCACTTTAAATATGCTAATTTTAGCTCTAACACTGATGATCCACCTACAAATGTGAACTGACGTTCAAAAATAAAACATTTGAAAACGGACCATTTTCCACATTTCTGAAGCATGACGTAATGGGGGGGTGTTATCTCTTTTGTCGAAAATCAGCCGTTTTTGCTTGAACATTAAATGCCTCCAAATAGTATTTAATTCACTTCCCGAGCCCCTGGAAGCATGAAAATCACTTTAAACATGCTAATTTGAGCTCTAACACTGATGATCCACCTACAAATGTGAACTGACGTTCAAAAATAAAACATTTGAAAACGGACCATTTTCCACATTTCTGAAGCATGACGTAATGGGGGGGTGTTATCTCTTTTGTCGAAAATCAGCCGTTTTTGCTCGAACATTAAATGCCTCCAAATGGTATTTATTTAACTTCTCGAGCCCCTGGAAGCATGAAAATCACTTTAAACATGCGAATTTTAGCTCTAACACTGATGATCCACCTACAAATGTGAACTGACGTTCAAAAATAAAACATTTGAAAACGGACCATTTTCCACATTTCTGAAGCATGACGTAATGGGGGGTGTTATCTCTTTTGTCGAAAATCAGCCGTTTTTGCTCGAACATTAAATGCCTCCAAATGGTATTTATTTAACTTCCCGAGCCCCTGGAAGCATGAAAATCACTTTAAACATACTAATTTTAGCTCTAACACTGATGATCCACCTACAAATGTGAACTGACGTTCAAAAATAAAACATTTGAAAACGGACCATTTTCCACATTTCTGAAGCATGACGTAATGGGGGGGTGTTATCTCTTTTGTCGAAAATCAGCCGTTTTTGCTCGAACATTACATGCCTCCAAATGGTATTTAATTAACTTCCCTGGGTGAAGAAACCCTTTTTGAGAACTCAGAGTGAGTAAATTAGCCATTTTCATGCACTTTTAACCATTCCATAAATCTTGTGTTTAGGGCCCCTGGAAGCATGAAAATCACTTTAAACATGCTAATTTTAGCTCTAACACTGATGATCCACCTACAAATGTGAACTGACGTTCAAAAATAAAACATTTTAAAACGGACCATTTTCCACATTTGTGAAGCAGGACGTAATGGGGGGGTGTTATCTCTTTTGTCGAAAATCAGCCATTTTTGCTCGAACATTAAATGCCTCCAAATGGTATTTAATTAACTTCCCGGGGTGAAGAAACCCTTTTTGAGAACTCAGAGTCAGTAATTGGCCATTTTCATGCACTTTTAACCATTCCATAAATCTTGTGTTTAGGGCCCCTGGAAGCATGAAAATCACTTTAAACATGCTAATTTTAGCTCTAACACTGATGATCCACCTACAAATGTGAACTGACGTTCAAAAATAAAACATTTGAAAACGGACCATTTTCCACATTTCTGAAGCATAACGTAATGGGGGGGTGTTATCTCTTTTGTCGAAAATCAGACGTTTTTGCTCGAACATTACATGCCTCCAAATGGTATTTAATTAACTTCCTGGGGTGAAGAAACCCTTTTTGAGAACTCAGAGTGAGTAAATTGGCCATTTTCATGCACTTTTAACCATTCCATAAATCTTGTGATTAGGGCCCCTGGAAGCATGAAAATCACTTTAAACATGCTAATTTTAGCTCTAACACTGATGATCCACCTACAAATGTGAACTGACGTTCAAAAATAAAACATTTGAAAACGGACCATTTTCCACATTTCTGAAGCATGACGTAATGGGGGGGTGTTATCTCTTTTGTCGAAAATCAGCCGTTTTTGCTCGAACATTAAATGCCTCCAAATGGTGTTTAATTAACTTCCCGAGCCCTTGGAAGCATGAAAATCACTTTAAACATGCTAATTTTAGCTCTCACACTGATGATCCACCTACAAATGTGAACTGATGTTCAAAAATAAAACATTTGAAAACGGACCATTTTCCACATTTCTGAAGCATGACGTAATGGGGGGGTGTTATCTCTTTTGTCGAAAAATAAGCCGTTTTTGCTCGAACATTAAATGCCTCCAAATGGTATTTAATTAACTTCCCGGGGTGAAGAAACCCTTATTGAGAACTCAGAGTGAGTAAATTGGCCATTTTCATGCACTTTTAACCATTCCATAAATCTTGTGTTTAGGGCCCCTGGAAGCATGAAAATCACTTTAAACATGCCAATGTTAGCTCTAACACTGATGATCCACCTACAAATGTGAACTGACGTTCAAAAATAAAACATTTGAAAACGGACCATTTTCCACATTTCTGAAGCATGACGTAATGGGGGGATGTTATCTCTTTTGTCGAAAATCAGCCATTTTTGCTCGAACATTAAATGCCTCCAAATGGTATTTAATTAACTTCCCGAGCTCCTGGAAGCATGAAAATCACTTTAAACATGCTAATTTTAGCTCTAACACTGATGATCCACCTACAAATGTGAACTGACGTTCAAAAATAAAACATTTGAAAACGGACCATTTTCCACATTTCTGAAGCATGACGTAATGGCGGGGTGTTATCTCTTTTGTCGAAAATCAGCCGTTTTTGCTTGAACATTAAATGCCTCCAAATAGTATTTAATTCACTTCCCGAGCCCCTGGAAGCATGAAAATCACTTTAAACATGCTAATTTGAGCTCTAACACTGATGATCCACCTACAAATGTGAACTGACGTTCAAAAATAAAACATTTGAAAACGGACCATTTTCCACATTTCTGAAGCATGACGTAATGGGGGGGTGTTATCTCTTTTGTCGAAAATCAGCCGTTTTTGCTCGAACATTAAATGCCTCCAAATTGTATTTATTTAACTTCCCGAGCCCCTGGAAGCATGAAAATCACTTTAAACATGCTAATTTTAGCTCTAACACTGATGATCCACCTACAAATGTGAACTGACGTTCAAAAATAAAACATTTGAAAACGGACCATTTTCCACATTTCTGAAGCATGACGTAATGGGGGGTGTTATCTCTTTTGTCGAAAATCAGCCGTTTTTGCTCGAACATTAAATGCCTCCAAATGGTATTTATTTAACTTCCCGAGCCCCTGGAAGCATGAAAATCACTTTAAACATACTCATTTTAGC
Organism: Lissotriton vulgaris; assembly: GCF_964263255.1. Classification (NCBI taxonomy): domain Eukaryota; kingdom Metazoa; phylum Chordata; class Amphibia; order Caudata; family Salamandridae; genus Lissotriton; species Lissotriton vulgaris. Next base: position 383,635 of record NW_028246077.1, on the reverse strand, counting down.
TCTAACACTGATGATCCACCTACAAATGTGAACTGACGTTCAAAAATAAAACATTTGAAAACGGACCATTTTCCACATTTCTGAAGCATGACGTAATGGGGTGGTGTTATCTCTTTTGTCGAAAATCAGCCGTTTTTGCTCGAACATTAAATGCCTCCAAATGGTATTTAATTAACTTCCCTGGGTGAAGAAACCCTTTTTGAGAACTCAGAGTGAGTAAATTGGCCATTTTCATGCACTTTTAACCATTCCATAAATCTTGTGTTTAGGGCCCCTGGAAGCATGAAAATCACTTTAAACATGCTAATTTTAGCTCTAACACTGATGATCCACCTACAAATGTGAACTGACGTTCAAAAATAAAACATTTGAAAACGGACCATTTTCCACATTTCTGAAGCATGACGTAATGGGGGGGTGTTATCTCTTTTGTCGAAAATCAGCCGTTTTTGCTCGAACATTAAATGCCTCCAAATGGTATTTAATTAACTTCCCGGGGTGACGAAACCCTTTTTGAGAACTCAGAGTGAGTAAATTGGCCATTTTCATGCACTTTTAACCATTCCATAAATCTTGTGTTTAGGGCCCCTGGAAGCATGAAAATCACTTTAAACATGCCAATGTTAGCTCTAACACTGATGATCCACCTACAAATGTGAACTGACGTTCAAAAATAAAATATTTGAAAACGGACCATTTTCCACATTTCTGAAGCATGACGTAATGGGGGGGTGTTATCTCTTTTGTCGAAAATCAGCCGTTTTTGCTTGAACATTAAATGCCTCCAAATAGTATTTAATTCACTTCCCGAGCCCCTGGAAGCATGAAAATCACTTTAAACATGCTAATTTGAGCTCTAACACTGATGATCCACCTACAAATGTGAACTGACGTTCAAAAATAAAACATTTGAAAACGGACCATTTTCCACATTTCTGAAGCATGACGTAATGGGGGGGTGTTATCTCTTTTGTCGAAAATCAGCCGTTTTTGCTCGAACATTAAATGCCTCCAAATGGTATTTATTTAACTTCCCGAGCCCCTGGAAGCATGAAAAGCACTTTAAACATGCTAATTTTAGCTCTAACACTGATGATCCACCTACAAATGTGAACTGACGTTCAAAAATAAAACATTTGAAAACGGACCATTTTCCACATTTCTGAAGCATGACGTAATGGGGGGTGTTATCTCTTTTGTCGAAAATCAGCCGTTTTTGCTCGAACATTAAATGCCTCCAAATGGTATTTATTTAACTTCCCGAGCCCATGGAAGCATGAAAATCACTTTAAACATACTAATTTTAGCTCTAACACTGATGATCCACCTACAAATGTGAACTGACGTTCAAAAATAAAACATTTGAAAACGGACCATTTTCCACATTTCTGAAGCATGACGTAATGGGGGGGTGTTATCTCTTTTGTCGAAAATCAGCCCTTTTTGCTTGAACATTAAATGCCTCCAAATAGTATTTAATTCACTTCCCGAGCCCCTGGAAGCATGAAAATCACTTTAAACATGCTAATTTCAGCTCTAACACTGATGATCCACCTACAAATGTGAACTGACGTTCAAAAATAAAACATTTGAAAACGGACCATTTTCCACATTTCTGAAGCATGACGTAATGGGGGGGTGTTATCTCTTTTGTCGAAAATCAGCCGTTTTTGCTCGAACATTACATGCCTCCAAATGGTATTTAATTAACTTCCTGGGGTGAAGAAACCCTTTTTGAGAACTCAGAGTGAGTAAATTGGCCATTTTCATGCACTTTTAACCATTCCATAAATCTTGTGTTTAGGGCCCCTGGAAGCATGAAAATCACTTTAAACATGCCAATGTTAGCTCTAACACTGATGATCCACCTACAAATGTGAACTGACGTTCAAAAATAAAACATTTGAAAACGGACCATTTTCCACATTTCTGAAGCATGACGTAATGGGGGGGTGTTATCTCTTTTGTCGAAAATCAGCCATTTTTGCTCGAACATTAAATGCCTCCAAATGGTATTTAATTAACTTCCCGAGCTCCTGGAAGCATGAAAATCACTTTAAACATGCTAATTTTAGCTCTAACACTGATGATCCACCTACAAATGTGAACTGACGTTCAAAAATAAAACATTTGAAAACGGACCATTTTCCACATTTCTGAAGCATGACGTAATGGGGGGGTGTTATCTCTTTTGTCGAAAATCAGCCGTTTTTGCTCGAACATTAAATGCCTCCAAATGGTATTTAATTAACTTCCCGGGGTGAAGAAACCCTTTTTGAGAACTCAGAGTGAGTAATTGGCCATTTTCATGCACTTTTAACCATTCCATAAATCTTGTGTTTAGGGCCCCTGGAAGCATGAAAATCACTTTAAACATGCTAATTTTAGCTCTAACACTGATGATCCACCTACAAATGTGAACTGACGTTCAAAAATAAAACATTTGAAAACGGACCATTTTCCACATTTCTTAAGCATGACGTAATGGGGGGGTGTTATCTCTTTTGTCGAAAACCAGCCGTTTTTGCTCGAACATTAAATGCCTCCAAATGGTATTTAATTAACTTCCCGAGCCCCTGGAAGCATGAAAATCACTTTAAACATGCTAATTTTAGCTCTAACACTGATGATCCACCTACAAATGTGAACTGACGTTCAAAAATAAAACATTTGAAAACGGACATTTTCCACATTTCTGAAGCATGACGTAATGGGGGGGTGTTATCTCTTTTGTCGAAAATCAGCCGTTTTTGCTCGAACATTACATGCCTCCAAATGGTATTTAATTAACTTCCTGGGGTGAAGAAACCCTTTTTGAGAACTCAGAGTGAGTAAATTGGCCATTTTCATGCACTTTTAACCATTCCATAAATCTTGTGTTTAGGGTCCCTGGAAGCATGAAAATCACTTCAAACATGCTAATTTTAGCTCTAACACTGATGATCCACCTACAAATGTGAACTGACGTTCAAAAATAAAACATTTGAAAACGGACCATTTTCCACATTTCTGAAGCATGACGTAATGGGTGGGGTGTTATCTCTTTTGTCGAAAATCAGCCGTTTTTGCTCGAACATTAAATGCCTCCAAATGGTATTTAATTAACTTCCCGAGCCCTTGGAAGCATGAAAATCACTTTAAACATGCTAATTTTAGCTCTCACACTGATGATCCACCTACAAATGTGAACTGATGTTCAAAAATAAAACATTTGAAAACGGACCATTTTCCACATTTCTGAAGCATGACGTAATGGGGGGGTGTTATCTCTTTTGTCGAAAAATAAGCCGTTTTTGCTCGAACATTAAATGCCTCCAAATGGTATTTAATTAACTTCCCGGGGTGAAGAAACCCTTATTGAGAACTCAGAGTGAGTAAATTGGCCATTTTCATGCACTTTTAACCATTCCAAAAATCTTGTGTTTAGGGCCCCTGGAAGCATGAAAATCACTTTAAACATGCCAATGTTAGCTCTAACACTGATGATCCACCTACAAATGTGAACTGACGTTCAAAAATAAAACATTTGAAAACGGACCATTTTCCACATTTCTGAAGCATGACGTAATGGGGGGTGTTATCTCTTTTTCGAAAATCAGCCATTTTTGCTCGAACATTAAATGCCTCCAAATGGTATTTAATTAACTTCCCGAGCTCCTGGAAGCATGAAAATCACTTTAAACATGCTAATTTTAGCTCTAACACTGATGATCCACCTACAAATGTGAACTGACGTTCAAAAATAAAACATTTGAAAACGGACCATTTTCCACATTTCTGAAGCATGACGTAATGGGGAGGTGTTATCTCTTTTGTCGAAAATCAGCCGTTTTTGCTTGAACATTAAATGCCTCCAAATAGTATTTAATTCACTTCCCGAGCCCCTGGAAGCATGAAAATCACTTTAAACATGCTAATTTGAGCTCTAACACTGATGATCCACCTACAAATGTGAACTGACGTTCAAAAATAAAACATTTGAAAACGGACCATTTTCCACATTTCTGAAGCATGACGTAATGGGGGGGGTGTTATCTCTTTTGTCGAAAATCAGCCGTTTTTGCTCGAACATTAAATGCCTCCAAATGGTATTTATTTAACTTCCCGAGCCCCTGGAAGCATGAAAATCACTTTAAACATGCTAATTTTAGCTCTAACACTGATGATCCACCTACAAATGTGAACTGACGTTCAAAAATAAAACATTTGAAAACGGACCATTTTCCACATTTCTGAAGCATGACGTAATGGGGGGGTGTTATCTCTTTTGTCGAAAATCAGCCGTTTTTGCTCAAACATTAAATGCCGCCAAATAGTATTTAATTCACTTCCAGAGCCCCTGGAAGCATGAAAATCACTTTAAACATGCTAATTTTAGCTCTAACACTGATGATCCACCTACAAATGTGAACTGACGTTCAAAAATAAAACATTTGAAAACGGACCATTTTCCACATTTCTTAAGCATGACGTAATGGAGGGGTGTTATCTCTTTTGTCGAAAACCAGCCGTTTTTGCTCGAACATTAAATGCCTCCAAATGGTATTTAATTAACTTCCCGAGCCCCTGGAAGCATGAAAATCACTTTAAACATGCTCATTTTAGCTCTAACACTGATGATCCACCTACAAATGTGAACTGACGTTCAAAAATAAAACATTTGAAAACGGACCATTTTCCACATTTCTGAAGCATGACGTTATGGGGGGGTGTTATCTCTTTTGTCGAAAATCAGCCGTTTTTGCTCGAACATTACATGCCTCCAAATGGTATTTAATTAACTTCCTGGGGTGAAGAAACCCTTTTTGAGAACTCAGAGTGAGTAAATTGGCCATTTTCATGCACTTTTAACCATTCCATAAATCTTGTGTTTAGGGCCCCTGGAAGCATGAAAATCACTTTAAACATGCCAATGTTAGCTCTAACACTGATGATCCACCTACAAATGTGAACTGACGTTCAAAAATAAAACATTTGAAAACGGACCATTTTCCACATTTCTGAAGCATGACGTAATGGGGGGGTGTTATCTCTTTTGTCGAAAATCAGCCATTTCTGCTCGAACATTAAATGCCTCCAAATGGTATTTAATTAACTTCCCGAGCTCCTGGAAGCATGAAAATCACTTTAAACATGCTAATTTTAGCTCTAACACTGATGATCCACCTACAAATGTGAACTGACGTTCAAAAATAAAACATTTGAAAACGGACCATTTTCCACATTTCTGAAGCATGACGTAATGGGGGGGTGTTATCTCTTTTGTCGAAAATCAGCCGTTTTTGCTCGAACATTAAATGCCTCCAAATGGTATTTAATTAACTTCCCGGGGTGAAGAAACCCTTTTTGAGAACTCAGAGTGAGTAATTGGCCATTTTCATGCACTTTTAACTATTCCATAAATCTTGTGTTTAGGGCCCCTGGAAGCATGAAAATCACTTTAAACATGCTAATTTTAGCTCTAACACTGATTATCCACCTACAAATGTGAACTGACGTTCAAAAATAAAACATTTGAAAACGGACCATTTTCCACATTTCTTAAGCATGACGTAATGGGGGGGTGTTATCTCTTTTGTCGAAAACCAGCCGTTTTTGCTCGAACATTAAATGCCTCCAAATGGTATTTAATTAACTTCCCGAGACCCTGGAAGCATGAAAATCACTTTAAACATGCTAATTTTAGCTCTAACACTGATGATCCACCTACAAATGTGAACTGACGTTCAAAAATAAAACATTTGAAAACGGACCATTTTCCACATTTCTGAAGCATGACGTAATGGGGGGGTGTTATCTCTTTTGTCGAAAATCAACCGTTTTTGCTCGAACATTACATGCCTCCAAATGGTATTTAATTAACTTCCTGGGGTGAAGAAACCCTTTTTGAGAACTCAGAGTGAGTAAATTGGCCATTTTCATGCACTTTTAACCATTCCATAAATCTTGTGTTTAGGGCCCCTGGAAGCATGAAAATCACTTTAAACATGCTAATTTTAGCTCTAACACTGATGATCCACCTACAAATGTGAACTGACGTTCAAAAATAAAACATTTGAAAACGGACCATTTTCCACATTTCTGAAGCATGACGTAATGGGGGGGGGTGTTATCTCTTTTGTCGAAAATCAGCCGTTTTTGCTCGAACATTAAATGCCTCCAAATGGTATTTAATTAACTTCCCGAGCCCTTGGAAGCATGAAAATCACTTTAAACATGCTAATTTTAGCTCTAACACTGATGATCCACCTACAAATGTGAACTGACGTTCAAAAATAAAACATTTGAAAACGGACCATTTTCCACATTTCTGAAGCATGACGTAATGGGGGGGTGTTATCTCTTTTGTCGAAAATCAGCCGTTTTTGCTTGAACATTAAATGCCTCCAAATAGTATTTAATTCACTTCCCGAGCCCCTGGAAGCATGAAAATCACTTTAAACATGCTAATTTGAGCTCTAACACTGATGATCCACCTACAAATGTGAACTGACGTTCAAAAATAAAACATTTGAAAACGGACCATTTTCCACATTTCTGAAGCATGACGTAATGGGGGGGTGTTATCTCTTTTGTCAAAAATCAGCCGTTTTTGCTCGAACATTAAATGCCTCCAAATGGTATTTATTTAACTTCCCGAGCCCCTTGAAGCATGAAAATCACTTTAAACATGCTAATTTTAGCTCTAACACTGATGATCCACCTACAAATGTGAACTGACGTTCAAAAATAAAACATTTGAAAACGGACCATTTTCCACATTTCTGAAGCATGACGTAATGGGGGGTGTTATCTCTTTTGTCGAAAATCAGCCGTTTTTGCTCGAACATTAATGCCTCCAAATGGTATTTATTTAACTTCCCGAGCCCCTGGAAGCATGAAAATCACTTTAAACATACTAATTTTAGCTCTAACACTGATGATCCACCTACAAATGTGAACTGACGTTCAAAAATAAAACATTTGAAAACGGACCATTTTCCACATTTCTGAAGCATGACGTAATGGGGGGGTGTTATCTCTTTTGTCGAAAATCAGCCGTTTTTGCTCGAACATTAAATGCCTCCAAATGGTATTTAATTAACTTCCCTGGGTGAAGAAACCCTTTTTGAGAACTCAGAAGAGTGAGTAAATTGGCCATTTTCATGCACTTTTAACCATTCCATAAATCTTGTGTTTAGGGCCCCTGAAAGCATGAAAAGCACTTTAAACATGCTAATTTTAGCTCTAACACTGATGATCCACCTACAAATGTGAACTGACGTTCAAAAATAAAACATTTGAAAACGGACCATTTTCCACATTTCTGAAGCATGACGTAATGGGGGGGTGTTATCTCTTTTGTCGAAAATCAGCCGTTTTTGCTCGAACATTAAATGCCTCCAAATGGTATTTAATTAACTTCCTGGGGTGACGAAACCCTTTTTGAGAACTCAGAGTGAGTAAATTGGCCATTTTCATACACTTTTAACCATTCCATAAATCTTGTGTTTAGGGCCCCTGGAAGCATGAAAATCACTTTAAACATGCCAATGTTAGCTCTAACACTGATGATCCACCTACAAATGTGAACTGACGTTCAAAAATCAAACATTTGAAAACGGACCATTTTCCACATTTCTGAAGCATGACGTAATGGGGGGGTGTTATCTCTTTTGTCGAAAATCAGCCGTTTTTGCTCGAACATTAAATGCCTCCAAATGGTATTTAATTAACTTCCCGGGGTGAAGAAACCCTTTTTGAGAACTCAGAGTGAGTAATTGGCCATTTTCATGCACTTTTAACCATTCCATAAATCTTGTGTTTAGGGCCCCTGGAAGCATGAAAATCACTTTAAACATGCTAATTTTAGCTCTAACACTGATGATCCACCTACAAATGTGAACTGACGTTCAAAAATAAAACATTTGAAAACGGACCATTTTCCACATTTCTTAAGCATGACGTAATGGGGGGGGTGTTATCTCTTTTGTCGAAAACCAGCCGTTTTTGCTCGAACATTAAATGCCTCCAAATGGTATTTAATTAACTTCCCGAGCCCCTGGAAGCATGAAAATCACTTTAAACATGCTAATTTTAGCTCTAACACTGATGATCCACCTACAAATGTGAACTGACGTTCAAAAATCAAACATTTGAAAATGGACCATTTTCCACATTTCTGAAGCATGACGTAATGGGGGGGTGTTATCTCTTTTGTCGAAAATCAGCCGTTTTTGCTTGAACATTAAATGCCTCCAAATAGTATTTAATTCACTTCCCGAGCCCCTGGAAGCATGAAAATCACTTTAAACATGCTAATTTTAGCTCTAACACTGATGATCCACCTACAAATGTGAACTGACGTTCAAAAATAAAACATTTGAAAACGGACCATTTTCCACATTTCTGAAGCATGACGTAATGGGGGGGGTGTTATCTCTTTTGTCGAAAATCAGCCGTTTTTGCTCGAATATTAAATGCCTCCAAATGGTATTTAATTAACTTCCGGGGGTGAAGAAACCCTTTTTGAGAACTCAGAGTGAGTAAATTGGCCATTTTCATGCACTTTTAACCATTCCATAAATCTTGTGTTTAGGGCCCCTGGAAGCATGAAAATCACTTTAAACATGCTAATTTTAGCTCTAACACTGATGATCCACCTACAAATGTGAACTGACGTTCAAAAATAAAACATTTGAAAACGGACCATTTTCCACATTTGTGAAGCAGGACGTAATGGGGGGGTGTTATCTCTTTTGTCGAAAATCAGCCATTTTTGCTCGAACATTAAATGCCTCCAAATGGTATTTAATTAACTTCCCGAGCTCCTGGAAGCATGAAAATCACTTTAAACATGCTAATTTTAGCTCTAACACTGATGATCCACCTACAAATGTGAACTGACGTTCAAAAATAAAACATTTGAAAACGGACCATTTTCCACATTTCTGAAGCATGACGTAATGGGGGGGTGTTATCTCTTTTGTCGAAAATCAGCCGTTTTTGCTCGAACATTAAATGCCTCCAAATGGTATTTAATTAACTTCCCGGGGTGAAGAAACCCTTTTTGAGAACTCAGAGTGAGTAATTGGCCATTTTCATGCACTTTTAACCATTCCATAAATCTTGTGTTTAGGGCCCCTGGAAGCATGAAAATCACTTTAAACATGCTAATTTTAGCTCTAACACTGATGATCCACCTACAAATGTGAACTGACGTTCAAAAATAAAACATTTGAAAACGGACCATTTTCCACATTTCTTAAGCATGACGTAATGGGGGGGTGTTATCTCTTTTGTCGAAAACCAGCCGTTTTTGCTCGAACATTAAATGCCTCCAAATGGTATTTAATTAACTTCCCGAGCCCCTGGAAGCATGAAAATCACTTTAAACATGCTAATTTTAGCTCTAACACTGATGATCCACCTACAAATGTGAACTGACGTTCAAAAATAAAACATTTGAAAACGGACCATTTTCCACATTTCTGAAGCATGACGTAATGGGGGGGTGTTATCTCTTTTGTCGAAAATCAGCCGTTTTTGCTCGAACATTAAATGCCTCCAAATGGTATTTAATTAACTTCCCGAGCCCTTGGAAGCATGAAAATCACTTTAAACATGCTAATTTTAGCTCTCACACTGATGATCCACCTACAAATGTGAACTGATGTTCAAAAATAAAACATTTGAAAACGGACCATTTTCCACATTTCTGAAGCATGACGTAATGGGGGGGTGTTATCTCTTTTGTCGAAAAATAAGCCGTTTTTGCTCGAACATTAAATGCCTCCAAATGGTATTTAATTAACTTCCCGGGGTGAAGAAACCCTTATTGAGAACTCAGAGTGAGTAAATTGGCCATTTTCATGCACTTTTAACCATTCCATAAATCTTGTGTTTAGGGCCCCTGGAAGCATGAAAATCACTTTAAACATGCCAATGTTAGCTCTAACACTGATGATCCACCTACAAATGTGAACTGACGTTCAAAAATAAAACATTTGAAAACGGACCATTTTCCACATTTCTGAAGCATGACGTAATGGGGGGGTGTTATCTCTTTTGTCGAAAATTAGCCATTTTTGCTCGAACATTAAATGCCTCCAAATGGTATTTAATTAACTTCCCGAGCTCCTGGAAGCATGAAAATCACTTTAAACATGCTAATTTTAGCTCTAACACTGATGATCCACCTACAAATGTGAACTGACGTTCAAAAATAAAACATTTGAAAACGGACCATTTTCCACATTTCTGAAGCATGACGTAATGGGGGGGTGTTATCTCTTTTGTCGAAAATCAGCCGTTTTTGCTTGAACATTAAATGCCTCCAAATAGTATTTAATTCACTTCCCGAGCCCCTGGAAGCATGAAAATCACTTTAAACATGCTAATTTGAGCTCTAACACTGATGATCCACCTACAAATGTGAACTGACGTTCAAAAATAAAACATTTGAAAATGGACCATTTTCCACATTTCTGAAGCATGACGTAATGGGGGGGTGTTATCTCTTTTGTCGAAAATCAGCCGTTTTTGCTCGAACATTAAATGCCTCCAAATGGTATTTATTTAACTTCCCGAGCCCCTGGAAGCATGAAAATCACTTTAAACATGCTAATTTTAGCTCTAACACTGATGATCCACCTACAAATGTGAACTGACGTTCAAAAATAAAACATTTGAAAACGGACCATTGTCCACATTTCTGAAGCATGACGTAATGGGGGGTGTTATCACTTTTGTCGAAAATCAGCCGTTTTTGCTCGAACATTAAATGCCTCCAAATGGTATTTATTTAACTTCCCGAGCCCCTGGAAGCATGAAAATCACTTTAAACATACTAATTTTAGCTCTAACACTGATGATCCACCTACAAATGTGAACTGACGTTCAAAAATAAAACATTTGAAAACGGACCATTTTCCACATTTCTGAAGCATGACGTAATGGGGGGGTGTTATCTCTTTTGTCAAAAATCAGCCGTTTTTGCTCGAACATTAAATGCCTCCAAATGGTATTTAATTAACTTCCGGGGGTGAAGAAACCCTTTTTGAGAACTCAGAGTGAGTAAATTGGCCATTTTCATGCACTTTTAACCATTCCATAAATCTTGTGTTTAGGGCCCCTGGAAGCATGAAAATCACTTTAAACATGCTAATTTTAGCTCTAACACTGATGATCCACCTACAAATGTGAACTGACGTTCAAAAATAAAACATTTGAAAACGGACCATTTTCCACATTTGTGAAGCAGGACGTAATGGGGGGGTGTTATCTCTTTTGTCGAAAATCAGCCATTTTTGCTCGAACATTAAATGCCTCCAAATGGTATTTAATTAACTTCCCGAGCTCCTGGAAGCATGAAAATCACTTTAAACATGCTAATTTTAGCTCTAACACTGATGATCCACCTACAAATGTGAACTGACGTTCAAAAATAAAACATTTGAAAACGGACCATTTTCCACATTTCTGAAGCATGACGTAATGGGGGGGTGTTATCTCTTTTGTCGAAAATCAGCCGTTTTTGCTCGAACATTAAATGCCTCCAAATGGTATTTAATTAACTTCCCGAGCCCTTGGAAGCATGAAAATCACTTTAAACATGCTAATTTTAGCTCTCACACTGATGATCCACCTACAAATGTGAACTGATGTTCAAAAATAAAACATTTGAAAACGGACCATTTTCCACATTTCTGAAGCATGACGTAATGGGGGGGTGTTATCTCTTTTGTCGAAAAATAAGCCGTTTTTGCTCGAACATTAAATGCCTCCAAATGGTATTTAATTAACTTCCCGGGGTGAAGAAACCCTTATTGAGAACTCAGAGTGAGTAAATTGGCCATTTTCATGCACTTTTAACCATTCCATAAATCTTGTGTTTAGGGCCCCTGGAAGCATGAAAATCACTTTAAACATGCCAATGTTAGCTCTAACACTGATGATCCACCTACAAATGTGAACTGACGTTCAAAAATCAAACATTTGAAAACGGACCATTTTCCACATTTCTGAAGCATGACGTAATGGGGGGGTGTTATCTCTTTTGTCGAAAATCAGCCGTTTTTGCTCGAACATTAAATGCCTCCAAATGGTATTTAATTAACTTCCCGAGCTCCTGGAAGCATGAAAATCACTTTAAACATGCTAATTTTAGCTCTAACACTGATGATCCACCTACAAATGTGAACTGACGTTCAAAAATAAAACATTTGAAAACGGACCATTTTCCACATTTCTGAAGCATGACGTAATGGGGGGGTGTTATCTCTTTTGTCGAAAATCAGCCGTTTTTGCTCGAACATTAAATGCCTCCAAATGGTATTTAATTAACTTCCGGGGGTGAAGAAACCCTTTTTGAGAACTCAGAGTGAGTAAATTGGCCATTTTCATGCACTTTTAACCATTCCATAAATCTTGTGTTTAGGGCCCCTGGAAGCATGAAAATCACTTTAAACATGCTAATTTTAGCTCTAACACTGATGATCCACCTACAAATGTGAACTGACGTTCAAAAATAAAACATTTGAAAACGGACCATTTTCCACATTTGTGAAGCATGACGTAATGGGGGGGTGTTATCTCTTTTGTCGAAAATCAGCCGTTTTTGCTCAAACATTAAATGCCGCCAAATAGTATTTAATTCACTTCCAGAGCCCCTGGAAGCATGAAAATCACTTTAAACATGCTAATTTTAGCTCTAACACTGATGATCCACCTACAAATGTGAACTGACGTTCAAAAATAAAACATTTGAAAACGGACCATTTTCCACATTTCTGAAGCATGACGTAATGGGGGGTTGTTATCTCTTTTGTCGAAAATCAGCTGTTTTTGCTCGAACATTAAATGCCTCCAAATGGTATTTAATTAACTTCCCGGGGTGAAGAAACCCTTTTTGAGAACTCAGAGTGAGTAATTGGCCATTTTCATGCACTTTTAACCATTCCATAAATCTTGTGTTTAGGGCCCCTGGAAGCATGAAAATCACTTTAAACATGCTAATTTTAGCTCTAACACTGATGATCCACCTACAAATGTGAACTGACGTTCAAAAATAAAACATTTGAAAACGGACCATTTTCCACATTTCTTAAGCATGACGTAATGGGGGGGTGTTATCTCTTTTGTCGAAAACCAGCCGTTTTTGCTCGAACATTAAATGCCTCCAAATGGTATTTAATTAACTTCCCGAGCCCCTGGAAGCATGAAAATCACTTTAAACATGCTAATTTTAGCTCTAACACTGATGATCCACCTACAAATGTGAACTGACGTTCAAAAATAAAACATTTGAAAACGGACCATTTTCCACATTTCTGAAGCATGACGTAATGGGGGGGTGTTATCTCTTTTGTCGAAAATCAGCCGTTTTTGCTCGAACATTACATGCCTCCAAATGGTATTTAATTAACTTCCTGGGGTGAAGAAACCCTTTTTGAGAACTCAGAGTGAGTAAATTGGCCATTTTCATGCACTTTTAACCATTCCATAAATCTTGTGTTTAGGGCCCCTGGAAGCATGAAAATCACTTTAAACATGCTAATTTTAGCTCTAACACTGATGATCCACCTACAAATGTGAACTGACGTTCAAAAATAAAACATTTGAAAACGGACCATTTTCCACATTTCTGAAGCATGACGTAATGGGGGGGTGTTATCTCTTTTGTCGAAAATCAGCCGTTTTTGCTCGAACATTAAATGCCTCCAAATGGAATTTAATTAACTTCCCGAGCCCTTGGAAGCATGAAAATCACTTTAAACATGCTAATTTTAGCTCTCACACTGATGATCCACCTACAAATGTGAACTGACGTTCAAAAATAAAACATTTGAAAACGGACCATTTTCCACATTTCTGAAGCATGACGTAATGGGGGGGTGTTATCTCTTTTGTCGAAAATCAGCCGTATTTGCTCGAACATTAAATGCCTCCAAATGGTATTTAATTAACTTCCCGGGGTGAAGAAACCCTTTTTGAGAACTCAGAGTGAGTAATTGGCCATTTTCATGCACTTTTAACCATTCCATAAATCTTGTGTTTAGGGCCCCTGGAAGCATGAAAATCACTTTAAACATGCTAATTTTAGCTCTAACACTGATGATCCACCTACAAATGTGAACTGACGTTCAAAAATAAAACATTTGAAAACGGACCATTTTCCACATTTCTTAAGCATGACGTAATGGGGGGGTGTTATCTCTTTTGTCGAAAACCAGCCGTTTTTGCTCGAACATTAAATGCCTCCAAATGGTATTTAATTAACTTCCCGAGCCCCTGGAAGCATGAAAATCACTTTAAACATGCTAATTTTAGCTCTAACACTGATGATCCACCTACAAATGTGAACTGACGTTCAAAAATAAAACATTTGAAAACGGACCATTTTCCACATTTCTGAAGCATGACGTAATGGGGGGGTGTTATCTCTTTTGTCGAAAATCAGCCGTTTTTGCTTGAACATTAAATGCCTCCAAATAGTATTTAATTCACTTCCCGAGCCCCTGGAAGCATGAAAATCACTTTAAACATGCTAATTTGAGCTCTAACACTGATGATCCACCTACAAATGTGAACTGACGTTCAAAAATAAAACATTTGAAAACGGACCATTTTCCACATTTCTGAAGCATGACGTAATGGGGGGGTGTTATCTCTTTTGTCGAAAATCAGCCGTTTTTGCTCGAACATTAAATGCCTCCAAATGGTATTTATTTAACTTCCCGAGCCCCTGGAAGCATGAAAATCACTTTAAACATCCTAATTTTAGCTCTAACACTGATGATCCACCTACAAATGTGAACTGATGTTCAAAAATAAAACATTTGAAAACGGACCATTTTCCACATTTCTGAAGCATGACGTAATGGGGGGGTGTTATCTCTTTTGTCGAAAATCAGCCGTTTTTGCTCGAACATTACATGCCTCCAAATGGTATTTAATTAACTTCCCGGGGTGAAGAAACCCTTTTTGAGAACTCAGAGTGAGTAATTGGCCATTTTCATGCACTTTTAACCATTCCATAAATCTTGTGTTTAGGGCCCCTGGAAGCATGAAAATCACTTTAAACATGCTAATTTTAGCTCTAACACTGATGATCCACCTACAAATGTGAACTGACGTTCAAAAATAAAACATTTGAAAACGGACCATTTTCCACATTTCTGAAGCATGACGTAATGGGGGGGTGTTATCTCTTTTGTCGAAAATCAGCCGTTTTTGCTCGAACATTAAATGCCTCCAAATGGTATTTATTTAACTTCCCGAGCCCCTGGAAGCATGAAAATCACTTTAAACATGCTAATTTTAGCTCTAACACTGATGATCCACCTACAAATGTGAACTGACGTTCAAAAATAAAACATTTGAAAACGGACCATTTTCCACATTTCTGAAGCATGACGTAATGGGGGGTGTTATCTCTTTTGTCGAAAATCAGACGTTTTTGCTCGAACATTAAATGCCTCCAAATGGTATTTATTTAACTTCCCGAGCCCCTGGAAGCATGAAAATCACTTTAAACATACTAATTTTAGCTCTAACACTGATGATCCACCTACAAATGTGAACTGACGTTCAAAAATAAAACATTTGAAAACGGACCATTTTCCACATTTCTGAAGCATGACGTAATGGGGGGGTGTTATCTCTTTTGTCGAAAACCAGCCGTTTTTGCTCGAACATGAAATGCCTCCAAATGGTATTTAATTAACTTCCCTGGGTGAAGACACCCTTTTTGAGAACTCAGAGTGAGTAAATTGGCCATTTTCATGCACTTTTAACCATTCCATAAATCTTGTGTTTAGGGCCCCTGGAAGCATGAAAATCACTTTAAACATGCTAATTTTAGCTCTAACACTGATGATCCACCTACAAATGTGAACTGACGTTCAAAAATAAAACATTTGAAAACGGACCATTTTCCACATTTCTGAAGCATGACGTAATGGGGGGGGTGTTATCTCTTTTGTCGAAAATCAGCCGTTTTGCTCGAACATTAAATGCCTCCAAATGGTATTTAATTAACTTCCCGGGGTGACGAAACCCTTTTTGAGAACTCAGAGTGAGTAAATTGGCCATTTTCATGCACTTTTAACCATTCCATAAATCTTGTGTTTAGGGCCCCCTGGAAGCATGAAAATCACTTTAAACATGCCAATGTTAGCTCTAACACTGATGATCCACCTACAAATGTGAACTGACGTTCAAAAATCAAACATTTGAAAACGGACCATTTTCCACATTTCTGAAGCATGACGTAATGGGGGGGTGTTATCTCTTTTGTCGAAAATCAGCCGTTTTTGCTTGAACATTAAATGCCTCCAAATAGTATTTAATTCACTTCCCGAGCCCCTGGAAGCATGAAAATCACTTTAAACATGCTAATTTTAGCTCTAACACTGATGATCCACCTACAAATGTGAACTGATGTTCAAAACTAAAACATTTGAAAACGGACCATTTTCCACATTTCTGAAGCATGACGTAATGGGGGGGTGTTATCTCTTTTGTCGAAAATCAGCCGTTTTTCCTCGAACATTAAATGCCTCCAAATGGTATTTAATTAACTTCCCGGGGTGAAGAAACCCTTTTTGAGAACTCAGAGTGAGTAAATTGGCCATTTTCATGCACTTTTAACCATTCCATAAATCTTGTGTTTAGGGCCCCTGGAAGCATGAAAATCACTTTAAACATGCCAATGTTAGCTCTAACACTGATGATCCACCTATAAATGTGAACTGACGTCCAAAAATAAAACATTTGAAAACGGACCATTTTCCACATTTCTGAAGCATGACGTAATGGGGGGTGTTATCTCTTTTGTCGAAAATCAGCCATTTTTGCTCGAACATTAAATGCCTCCAAATGGTATTTAATTAACTTCCCGAGCCCCTGGAAGCATGAAAATCACTTTAAACATCCTAATTTAAGCTCTAACACTGATGATCCACCTACAAATGTGAACTGACGTTCAAAAATAAAACATTTGAAAACGGACCATTTTCCACATTTCTGAAGCATGACGTAATGGGGGGGTGTTATCTCTTTTGTCGAAAATCAGCCGTTTTTGCTTGAACATTAAATGCCTCCAAATAGTATTTAATTCACTTCCCGAGCCCCTGGAAGCATGAAAATCACTTTAAACATGCTAATTTGAGCTCTAACACTGATGATCCACCTACAAATGTGAACTGACGTTCAGAAATGAAACATTTGAAAACGGACCATTTTCCACATTTCTGAAGCATGACGTAATGGGGGGGTGTTATCTCTTTTGTCGAAAATCAGCCGTTTTTGCTCGAACATTAAATGCCTCCAAATGGTATTTAATTAACTTCCCGGGGTGAAGAAACCCTTTTTGAGAACTCAGAGTGAGTAAATTGGCCATTTTCATGCACTTTTAACCATTCCATAAATCTTGTGTTTAGGGCCCCTGGAAGCATGAAAATCACTTTAAACATGCCAATGTTAGCTCTAACACTGATGATCCACCTATAAATGTGAACTGACGTTCAAAAATAAAACATTTGAAAACGGACCATTTTCCACATTTCTGAAGCATGACGTAATGGGGGGTGTTATCTCTTTTGTCGAAAATCAGCCATTTTTGCTAGAAACATTAAATGCCTCCAAATGGTATTTAATTAACTTCTTGAGCCTCTGGAAGCATGAAAATCACTTTAAACATCCTAATTTTAGCTCTAACACTGATGATCCACCTACAAATGTGAACTGACGTTCAAAAATAAAACATTTGAAAACGGACCATTTTCCACATTTCTGAAGCATGACGTAATGGGGGGGTGTTATCTCTTTTGTCGAAAATCAGCCGTTTTTGCTCGAACATTACATGCCTCCAAATGGTATTTAATTAACTTCCTGGGGTGAAGAAACCCTTTTTGAGAACTCAGAGTGAGTAAATTGGCCATTTTCATGCACTTTTAACCATTCCATAAATCTTGTGTTTAGGGCCCCTGGAAGCATGAAAATCACTTTAAACATGCTAATTTTAGCTCTAACACTGATGATCCACCTACAAATGTGAACTGACGTTCAAAAATAAAACATTTGAAAACGGACCATTTTCCACATTTCTGAAGCATGACGTGATGGGGGGGGTGTTATCTCTTTTGTCGAAAATCAGCCGTTTTTGCTCGAACATTAAATGCCTCCAAATGGTATTTAATTAACTTCCCGAGCCCTTGGAAGCATGAAAATCACTTTAAACATGCTAATTTTAGCTCTCACACTGATGATCCACCTACAAATGTGAACTGATGTTCAAAAATAAAACATTTGAAAACTGACCATTTTCCACATTTCTGAAGCATGACGTAATGGGGGGGTGTTATCTCTTTTGTCAAAAAATAAGCCGTTTTTGCTCGAACATTAAATGCCTCCAAATGGTATTTAATTAACTTCCCGGGGTGAAGAAACCCTTATTGAGAACTCAGAGTGAGTAAATTGGCCATTTTCATGCACTTTTAACCATTCCATAAATCTTGTGTTTAGGGCCCCTGGAAGCATGAAAATCACTTTAAACATGCCAATGTTAGCTCTAACACTGATGATCCACCTACAAATGTGAACTGACGTTCAAAAATAAAACATTTGAAAACGGACCATTTTCCACATTTCTGAAGCATGACGTAATGGGGGGGTGTTATCTCTTTTGTCGAAAATCAGCCATTTTTGCTCGAACATTAAATGCCTCCAAATGGTATTTAATTAACTTCCCGAGCCCCTGGAAGCATGAAAATCACTTTAAACATGCCAATGTTAGCTCTAACACTGATGATCCACCTACAAATGTGAACTGACGTTCAAAAATCAAACATTTGAAAACGGACCATTTTCCACATTTCTGAAGCATGACGTAATGGGGGGGGTGTTATCTCTTTTGTCGAAAATCAGCCGTTTTTGCTTGAACATTAAATGCCTCCAAATGGTATTTATTTAACTTCCCGAGCCCCTGGAAGCATGAAAATCACTTTAAACATGCTAATTTTAGCTCTAACACTGATGATCCACCTACAAATGTGAACTGACGTTCAAAAATAAAACATTTGAAAACGGACCATTTTCCACATTTCTGAAGCATGACGTAATGGGGGGTGTTATCTCTTTTGTCGAAAATCAGCCGTTTTTGCTCGAACATTAAATGCCTCCAAATGGTATTTATTTAACTTCCCGAGCCCCTGGAAGCATGAAAATCACTTTAAACATACTAATTTTAGCTCTAACACTGATGATCCACCTACAAATGTGAACTGACGTTCAAAAATAAAACATTTGAAAATGGACCATTTTCCACATTTCTGAAGCATGACGTACTGGGGGGGTGTTATCTCTTTTGTCGAAAATCAGCCGTTTTTGCTCGAACATTAAATGCCTCCAAATGGTATTTAATTAACTTCCCTGGGTGAAGAAACCCTTTTTGAGAACTCAGAGTGAGTAAATTGGCCATTTTTATGCACTTTCAACAATTCCATAAATCTTGTGTTTAGGGCCCCTGGAAGCATGAAAATCACTTTAAACATGCTAATTTTAGCTCTAACACTGATGATCCACCTACAAATGTGAAATGACGTTCAAAAATAAAACATTTGAAAACGGACCATTTTCCACATTTCTGAAGCATGACGTAATGGGGGGGTGTTATCTCTTTTGTCGAAAATCAGCCGTTTTTGCTCGAACATTAAATGCCTCCAAATGGTATTTAATTAACTTCCGGGGGTGAAGAAACCCTTTTTGAGAACTCAGAGTGAGTAAATTGGCCATTTTCATGCACTTTTAACCATTCCATAAATCTTGTGTTTAGGGCCCCTGGAAGCATGAAAATCACTTTAAACATGCTAATTTTAGCTCTAACACTGATGATCCACCTACAAATGTGAACTGACGTTCAAAAATAAAACATTTGAAAACGGACCATTTTCCACATTTGTGAAGCAGGACGTAATGGGGGGGTGTTATCTCTTTTGTCGAAAATCAGCCATTTTGCTCAAACATTAAATGCCTGCAAATGGTATTTAATTAACTTCCCGAGCTCCTGGAAGCATGAAAATCACTTTAAACATGCTAATTTTAGCTCTAACACTGATGATCCACCTACAAATGTGAACTGACGTTCAAAAATAAAACATTTGAAAACGGACCATTTTCCACATTTCTGAAGCATGACGTAATGGGGGGGTGTTATCTCTTTTGTCGAAAATCAGCCGTTTTTGCTCGAACATTAAATGCCTCCAAATGGTATTTAATTAACTTCCCGGGGTGAAGAAACCCTTTTTGAGAACTCAGAGTGAGTAATTGGCCATTTTCATGCACTTTTAACCATTCCATAAATCTTGTGTTTAGGGCCCCTGGAAGCATGAAAATCACTTTAAACATGCTAATTTTAGCTCTAACACTGAGGATCCACCTACAAATGTGAACTGACGTTCAAAAATAAAACATTTGAAAACGGACCATTTTCCACATTTCTTAAGCATGACGTAATGGGGGGGTGTTATCTCTTTTGTCGAAAACCAGCCGTTTTTGCTCGAACATTAAATGCCTCCAAATGGTATTTAATTAACTTCCCGAGCCCCTGGAAGCATGAAAATCACTTTAAACATGCTAATTTTAGCTCTCACACTGATGATCCACCTACAAATGTGAACTGATGTTCAAAAATAAAACATTTGAAAACGGACCATTTTCCACATTTCTGAAGCATGACGTAATGGGGGGGGTGTTATCTCTTTTGTCGAAAAATAAGCCGTTTTTGCTCGAACATTAAATGCCTCCAAATGGTATTTAATTAACTTCCCGGGGTGAAGAAACCCTTATTGAGAACTCAGAGTGAGTAAATTGGCCATTTTCATGCACTTTTAACCATTCCATAAATCTTGTGTTTAGGGCCCCTGGAAGCATGAAAATCACTTTAAACATGCCAATGTTAGCTCTAACACTGATGATCCATCTACAAATGTGAACTGACGTTCAAAAATAAAACATTTGAAAACGGACCATTTTCCACATTTCTGAAGCATGACGTAATGGGGGGGTGTTATCTCTTTTGTCGAAAATCAGCCATTTTTGCTCGAACATTAAATGCCTCCAAATGGTATTTAATTAACTTCCCGAGCTCCTGGAAGCATGAAAATCACTTTAAACATGCTAATTTTAGCTCTAACACTGATGATCCACCTACAAATGTGAACTGACGTTCAAAAATAAAACATTTGAAAACGGACCATTTTCCACATTTCTGAAGCATGACGTAATGGGGGGGTGTTATCTCTTTTGTCGAAAATCAGCCGTTTTTGCTTGAACATTAAATGCCTCCAAATAGTATTTAATTCACTTCCCGAGCCCCTGGAAGCATGAAAATCACTTTAAACATGCTAATTTGAGCTCTAACACTGATGATCCACCTACAAATGTGAACTGACGTTCAAAAATAAAACATTTGAAAACGGACCATTTTCCACATTTCTGAAGCATGACGTAATGGGGGGTGTTATCTCTTTTGTCGAAAATCAGCAGTTTTTGCTCGAACATTAAATGCCTCCAAATGGTATTTAATTAACTTCCCGAGCCCCTGGAAGCATGAAAATCACTTTAAACATGCTAATTTTAGCTCTAACACTGATGATCCACCTACAAATGTGAACTAACGTTCAAAAATAAAACATTTGAAAACGGACCATTTTCCACATTTCTGAAGCATGACGTAATGGGGGGGTGTTATCTCTTTTGTCGAAAATCAGCCGTTTTTGCTCGAACATTACATGCCTCCAAATGGTATTTAATTAACTTCCTGGGGTGAAGAAACCCTTTTTGAGAACTCAGAGTGAGTAAATTGGCCATTTTCATGCACTTTTAACCATTCCATAAATCTTGTGTTTAGGGCCCCTGGAAGCATGAAAATCACTTTAAACATGCCAATGTTAGCTCTAACACTGATGATCCACCTACAAATGTGAACTGACGTTCAAAAATAAAACATTTGAAAACGGACCATTTTCCACATTTCTGAAGTATGACGTAATGGGGGGGTGTTATCTCTTTTGTCGAAAATCAGCCATTTTTGCTCGAACATTAAATGCCTCCAAATGGTATTTAATTAACTTCCCGAGCTCCTGGAAGCATGAAAATCACTTTAAACATGCTAATTTTAGCTCTAACACTGATGATCCACCTACAAATGTGAACTGACGTTCAAAAATAAAACATTTGAAAACAGACCATTTTCCACATTTCTGAAGCATGACGTAATGGGGGGGTGTTATCTCTTTTGTCGAAAATCAGCCGTTTTTGCTTGAACATTAAATGCCTCCAAATAGTATTTTATTCACTTCCCGAGCCCCTGGAAGCATGAAAATCACTTTAAACATGCTAATTTGAGCTCTAACACTGATGATCCACCTACAAATGTGAACTGACGTTCAAAAATAAAACATTTGAAAACGGACCATTTTCCACATTTCTGAAGCATGACGTAATGGGGGGGTGTTATCTCTTTTGTCGAAAATCAGCCGTTTTTGCTCGAACATTAAATGCCTCCAAATGGTATTTATTTAACTTCCCGAGCCCCTGGAAGCATGAAAATCACTTTAAACATGCTAATTTTAGCTCTAACACTGATGATCCACCTACAAATGTGAACTGACGTTCAAAAATAAAACATTTGAAAACGGACCATTTTCCACATTTCTGAAGCATGACGTAATTGGGGGTGTTATCTCTTTTGTCGAAAATCAGCCGTTTTTGCTCGAACATTAAATGCCTCCAAATGGTATTTATTTAACTTCCCGAGCCCCTGGAAGCATGAAAATCACTTTAAACATACTAATTTTAGCTCTAACACTGATGATCCACCTACAAATGTGAACTGACGTTCAAAAATAAAACATTTGAAAATGGACCATTTTCCACATTTCTGAAGCATGACGTAATGGGGGGGTGTTATCTCTTTTGTCGAAAATCAGCCGTTTTTGCTCGAACATTAAATGCCTCCAAATGGTATTTAATTAACTTCCCGGGGTGACGAAACCCTTTTTGAGAACTCAGAGTGAGTAAATTGGCCATTTTCATACACTTTTAACCATTCCATAAATCTTGTGTTTAGGGCCCCTGGAAGCATGAAAATCACTTTAAACATGCCAATGTTAGCTCTAACACTGATGATCCACCTACAAATGTGAACAGACGTTCAAAAATCAAACATTTGAAAACGGACCATTTTCCACATTTCTGAAGCATGACGTAATGGGGGGGGTGTTATCTCTTTTGTCGAAAATCAGCCGTTTTTGCTTGAACATTAAATGCCTCCAAATAGTATTTAATTCACTTCCCGAGCCCCTGGAAGCATGAAAATCACTTTAAACATGCTAATTTTAGCTCTAACACTGATGATCCACCTACAAATGTGAACTGACGTTCAAAAATAAAACATTTGAAAACGGACCATTTTCCACATTTCTGAAGCATGACGTAATGGGGGGGGGGTGTTATCTCTTTTGTCGAAAATCAGCCGTTTTTGCTCGAACATTAAATGCCTCCAAATGGTATTTAATTAACTTCCGGGGGTGAAGAAACCCTTTTTGAGAACTCAGAGTGAGTAAATTGGCCATTTTCATGCACTTTTAACCATTCCATAAATCTTGTGTTTAGGGCCCCTGGAAGCATGAAAAGCACTTTAAACATGCTAATTTTAGCTCTAACACTGATGATTCACCTACAAATGTGAACTGACGTTCAAAAATAAAACATTTGAAAACGGACCATTTTCCACATTTGTGAAGCAGGACGTAATGGGGGGGTGTTATCTCTTTTGTCGAAAATCAGCCATTTTTGCTCGAACATTAAATGCCTCCAAATGGTATTTAATTAACTTCCCGAGCTCCTGGAAGCATGAAAATCACTTTAAACATGCTAATTTTAGCTCTAACACTGATGATCCACCTACAAATGTGAACTGACGTTCAAAAATAAAACATTTGAAAACGGACCATTTTCCACATTTCTGAAGCATGACGTAATGGGGGGGTGTTATCTCTTTTGTCGAAAATCAGCCGTTTTTGCTCGAACATTAAATGCCTCCAAATGGTATTTAATTAACTTCCCGAGCCCCTGGAAGCATGAAAATCACTTTAAACATGCTAATTTTAGCTCTAACACTGATGATCCACCTACAAATGTGAACTGACGTTCAAAAATAAAACATTTGAAAACGGACCATTTTCCACATTTCTGAAGCATGACGTAATGGGGGGGTGTTATCTCTTTTGTCGAAAATCAGCCGTTTTTGCTCGAACATTAAATGCCTCCAAATGGTATTTAATTAACTTCCCGAGCCCTTGGAGGCATGAAAATCACTTTAAACATGCTAATTTTAGCTCTCACACTGATGATCCACCTACAAATGTGAACTGACGTTCAAAAATAAAACATTTGAAAACGGACCATTTTCCACATTTCTGAAGCATGACGTAATGGGGGGGTGTTATCTCTTTTGTCGAAAAATAAGCCGTTTTTGCTCGAACATTAAATGCCTCCAAATGGTATTTAATTAACTTCCCGGGGTGAAGAAACCCTTTTTGAGAACTCAGAGTGAGTAAATTGGCCATTTTCATGCACTTTTAACCATTCCATAAATCTTGTGTTTAGGTCCCCTGGAAGCATGAAAATCACTTTAAACATGCCAATGTTAGCTCTAACACTGATGATCCACCTACAAATGTGAACTGACGTTCAAAAATAAAACATTTGAAAACTGACCATTTTCCACATTTCTGAAGCATGACGTAATGGGGGGGTGTTATCTCTTTTGTCGAAAATCGGCCGTTTTTGCTCGAACATTAAATGCCTCCAAATGGTATTTAATTAACTTCCCGGGGTGAAGAAACCCTTTTTGAGAACTCAGAGTGAGTAATTGGCCATTTTCATGCACTTTTAACCATTCCATAAATCTTGTGTTTAGGGCCCCTGGAAGCATGAAAATCACTTTAAACATGCTAATTTTAGCTCTAACACTGATGATCCACCTACAAATGTGAACTGACGTTCAAAAATAAAACATTTGAATACAGACCATTTTCCACATTTCTTAAGCATGACGTAATGGGGGGGTGTTATCTCTTTTGTCGAAAACCAGCCGTTTTTGCTCGAACATTAAATGCCTCCAAATGGTATTTAGTTCACTTCCCGAGCCCCTGGAAGCATGAAAATCACTTTAAACATGCTAATTTTAGCTCTAACACTGATGATCCACCTACAAATGTGAACTGACGTTCAAAAATAAAACATTTGAAAACGGACCATTTTCCACATTTCTGAAGCATGACGTAATGGGGGGTGTTATCCCTTTTGTCGAAAATCAGCCGTTTTTGCTCGAACATTAAATGCCTCCAAATGGTATTTATTTAACTTCCCGAGCCCCTGGAAGCATGAAAATCACTTTAAACATACTAATTTTAGCTCTAACACTGATGATCCACCTACAAATGTGAACTGACGTTCAAAAATAAAACATTTGAAAACGGACCATTTTCCACATTTCTGAAGCATGACGTAATGGGGGGGTGTTATCTCTTTTGTCGAAAACCAGCCGTTTTTGCTCGCACATTAAATGCCTCCAAATGGTATTTAATTAACTTCCCAGGGTGAAGACACCCTTTTTGAGAACTCAGAGTGAGTAAATTGGCCATTTTCATGCACTTTTAACCATTCCATAAATCTTGTGTTTAGGGCCCCTGGAAGCATGAAAATCACTTTAAACATGCTAATTTTAGCTCTAACACTGATGATCCACCTACAAATGTGAACTGACGTTCAAAAATAAAACATTTGAAAACGGACCATTTTCCACATTTCTGAAGCATGACGTAATGGGGGGGGTGTTATCTCTTTTGTCGAAAATCAGCCGTTTTTGCTCGAACATTAAATGCCTCCAAATGGTATTTAATTAACTTCCCGGGGTGACGAAACCCTTTTTGAGAACTCAGAGTGAGTAAATTGGCCATTTTCATGCACTTTTAACCATTCCATAAATCTTGTGTTTAGGGCCCCTGGAAGCATGAAAATCACTTTAAACATGCCAATGTTAGCTCTAACACTGATGATCCACCTACAAATGTGAACTGACGTTCAAAAATCAAACATTTGAAAACGGACCATTTTCCACATTTCTGAAGCATGACGTAATGTGGGGGTGTTATCTCTTTTGTCGAAAATCAGCCGTTTTTGCTTGAACATTAAATGCCTCCAAATAGTATTTAATTCACTTCCCGAGCCCCTGGAAGCATGAAAATCACTTTAAACATGCTAATTTTAGCTCTAACACTGATGATCCACCTACAAATGTGAACTGACGTTCAAAAATAAAACATTTGAAAACGGACCATTTTCCACATTTGTGAAGCAGGACGTAATGGGGGGGTGTTATCTCTTTTGTCGAAAATCAGCCATTTTTGCTCGAACATTAAATGCCTCCAAATGGTATTTAATTAACTTCCCGAGCTCCTGGAAGCATGAAAATCACTTTAAACATGCTAATTTTAGCTCTAACACTGATGATCCACCTACAAATGTGAACTGACGTTCAAAAATAAAACATTTGAAAACGGACCATTTTCCACATTTCTGAAGCATGACGTAATGGGGGGGTGTTATCTCTTTTGTCGAAAATCAGCCGTTTTTGCTCGAACATTAAATGCCTCCAAATGGTATTTAATTAACTTCCCGAGCCCCTGGAAGCATGAAAATCACTTTAAACATGCTAATTTTAGCTCTAACACTGATGATCCACCTACAAATGTGAACTGACGTTCAAAAATAAAACATTTGAAAACGGACCATTTTTCACATTTCTGAAGCATGACGTAATGGGGGGGTGTTATCTCTTTTGTCGAAAATCAGCCGTTTTTGCTCGAACATTACATGCCTCCAAATGGTATTTAATTAACTTCCTGGGGTGAAGAAACCCTTTTTGAGAACTCAGAGTGAGTAAATTGGCCATTTTCATGCACTTTTAACCATTCCATAAATCTTGTGTTTAGGGCCCCTGGAAGCATGAAAATCACTTTAAACATGCTAATTTTAGCTCTAACACTGATGATCCACCTACAAATGTGAACTGACGTTCAAAAATAAAACATTTGAAAACGGACCATTTTCCACATTTCTGAAGCATGACGTAATGGGGGGGTGTTATCTCTTTTGTCGAAAATCAGCCGTTTTTGCTCGAACATTAAATGCCTCCAAATGGTATTTAATTAACTTCCCGAGCCCTTGGAAGCATGAAAATCACTTTAAACATGCTAATTTTAGCTCTCACACTGATGATCCACCTACAAATGTGAACTGACGTTCAAAAATAAAACATTTGAAAACGGACCATTTTCCACATTTCTGAAGCATGACGTAATGGGGGGGTGTTATCTCTTTTGTCGAAAAATAAGCTGTTTTTGCTCGAACATTAAATGCCTCCAAATGGTATTTAATTAACTTCCCGGGGTGAAGAAACCCTTTTTGAGAACTCAGAGTGAGTAAATTGGCCATTTTCATGCACTTTTAACCATTCCATAAATCTTGTGTTTAGGTCCCCTGGAAGCATGAAAATCACTTTAAACATGCCAATGTTAGCTCTAACACTGATGATCCACCTACAAATGTGAACTGACGTTCAAAAATAAAACATTTGAAAACTGACCATTTTCCACATTTCTGAAGCATGACGTAATGGGGGGGTGTTATCTCTTTTGTCGAAAATCAGCCATTTTTGCTCGAACATTAAATGCCTCCAAATGGTATTTAATTAACTTCCCGAGCTCCTGGAAGCATGAAAATCACTTTAAACATGCTAATTTTAGCTCTAACACTGATGATCCACCTACAAATGTGAACTGACGTTTAAAAATAAAACATTTGAAAACGGACCATTTTCCACATTTCTGAAGCATGACGTAATGGGGGGGTGTTATCTCTTTTGTCGAAAATCAGCCGTTTTTGCTCGAACATTAAATGCCTCCAAATGGTATTTAATTAACTTCCCGGGGTGAAGAAACCCTTTTTGAGAACTCAGAGTGAGTAATTGGCCATTTTCATGCACTTTTAACCATTCCATAAATCTTGTGTTTAGGGCCCCTGGAAGCATGAAAATCACTTTAAACATGCTAATTTTAGCTCTAACACTGAGGATCCACCTACAAATGTGAACTGACGTTCAAAAATAAAACATTTGAAAACGGACCATTTTCCACATTTCTTAAGCATGACGTAATGGGGGGGTGTTATCTCTTTTGTCGAAAACCAGCCGTTTTTGCTCGAACATTAAATGCCTCCAAATGGTATTTAATTAACTTCCCGAGCCCCTGGAAGCATGAAAATCACTTTAAACATGCTAATTTTAGCTCTCACACTGATGATCCACCTACAAATGTGAACTGATGTTCAAAAATAAAACATTTGAAAACGGACCATTTTCCACATTTCTGAAGCATGACGTAATGGGGGGGTGTTATCTCTTTTGTCGAAAAATAAGCCGTTTTTGCTCGAACATTAAATGCCTCCAAATGGTATTTAATTAACTTCCCGGGGTGAAGAAACCCTTATTGAGAACTCAGAGTGAGTAAATTGGCCATTTTCATGCACTTTTAACCATTCCATAAATCTTGTGTTTAGGGCCCCTGGAAGCATGAAAATCACTTTAAACATGCCAATGTTAGCTCTAACACTGATGATCCATCTACAAATGTGAACTGACGTTCAAAAATAAAACATTTGAAAACGGACCATTTTCCACATTTCTGAAGCATGACGTAATGGGGGGGTGTTATCTCTTTTGTCGAAAATCAGCCATTTTTGCTCGAACATTAAATGCCTCCAAATGGTATTTAATTAACTTCCCGAGCTCCTGGAAGCATGAAAATCACTTTAAACATGCTAATTTTAGCTCTAACACTGATGATCCACCTACAAATGTGAACTGACGTTCAAAAATAAAACATTTGAAAACGGACCATTTTCCACATTTCTGAAGCATGACGTAATGGGGGGGTGTTATCTCTTTTGTCGAAAATCAGCCGTTTTTGCTTGAACATTAAATGCCTCCAAATAGTATTTAATTCACTTCCCGAGCCCCTGGAAGCATGAAAATCACTTTAAACATGCTAATTTGAGCTCTAACACTGATGATCCACCTACAAATGTGAACTGACGTTCAAAAATAAAACATTTGAAAACAGACCATTTTCCACATTTCTGAAGCATGACGTAATGGGGGGGTGTTATCTCTTTTGTCGAAAATCAGCCGTTTTTGCTCGAACATTAAATGCCTCCAAATGGTATTTATTTCACTTCCCGAGCCCCTGGAAGCATGAAAATCACTTTAAACATGCTAATTTTAGCTCTAACACTGATGATCCACCTACAAATGTGAACTGACGTTCAAAAATAAAACATTTGAAAACGGACCATTTTCCACATTTCTGAAGCATGACGTAATGGGGGGTGTTATCTCTTTTGTCGAAAATCAGCCGTTTTTGCTCGAACATTAAATGCCTCCAAATGGTATTTATTTAACTTCCCGAGCCCCTGGAAGCATGAAAATCACTTTAAACATACTATTTTTAGCTCTAACACTGATGATCCACCTACAAATGTGAACTGACGTTCAAAAATAAAACATTTGAAAACGGACCATTTTCCACATTTCTGAAGCATGACGTAATGGGGGGGTGTTATCTCTTTTGTCGAAAACCAGCCGTTTTTGCTCGCACATTAAATGCCTCCAAATGGTATTTAATTAACTTCCCGGGGTGAAGACACCCTTTTTGAGAACTCAGAGTGAGTAAATTGGCCATTTTCATGCACTTTTAACCATTCCATAAATCTTGTGTTTAGGGCCCCTGGAAGCATGAAAATCACTTTAAACATGCTAATTTTAGCTCTAACACTGATGATCCACCTACAAATGTGAACTGACGTTCAAAAATAAAACATTTGAAAACGGACCATTTTCCACATTTCTGAAGCATGACGTAATGGGGGGGGGTGTTATCTCTTTTGTCGAAAATCAGCCGTTTTTGCTCGAACATTAAATGCCTCCAAATGGTATTTAATTAACTTCCCGGGGTGACGAAACCCTTTTTGAGAACTCAGAGTGAGTAAATTGGCCATTTTCATGCACTTTTAACCATTCCATAAATCTTGTGTTTAGGGCCCCTGGAAGCATGAAAATCACTTTAAACATGCTAATTTTAGCTCTAACACTGATGATCCACCTACAAATGTGAACTGACGTTCAAAAATAAAACATTTGAAAACGGACCATTTTCCACATTTGTGAAGCAGGACGTAATGGGGGGGTGTTATCTCTTTTGTCGAAAATCAGCCATTTTGCTCAAACATTAAATGCCTGCAAATGGTATTTAATTAACTTCCCGAGCTCCTGGAAGCATGAAAATCACTTTAAACATGCTAATTTTAGCTCTAACACTGATGATCCACCTACAAATGTGAACTGACGTTCAAAAATAAAACATTTGAAAACGGACCATTTTCCACATTTCTGAAGCATGACGTAATGGGAGGGTGTTATCTCTTTTGTCGAAAATCAGCAGTTTTTGCTCGAACATTAAATGCCTCCAAATGGTATTTAATTAACTTCCCGAGCCCCTGGAAGCATGAAAATCACTTTAAACATGCTAATTTTAGCTCTAACACTGATGATCCACCTACAAATGTGAACTAACGTTCAAAAATAAAACATTTGAAAACGGACCATTTTCCACATTTCTGAAGCATGACGTAATGGGGGGGTGTTATCTCTTTTGTCGAAAATCAGCCGTTTTTGCTCGAACATTACATGCCTCCAAATGGTATTTAATTAACTTCCTGGGGTGAAGAAACCCTTTTTGAGAACTCAGAGTGAGTAAATTGGCCATTTTCATGCACTTTTAACCATTCCATAAATCTTGTGTTTAGGGCCCCTGGAAGCATGAAAATCACTTTAAACATGCCAATGTTAGCTCTAACACTGATGATCCACCTACAAATGTGAACTGACGTTCAAAAATAAAACATTTGAAAACGGACCATTTTCCACATTTCTGAAGTATGACGTAATGGGGGGGTGTTATCTCTTTTGTCGAAAATCAGCCATTTTTGCTCGAACATTAAATGCCTCCAAATGGTATTTAATTAACTTCCCGAGCTCCTGGAAGCATGAAAATCACTTTAAACATGCTAATTTTAGCTCTAACACTGATGATCCACCTACAAATGTGAACTGACGTTCAAAAATAAAACATTTGAAAACGGACCATTTTCCACATTTCTGAAGCATGACGTAATGGGGGGGTGTTATCTCTTTTGTCGAAAATCAGCCGTTTTTGCTTGAACATTAAATGCCTCCAAATAGTATTTTATTCACTTCCCGAGCCCCTGGAAGCATGAAAATCACTTTAAACATGCTAATTTGAGCTCTAACACTGATGATCCACCTACAAATGTGAACTGACGTTCAAAAATAAAACATTTGAAAACGGACCATTTTCCACATTTCTGAAGCATGACGTAATGGGGGGGTGTTATCTCTTTTGTCGAAAATCAGCCGTTTTTGCTCGAACATTAAATGCCTCCAAATGGTATTTATTTAACTTCCCGAGCCCCTGGAAGCATGAAAATCACTTTAAACATGCTAATTTTAGCTCTAACACTGATGATCCACCTACAAATGTGAACTGACGTTCAAAAATAAAACATTTGAAAACGGACCATTTTCCACATTTCTGAAGCATGACGTAATTGGGGGTGTTATCTCTTTTGTCGAAAATCAGCCGTTTTTGCTCGAACATTAAATGCCTCCAAATGGTATTTATTTAACTTCCCGAGCCCCTGGAAGCATGAAAATCACTTTAAACATACTAATTTTAGCTCTAACACTGATGATCCACCTACAAATGTGAACTGACGTTCAAAAATAAAACATTTGAAAATGGACCATTTTCCACATTTCTGAAGCATGACGTAATGGGGGGGTGTTATCTCTTTTGTCGAAAATCAGCCGTTTTTGCTCGAACATTAAATGCCTCCAAATGGTATTTAATTAACTTCCCTGGGTGAAGAAACCCTTTTTGAGAACTCAGAGTGAGTAAATTGGCCATTTTCATGCACTTTTAACAATTCCATAAATCTTGTGTTTAGGGCCCCTGGAAGCATGAAAATCACTTTAAACATGCTAATTTTAGCTCTAACACTGATGATCCACCTACAAATGTGAACTGACGTTCAAAAATAAAACATTTGAAAACGGACCATTTTCCACATTTCTGAAGCATGACGTAATGGGGGGGGTGTTATCTCTTTTGTCGAAAATCAGCCGTTTTTGCTCGAACATTAAATGCCTCCAAATGGTATTTAATTAACTTCCCGGGGTGACGAAACCCTTTTTGAGAACTCAGAGTGAGTAAATTGGCCATTTTCATACACTTTTAACCATTCCATAAATCTTGTGTTTAGGGCCCCTGGAAGCATGAAAATCACTTTAAACATGCCAATGTTAGCTCTAACACTGATGATCCACCTACAAATGTGAACAGACGTTCAAAAATCAAACATTTGAAAACGGACCATTTTCCACATTTCTGAAGCATGACGTAATGGGGGGGGTGTTATCTCTTTTGTCGAAAATCAGCCGTTTTTGCTTGAACATTAAATGCCTCCAAATAGTATTTAATTCACTTCCCGAGCCCCTGGAAGCATGAAAATCACTTTAAACATGCTAATTTTAGCTCTAACACTGATGATCCACCTACAAATGTGAACTGACGTTCAAAAATAAAACATTTGAAAACGGACCATTTTCCACATTTCTGAAGCATGACGTAATGGGGGGGGGGTGTTATCTCTTTTGTCGAAAATCAGCCGTTTTTGCTCGAACATTAAATGCCTCCAAATGGTATTTAATTAACTTCCGGGGGTGAAGAAACCCTTTTTGAGAACTCAGAGTGAGTAAATTGGCCATTTTCATGCACTTTTAACCATTCCATAAATCTTGTGTTTAGGGCCCCTGGAAGCATGAAAAGCACTTTAAACATGCTAATTTTAGCTCTAACACTGATGATTCACCTACAAATGTGAACTGACGTTCAAAAATAAAACATTTGAAAACGGACCATTTTCCACATTTGTGAAGCAGGACGTAATGGGGGGGTGTTATCTCTTTTGTCGAAAATCAGCCATTTTTGCTCGAACATTAAATGCCTCCAAATGGTATTTAATTAACTTCCCGAGCTCCTGGAAGCATGAAAATCACTTTAAACATGCTAATTTTAGCTCTAACACTGATGATCCACCTACAAATGTGAACTGACGTTCAAAAATAAAACATTTGAAAACGGACCATTTTCCACATTTCTGAAGCATGACGTAATGGGGGGGTGTTATCTCTTTTGTCGAAAATCAGCCGTTTTTGCTCGAACATTAAATGCCTCCAAATGGTATTTAATTAACTTCCCGAGCCCCTGGAAGCATGAAAATCACTTTAAACATGCTAATTTTAGCTCTAAGACTGATGATCCACCTACAAATGTGAACTGACGTTCAAAAATAAAACATTTGAAAACGGACCATTTTCCACATTTCTGAAGCATGACGTAATGGGGGGGTGTTATCTCTTTTGTCGAAAATCAGCCGTTTTTGCTCGAACATTAAATGCCTCCAAATGGTATTTAATTAACTTCCCGAGCCCTTGGAGGCATGAAAATCACTTTAAACATGCTAATTTTAGCTCTCACACTGATGATCCATCTACAAATGTGAACTGACGTTCAAAAATAAAACATTTGAAAACGGACCATTTTCCACATTTCTGAAGCATGACGTAATGGGGGGGTGTTATCTCTTTTGTCGAAAAATAAGCCGTTTTTGCTCGAACATTAAATGCCTCCAAATGGTATTTAATTAACTTCCCGGGGTGAAGAAACCCTTTTTGAGAACTCAGAGTGAGTAAATTGGCCATTTTCATGCACTTTTAACCATTCCATAAATCTTGTGTTTAGGTCCCCTGGAAGCATGAAAATCACTTTAAACATGCCAATGTTAGCTCTAACACTGATGATCCACCTACAAATGTGAACTGACGTTCAAAAATAAAACATTTGAAAACTGACCATTTTCCACATTTCTGAAGCATGACGTAATGGGGGGGTGTTATCTCTTTTGTCGAAAATCAGCCGTTTTTGCTCGAACATTAAATGCCTCCAAATGGTATTTAATTAACTTCCCGGGGTGAAGAAACCCTTTTTGAGAACTCAGAGTGAGTAATTGGCCATTTTCATGCACTTTTAACCATTCCATAAATCTTGTGTTTAGGGCCCCTGGAAGCATGAAAATCACTTTAAACATGCTAATTTTAGCTCTAACACTGATGATCCACCTACAAATGTGAACTGACGTTCAAAAATAAAACATTTGAATACAGACCATTTTCCACATTTCTTAAGCATGACGTAATGGGGGGGTGTTATCTCTTTTGTCGAAAACCAGCCGTTTTTGCTCGAACATTAAATGCCTCCAAATGGTATTTATTTCACTTCCCGAGCCCCTGGAAGCATGAAAATCACTTTAAACATGCTAATTTTAGCTCTAACACTGATGATCCACCTACAAATGTGAACTGACGTTCAAAAATAAAACATTTGAAAACGGACCATTTTCCACATTTCTGAAGCATGACGTAATGGGGGGTGTTATCCCTTTTGTCGAAAATCAGCCGTTTTTGCTCGAACATTAAATGCCTCCAAATGGTATTTATTTAACTTCCCGAGCCCCTGGAAGCATGAAAATCACTTTAAACATACTAATTTTAGCTCTAACACTGATGATCCACCTACAAATGTGAACTGACGTTCAAAAATAAAACATTTGAAAACGGACCATTTTCCACATTTCTGAAGCATGACGTAATGGGGGGGTGTTATCTCTTTTGTCGAAAACCAGCCGTTTTTGCTCGCACATTAAATGCCTCCAAATGGTATTTAATTAACTTCCCAGGGTGAAGACACCCTTTTTGAGAACTCAGAGTGAGTAAATTGGCCATTTTCATGCACTTTTAACCATTCCATAAATCTTGTGTTTAGGGCCCCTGGAAGCATGAAAATCACTTTAAACATGCTAATTTTAGCTCTAACACTGATGATCCACCTACAAATGTGAACTGACGTTCAAAAATAAAACATTTGAAAACGGACCATTTTCCACATTTCTGAAGCATGACGTAATGTTATCTCTTTTGTCGAAAATCAGCCGTTTTTGCTCGAACATTAAATGCCTCCAAATGGTATTTAATTAACTTCCCGGGGTGACGAAACCCTTTTTGAGAACTCAGAGTGAGTAAATTGGCCATTTTCATGCACTTTTAACCATTCCATAAATCTTGTGTTTAGGGCCCCTGGAAGCATGAAAATCACTTTAAACATGCCAATGTTAGCTCTAACACTGATGATCCACCTACAAATGTGAACTGACGTTCAAAAATCAAACATTTGAAAACGGACCATTTTCCACATTTCTGAAGCATGACGTAATGGGGGGGTGTTATCTCTTTTGTCGAAAATCAGCCGTTTTTGCTTGAACATTAAATGCCTCCAAATAGTATTTAATTCACTTCCCGAGCCCCTGGAAGCATGAAAATCACTTTAAACATGCTAATTTTAGCTCTAACACTGATGATCCACCTACAAATGTGAACTGACGTTCAAAAATAAAACATTTGAAAACGGACCATTTTCCACATTTGTGAAGCAGGACGTAATGGGGGGGTGTTATCTCTTTTGTCGAAAATCAGCCATTTTTGCTCGAACATTAAATGCCTCCAAATGGTATTTAATTAACTTCCCGAGCTCCTGGAAGCATGAAAATCACTTTAAACATGCTAATTTTAGCTCTAACACTGATGATCCACCTACAAATGTGAACTGACGTTCAAAAATAAAACATTTGAAAACGGACCATTTTCCACATTTCTGAAGCATGACGTAATGGGGGGGTGTTATCTCTTTTGTCGAAAATCAGCCGTTTTTGCTCGAACATTAAATGCCTCCAAATGGTATTTAATTAACTTCCCGAGCCCCTGGAAGCATGAAAATCACTTTAAACATGCTAATTTTAGCTCTAACACTGATGATCCACCTACAAATGTGAACTGACGTTCAAAAATAAAACATTTGAAAACGGACCATTTTTCACATTTCTGAAGCATGACGTAATGGGGGGGTGTTATCTCTTTTGTCGAAAATCAGCCGTTTTTGCTCGAACATTACATGCCTCCAAATGGTATTTAATTAACTTCCTGGGGTGAAGAAACCCTTTTTGAGAACTCAGAGTGAGTAAATTGGCCATTTTCATGCACTTTTAACCATTCCATAAATCTTGTGTTTAGGGCCCCTGGAAGCATGAAAATCACTTTAAACATGCTAATTTTAGCTCTAACACTGATGATCCACCTACAAATGTGAACTGACGTTCAAAAATAAAACATTTGAAAACGGACCATTTTCCACATTTCTGAAGCATGACGTAATGGGGGGGTGTTATCTCTTTTGTCGAAAATCAGCCGTTTTTGCTCGAACATTAAATGCCTCCAAATGGTATTTAATTAACTTCCCGAGCCCTTGGAAGCATGAAAATCACTTTAAACATGCTAATTTTAGCTCTCACACTGATGATCCACCTACAAATGTGAACTGACGTTCAAAAATAAAACATTTGAAAACGGACCATTTTCCACATTTCTGAAGCATGACGTAATGGGGGGGTGTTATCTCTTTTGTCGAAAAATACGCTGTTTTTGCTCGAACATTAAATGCCTCCAAATGGTATTTAATTAACTTCCCGGGGTGAAGAAACCCTTTTTGAGAACTCAGAGTGAGTAAATTGGCCATTTTCATGCACTTTTAACCATTCCATAAATTTTGTGTTTAGGTCCCCTGGAAGCATGAAAATCACTTTAAACATGCCAATGTTAGCTCTAACACTGATGATCCACCTACAAATGTGAACTGACGTTCAAAAATAAAACATTTGAAAACTGACCATTTTCCACATTTCTGAAGCATGACGTAATGGGGGGGTGTTATCTCTTTTGTCGAAAATCAGCCATTTTTGCTCGAACATTAAATGCCTCCAAATGGTATTTAATTAACTTCCCGAGCTCCTGGAAGCATGAAAATCACTTTAAACATGCTAATTTTAGCTCTAACACTGATGATCCACCTACAAATGTGAACTGACGTTTAAAAATAAAACATTTGAAAACGGACCATTTTCCACATTTCTGAAGCATGACGTAATGGGGGGGTGTTATCTCTTTTGTCGAAAATCAGCCGTTTTTGCTCGAACATTAAATGCCTCCAAATGGTATTTAATTAACTTCCCGGGGTGAAGAAACCCTTTTTGAGAACTCAGAGTGAGTAATTGGCCATTTTCATGCACTTTTAACCATTCCATAAATCTTGTGTTTAGGGCCCCTGGAAGCATGAAAATCACTTTAAACATGCTAATTTTAGCTCTAACACTGAGGATCCACCTACAAATGTGAACTGACGTTCAAAAATAAAACATTTGAAAACGGACCATTTTCCACATTTCTTAAGCATGACGTAATGGGGGGGTGTTATCTCTTTTGTCGAAAACCAGCCGTTTTTGCTCGAACATTAAATGCCTCCAAATGGTATTTAATTAACTTCCCGAGCCCCTGGAAGCATGAAAATCACTTTAAACATGCTAATTTTAGCTCTCACACTGATGATCCACCTACAAATGTGAACTGATGTTCAAAAATAAAACATTTGAAAACGGACCATTTTCCACATTTCTGAAGCATGACGTAATGGGGGGGGTGTTATCTCTTTTGTCGAAAAATAAGCCGTTTTTGCTCGAACATTAAATGCCTCCAAATGGTATTTAATTAACTTCCCGGGGTGAAGAAACCCTTATTGAGAACTCAGAGTGAGTAAATTGGCCATTTTCATGCACTTTTAACCATTCCATAAATCTTGTGTTTAGGGCCCCTGGAAGCATGAAAATCACTTTAAACATGCCAATGTTAGCTCTAACACTGATGATCCATCTACAAATGTGAACTGACGTTCAAAAATAAAACATTTGAAAACGGACCATTTTCCACATTTCTGAAGCATGACGTAATGGGGGGGTGTTATCTCTTTTGTCGAAAATCAGCCATTTTTGCTCGAACATTAAATGCCTCCAAATGGTATTTAATTAACTTCCCGAGCTCCTGGAAGCATGAAAATCACTTTAAACATGCTAATTTTAGCTCTAACACTGATGATCCACCTACAAATGTGAACTGACGTTCAAAAATAAAACATTTGAAAACGGACCATTTTCCACATTTCTGAAGCATGACGTAATGGGGGGGTGTTATCTCTTTTGTCGAAAATCAGCCGTTTTTGCTTGAACATTAAATGCCTCCAAATAGTATTTAATTCACTTCCCGAGCCCCTGGAAGCATGAAAATCACTTTAAACATGCTAATTTGAGCTCTAACACTGATGATCCACCTACAAATGTGAACTGACGTTCAAAAATAAAACATTTGAAAACAGACCATTTTCCACATTTCTGAAGCATGACGTAATGGGGGGTGTTATCTCTTTTGTCGAAAATCAGCCGTTTTTGCTCGAACATTAAATGCCTCCAAATGGTATTTATTTCACTTCCCGAGCCCCTGGAAGCATGAAAATCACTTTAAACATGCTAATTTTAGCTCTAACACTGATGATCCACCTACAAATGTGAACTGACGTTCAAAAATAAAACATTTGAAAACGGACCATTTTCCACATTTCTGAAGCATGACGTAATGGGGGGTGTTATCTCTTTTGTTGAAAATCAGCCGTTTTTGCTCGAACATTAAATGCCTCCAAATGGTATTTATTTAACTTCCCGAGCCCCTGGAAGCATGAAAATCACTTTAAACATACTATTTTTAGCTCTAACACTGATGATCCACCTACAAATGTGAACTGACGTTCAAAAATAAAACATTTGAAAACGGACCATTTTCCACATTTCTGAAGCATGACGTAATGGGGGGGTGTTATCTCTTTTGTCGAAAACCAGCCGTTTTTGCTCGCACATTAAATGCCTCCAAATGGTATTTAATTAACTTCCCAGGGTGAAGACACCCTTTTTGAGAACTCAGAGTGAGTAAATTGGCCATTTTCATGCACTTTTAACCATTCCATAAATCTTGTGTTTAGGGCCCCTGGAAGCATGAAAATCACTTTAAACATGCTAATTTTAGCTCTAACACTGATGATCCACCTACAAATGTGAACTGACGTTCAAAAATAAAACATTTGAAAACGGACCATTTTCCACATTTCTGAAGCATGACGTAATGGGGGGGGGTGTTATCTCTTTTGTCGAAAATCAGCCGTTTTTGCTCGAACATTAAATGCCTCCAAATGGTATTTAATTAACTTCCCGGGGTGACGAAACCCTTTTTGAGAACTCAGAGTGAGTAAATTGGCCATTTTCATGCACTTTTAACCATTCCATAAATCTTGTGTTTAGGGCCCCTGGAAGCATGAAAATCACTTTAAACATGCCAATGTTAGCTCTAACACTGATGATCCACCTACAAATGTGAACTGACGTTCAAAAATCAAACATTTGAAAACGGACCATTTTCCACATTTCTGAAGCATGACGTAATGGGGGGGTGTTATCTCTTTTGTCGAAAATCAGCCGTTTTTGCTTGAACATTAAATGCCTCCAAATAGTATTTAATTCACTTCCCGAGCCCCTGGAAGCATGAAAATCACTTTAAACATGCTAATTTTAGCTCTAACACTGATGATCCACCTACAAATGTGAACTGACGTTCAAAAATAAAACATTTGAAAACGGACCATTTTCCACATTTGTGAAGCAGGACGTAATGGGGGGGTGTTATCTCTTTTGTCGAAAATCAGCCATTTTTGCTCGAACATTAAATGCCTCCAAATGGTATTTAATTAACTTCCCGAGCTCCTGGAAGCATGAAAATCACTTTAAACATGCTAATTTTAGCTCTAACACTGATGATCCACCTACAAATGTGAACTGACGTTCAAAAATAAAACATTTGAAAACGGACCATTTTCCACATTTCTGAAGCATGACGTAATGGGGGGGTGTTATCTCTTTTGTCGAAAATCAGCCGTTTTTGCTCGAACATTAAATGCCTCCAAATGGTATTTAATTAACTTCCCGAGCCCCTGGAAGCATGAAAATCACTTTAAACATGCTAATTTTAGCTCTAACACTGATGATCCACCTACAAATGTGAACTGACGTTCAAAAATAAAACATTTGAAAACGGACCATTTTTCACATTTCTGAAGCATGACGTAATGGGGGGTGTTATCTCTTTTGTCGAAAATCAGCCGTTTTTGCTCGAACATTACATGCCTCCAAATGGTATTTAATTAACTTCCTGGGGTGAAGAAACCCTTTTTGAGAACTCAGAGTGAGTAAATTGGCCATTTTCATGCACTTTTAACCATTCCATAAATCTTGTGTTTAGGGCCCCTGGAAGCATGAAAATCACTTTAAACATGCTAATTTTAGCTCTAACACTGATGATCCACCTACAAATGTGAACTGACGTTCAAAAATAAAACATTTGAAACGGACCATTTTCCACATTTCTGAAGCATGACGTAATGGGGGGGTGTTATCTCTTTTGTCGAAAATCAGCCGTTTTTGCTCGAACATTAAATGCCTCCAAATGGTATTTAATTAACTTCCCGAGCCCTTGGAAGCATGAAAATCACTTTAAACATGCTAATTTTAGCTCTCACACTGATGATCCACCTACAAATGTGAACTGACGTTCAAAAATAAAACATTTGAAAACGGACCATTTTCCACATTTCTGAAGCATGACGTAATGGGGGGGTGTTATCTCTTTTGTCGAAAAATAAGCTGTTTTTGCTCGAACATTAAATGCCTCCAAATGGTATTTAATTAACTTCCCGGGGTGAAGAAACCCTTTTTGAGAACTCAGAGTGAGTAAATTGGCCATTTTCATGCACTTTTAACCATTCCATAAATCTTGTGTTTAGGTCCCCTGGAAGCATGAAAATCACTTTAAACATGCCAATGTTAGCTCTAACACTGATGATCCACCTACAAATGTGAACTGACGTTCAAAAATAAAACATTTGAAAACTGACCATTTTCCACATTTCTGAAGCATGACGTAATGGGGGGGTGTTATCTCTTTTGTCGAAAATCAGCCATTTTTGCTCGAACATTAAATGCCTCCAAATGGTATTTAATTAACTTCCCGAGCTCCTGGAAGCATGAAAATCACTTTAAACATGCTAATTTTAGCTCTAACACTGATGATCCACCTACAAATGTGAACTGACGTTTAAAAATAAAACATTTGAAAACGGACCATTTTCCACATTTCTGAAGCATGACGTAATGGGGGGGTGTTATCTCTTTTGTCGAAAATCAGCCGTTTTTGCTCGAACATTAAATGCCTCCAAATGGTATTTAATTAACTTCCCGGGGTGAAGAAACCCTTTTTGAGAACTCAGAGTGAGTAATTGGCCATTTTCATGCACTTTTAACCATTCCATAAATCTTGTGTTTAGGGCCCCTGGAAGCATGAAAATCACTTTAAACATGCTAATTTTAGCTCTAACACTGATGATCCACCTACAAATGTGAACTGACATTCAAAAATAAAACATTTGAAAACGGACCATTTTCCACATTTCTTAAGCATGACGTAATGGGGGGGTGTTATCTCTTTTGTCGAAAACCAGCCGTTTTTGCTCGAACATTAAATGCCTCCAAATGGTATTTAATTCACTTCCCGAGCCCCTGGAAGCATGAAAATCACTTTAAACATGCTAATTTTAGCTCTCACACTGATGATCCACCTACAAATGTGAACTGATGTTCAAAAATAAAACATTTGAAAACGGACCATTTTCCACATTTCTGAAGCATGACGTAATGGGGGGGGTGTTATCTCTTTTGTCGAAAAATAAGCCGTTTTTGCTCGAACATTAAATGCCTCCAAATGGTATTTAATTAACTTCCCGGGGTGAAGAAACCCTTATTGAGAACTCAGAGTGAGTAAATTGGCCATTTTCATGCACTTTTAACCATTCCATAAATCTTGTGTTTAGGGCCCCTGGAAGCATGAAAATCATTTTAAACATGCCAATGTTAGCTCTAACACTGATGATCCACCTATAAATGTGAACTGACGTTCAAAAATAAAACATTTGAAAACGGACCATTTTCCACATTTCTGAAGCATGACGTAATGGGGGGTGTTATCTCTTTTGTCGAAAATCAGCCATTTTTGCTCGAACATTAAATGCCTCCAAATGGTATTTAATTAACTTCCCGAGCCCCTGGAAGCATGAAAATCACTTTAAACATCCTAATTTTAGCTCTAACACTGATGATCCACCTACAAATGTGAACTGACGTTCAAAAATAAAACATTTGAAAACGGACCATTTTCCACATTTCTGAAGCATGACGTAATGGGGGGGTGTTATCTCTTTTGTCGAAAATCAGCCGTTTTTGCTTGAACATTAAATGCCTCCAAATAGTATTTAATTCACTTCCCGAGCCCCTGGAAGCATGAAAATCACTTTAAACATGCTAATTTTAGCTCTAACACTGATGATCCACCTACAAATGTGAACTGACGTTCAGAAATGAAACATTTGAAAACGGACCATTTTCCACATTTCTGAAGCATGACGTAATGGGGGGGTGTTATCTCTTTTGTCGAAAATCAGCCATTTTTGCTCGAACATTAAATGCCTCCAAATGGTATTTAATTAACTTCTAGAGGTCCTGGAAGCATGAAAATCACTTTAAACATGCTAATTTTAGCTCTAACACTGATGATCCACCTACAAATGTG
Organism: Lissotriton vulgaris; assembly: GCF_964263255.1. Taxonomy (NCBI): domain Eukaryota; kingdom Metazoa; phylum Chordata; class Amphibia; order Caudata; family Salamandridae; genus Lissotriton; species Lissotriton vulgaris. Next base: position 340,671 of record NW_028246077.1, on the reverse strand, counting down.
AACTGACGTTCAAAAATAAAACATTTGAAAACGGACCATTTTCCACATTTCTGAAGCATGACGTAATGGGGGGGTGTTATCTCTTTTGTCGAAAATCAGCCGTTTTTGCTCGAACATTAAATGCCTCCAAATGGTATTTATTTAACTTCCTGAGCCCCTGGAAGCATGAAAATCACTTTAAACATGCTAATTTTAGCTCTAACACTGATGATCCACCTACAAATGTGAACTGACATTCAAAAATAAAACATTTGAAAACGGACCATTTTCCACATTTCTGAAGCATGGCGTAATGGGGGTGTTATCTCTTTTGTCGAAAATCAGCCGTTTTTGCTCGAACATTAAATGCCTCCAAATGGTATTTATTTAACTTCCCGAGCCCCTGGAAGCATGAAAATCACTTTAAACATACTAATTTTAGCTCTAACACTGATGATCCACCTACAAATGTGAACTGACGTTCAAAAATAAAACATTTGAAAACGGACCATTTTCCACATTTCTGAAGCATGACGTAATGGGGGGGTGTTATCTCTTTTGTCGAAAATCAGCCGTTTTTGCTCAAACATTAAATGCCTCCAAATGGTATTTAATTAACTTCCCAGGGTGAAGACACCCTTTTTGAGAACTCAGAGTGAGTAAATTGGCCATTTTCATGCACTTTTAACCATTCCATAAATCTTGTGTTTAGGGCCCCTGGAAGCATGAAAATCACTTTAAACATGCTAATTTTAGCTCTAACACTGATGATCCACCTACAAATGTGAACTGACGTTCAAAAATAAAACATTTGAAAACGGACCATTTTCCACATTTCTGAAGCATGACGTAATGTTATCTCTTTTGTCGAAAATCAGCCGTTTTTGCTCGAACATTAAATGCCTCCAAATGGTATTTAATTAACTTCCCGGGGTGACGAAACCCTTTTTGAGAACTCAGAGTGAGTAAATTGGCCATTTTCATGCACTTTTAACCATTCCATAAATCTTGTGTTTAGGGCCCCTGGAAGCATGAAAATCACTTTAAACATGCCAATGTTAGCTCTAACACTGATGATCCACCTACAAATGTGAACTGACGTTCAAAAATCAAACATTTGAAAACGGACCATTTTCCACATTTCTGAAGCATGACGTAATGGGGGGGTGTTATCTCTTTTGTCGAAAATCAGCCGTTTTTGCTTGAACATTAAATGCCTCCAAATAGTATTTAATTCACTTCCCGAGCCCCTGGAAGCATGAAAATCACTTTAAACATGCTAATTTTAGCTCTAACACTGATGATCCACCTACAAATGTGAACTGACGTTCAAAAATAAAACATTTGAAAACGGACCATTTTCCACATTTGTGAAGCAGGACGTAATGGGGGGGTGTTATCTCTTTTGTCGAAAATCAGCCATTTTTGCTCGAACATTAAATGCCTCCAAATGGTATTTAATTAACTTCCCGAGCTCCTGGAAGCATGAAAATCACTTTAAACATGCTAATTTTAGCTCTAACACTGATGATCCACCTACAAATGTGAACTGACGTTCAAAAATAAAACATTTGAAAACGGACCATTTTCCACATTTCTGAAGCATGACGTAATGGGGGGGTGTTATCTCTTTTGTCGAAAATCAGCCGTTTTTGCTCGAACATTAAATGCCTCCAAATGGTATTTAATTAACTTCCCGAGCCCCTGGAAGCATGAAAATCACTTTAAACATGCTAATTTTAGCTCTAACACTGATGATCCACCTACAAATGTGAACTGACGTTCAAAAATAAAACATTTGAAAACGGACCATTTTTCACATTTCTGAAGCATGACGTAATGGGGGGGTGTTATCTCTTTTGTCGAAAATCAGCCGTTTTTGCTCGAACATTACATGCCTCCAAATGGTATTTAATTAACTTCCTGGGGTGAAGAAACCCTTTTTGAGAACTCAGAGTGAGTAAATTGGCCATTTTCATGCACTTTTAACCATTCCATAAATCTTGTGTTTAGGGCCCCTGGAAGCATGAAAATCACTTTAAACATGCTAATTTTAGCTCTAACACTGATGATCCACCTACAAATGTGAACTGACGTTCAAAAATAAAACATTTGAAAACGGACCATTTTCCACATTTCTGAAGCATGACGTAATGGGGGGGTGTTATCTCTTTTGTCGAAAATCAGCCGTTTTTGCTCGAACATTAAATGCCTCCAAATGGTATTTAATTAACTTCCCGAGCCCTTGGAAGCATGAAAATCACTTTAAACATGCTAATTTTAGCTCTCACACTGATGATCCACCTACAAATGTGAACTGACGTTCAAAAATAAAACATTTGAAAACGGACCATTTTCCACATTTCTGAAGCATGACGTAATGGGGGGGTGTTATCTCTTTTGTCGAAAAATAAGCTGTTTTTGCTCGAACATTAAATGCCTCCAAATGGTATTTAATTAACTTCCCGGGGTGAAGAAACCCTTTTTGAGAACTCAGAGTGAGTAAATTGGCCATTTTCATGCACTTTTAACCATTCCATAAATTTTGTGTTTAGGTCCCCTGGAAGCATGAAAATCACTTTAAACATGCCAATGTTAGCTCTAACACTGATGATCCACCTACAAATGTGAACTGACGTTCAAAAATAAAACATTTGAAAACTGACCATTTTCCACATTTCTGAAGCATGACGTAATGGGGGGGTGTTATCTCTTTTGTCGAAAATCAGCCATTTTTGCTCGAACATTAAATGCCTCCAAATGGTATTTAATTAACTTCCCGAGCTCCTGGAAGCATGAAAATCACTTTAAACATGCTAATTTTAGCTCTAACACTGATGATCCACCTACAAATGTGAACTGACGTTTAAAAATAAAACATTTGAAAACGGACCATTTTCCACATTTCTGAAGCATGACGTAATGGGGGGGTGTTATCTCTTTTGTCGAAAATCAGCCGTTTTTGCTCGAACATTAAATGCCTCCAAATGGTATTTAATTAACTTCCCGGGGTGAAGAAACCCTTTTTGAGAACTCAGAGTGAGTAATTGGCCATTTTCATGCACTTTTAACCATTCCATAAATCTTGTGTTTAGGGCCCCTGGAAGCATGAAAATCACTTTAAACATGCTAATTTTAGCTCTAACACTGAGGATCCACCTACAAATGTGAACTGACGTTCAAAAATAAAACATTTGAAAACGGACCATTTTCCACATTTCTTAAGCATGACGTAATGGGGGGGTGTTATCTCTTTTGTCGAAAACCAGCCGTTTTTGCTCGAACATTAAATGCCTCCAAATGGTATTTAATTAACTTCCCGAGCCCCTGGAAGCATGAAAATCACTTTAAACATGCTAATTTTAGCTCTCACACTGATGATCCACCTACAAATGTGAACTGATGTTCAAAAATAAAACATTTGAAAACGGACCATTTTCCACATTTCTGAAGCATGACGTAATGGGGGGGGTGTTATCTCTTTTGTCGAAAAATAAGCCGTTTTTGCTCGAACATTAAATGCCTCCAAATGGTATTTAATTAACTTCCCGGGGTGAAGAAACCCTTATTGAGAACTCAGAGTGAGTAAATTGGCCATTTTCATGCACTTTTAACCATTCCATAAATCTTGTGTTTAGGGCCCCTGGAAGCATGAAAATCACTTTAAACATGCCAATGTTAGCTCTAACACTGATGATCCATCTACAAATGTGAACTGACGTTCAAAAATAAAACATTTGAAAACGGACCATTTTCCACATTTCTGAAGCATGACGTAATGGGGGGGTGTTATCTCTTTTGTCGAAAATCAGCCATTTTTGCTCGAACATTAAATGCCTCCAAATGGTATTTAATTAACTTCCCGAGCTCCTGGAAGCATGAAAATCACTTTAAACATGCTAATTTTAGCTCTAACACTGATGATCCACCTACAAATGTGAACTGACGTTCAAAAATAAAACATTTGAAAACGGACCATTTTCCACATTTCTGAAGCATGACGTAATGGGGGGGTGTTATCTCTTTTGTCGAAAATCAGCCGTTTTTGCTTGAACATTAAATGCCTCCAAATAGTATTTAATTCACTTCCCGAGCCCCTGGAAGCATGAAAATCACTTTAAACATGCTAATTTGAGCTCTAACACTGATGATCCACCTACAAATGTGAACTGACGTTCAAAAATAAAACATTTGAAAACAGACCATTTTCCACATTTCTGAAGCATGACGTAATGGGGGGGTGTTATCTCTTTTGTCGAAAATCAGCCGTTTTTGCTCGAACATTAAATGCCTCCAAATGGTATTTATTTCACTTCCCGAGCCCCTGGAAGCATGAAAATCACTTTAAACATGCTAATTTTAGCTCTAACACTGATGATCCACCTACAAATGTGAACTGACGTTCAAAAATAAAACATTTGAAAACGGACCATTTTCCACATTTCTGAAGCATGACGTAATGGGGGGTGTTATCTCTTTTGTTGAAAATCAGCCGTTTTTGCTCGAACATTAAATGCCTCCAAATGGTATTTATTTAACTTCCCGAGCCCCTGGAAGCATGAAAATCACTTTAAACATACTATTTTTAGCTCTAACACTGATGATCCACCTACAAATGTGAACTGACGTTCAAAAATAAAACATTTGAAAACGGACCATTTTCCACATTTCTGAAGCATGACGTAATGGGGGGGTGTTATCTCTTTTGTCGAAAACCAGCCGTTTTTGCTCGCACATTAAATGCCTCCAAATGGTATTTAATTAACTTCCCAGGGTGAAGACACCCTTTTTGAGAACTCAGAGTGAGTAAATTGGCCATTTTCATGCACTTTTAACCATTCCATAAATCTTGTGTTTAGGGCCCCTGGAAGCATGAAAATCACTTTAAACATGCTAATTTTAGCTCTAACACTGATGATCCACCTACAAATGTGAACTGACGTTCAAAAATAAAACATTTGAAAACGGACCATTTTCCACATTTCTGAAGCATGACGTAATGGGGGGGGGTGTTATCTCTTTTGTCGAAAATCAGCCGTTTTTGCTCGAACATTAAATGCCTCCAAATGGTATTTAATTAACTTCCCGGGGTGACGAAACCCTTTTTGAGAACTCAGAGTGAGTAAACTGGCCATTTTCATGCACTTTTAACCATTCCATAAATCTTGTGTTTAGGGCCCCTGGAAGCATGAAAATCACTTTAAACATGCCAATGTTAGCTCTAACACTGATGATCCACCTACAAATGTGAACTGACGTTCAAAAATCAAACATTTGAAAACGGACCATTTTCCACATTTCTGAAGCATGACGTAATGGGGGGGTGTTATCTCTTTTGTCGAAAATCAGCCGTTTTTGCTTGAACATTAAATGCCTCCAAATAGTATTTAATTCACTTCCCGAGCCCCTGGAAGCATGAAAATCACTTTAAACATGCTAATTTTAGCTCTAACACTGATGATCCACCTACAAATGTGAACTGACGTTCAAAAATAAAACATTTGAAAACGGACCATTTTCCACATTTGTGAAGCAGGACGTAATGGGGGGGTGTTATCTCTTTTGTCGAAAATCAGCCATTTTTGCTCGAACATTAAATGCCTCCAAATGGTATTTAATTAACTTCCCGAGCTCCTGGAAGCATGAAAATCACTTTAAACATGCTAATTTTAGCTCTAACACTGATGATCCACCTACAAATGTGAACTGACGTTCAAAAATAAAACATTTGAAAACGGACCATTTTCCACATTTCTGAAGCATGACGTAATGGGGGGGTGTTATCTCTTTTGTCGAAAATCAGCCGTTTTTGCTCGAACATTAAATGCCTCCAAATGGTATTTAATTAACTTCCCGAGCCCCTGGAAGCATGAAAATCACTTTAAACATGCTAATTTTAGCTCTAACACTGATGATCCACCTACAAATGTGAACTGACGTTCAAAAATAAAACATTTGAAAACGGACCATTTTTCACATTTCTGAAGCATGACGTAATGGGGGGTGTTATCTCTTTTGTCGAAAATCAGCCGTTTTTGCTCGAACATTACATGCCTCCAAATGGTATTTAATTAACTTCCTGGGGTGAAGAAACCCTTTTTGAGAACTCAGAGTGAGTAAATTGGCCATTTTCATGCACTTTTAACCATTCCATAAATCTTGTGTTTAGGGCCCCTGGAAGCATGAAAATCACTTTAAACATGCTAATTTTAGCTCTAACACTGATGATCCACCTACAAATGTGAACTGACGTTCAAAAATAAAACATTTGAAACGGACCATTTTCCACATTTCTGAAGCATGACGTAATGGGGGGTGTTATCTCTTTTGTCGAAAATCAGCCGTTTTTGCTCGAACATTAAATGCCTCCAAATGGTATTTAATTAACTTCCCGAGCCCTTGGAAGCATGAAAATCACTTTAAACATGCTAATTTTAGCTCTCACACTGATGATCCACCTACAAATGTGAACTGACGTTCAAAAATAAAACATTTGAAAACGGACCATTTTCCACATTTCTGAAGCATGACGTAATGGGGGGGTGTTATCTCTTTTGTCGAAAAATAAGCTGTTTTTGCTCGAACATTAAATGCCTCCAAATGGTATTTAATTAACTTCCCGGGGTGAAGAAACCCTTTTTGAGAACTCAGAGTGAGTAAATTGGCCATTTTCATGCACTTTTAACCATTCCATAAATCTTGTGTTTAGGTCCCCTGGAAGCATGAAAATCACTTTAAACATGCCAATGTTAGCTCTAACACTGATGATCCACCTACAAATGTGAACTGACGTTCAAAAATAAAACATTTGAAAACTGACCATTTTCCACATTTCTGAAGCATGACGTAATGGGGGGGTGTTATCTCTTTTGTCGAAAATCAGCCATTTTTGCTCGAACATTAAATGCCTCCAAATGGTATTTAATTAACTTCCCGAGCTCCTGGAAGCATGAAAATCACTTTAAACATGCTAATTTTAGCTCTAACACTGATGATCCACCTACAAATGTGAACTGACGTTTAAAAATAAAACATTTGAAAACGGACCATTTTCCACATTTCTGAAGCATGACGTAATGGGGGGGTGTTATCTCTTTTGTCGAAAATCAGCCGTTTTTGCTCGAACATTAAATGCCTCCAAATGGTATTTAATTAACTTCCCGGGGTGAAGAAACCCTTTTTGAGAACTCAGAGTGAGTAATTGGCCATTTTCATGCACTTTTAACCATTCCATAAATCTTGTGTTTAGGGCCCCTGGAAGCATGAAAATCACTTTAAACATGCTAATTTTAGCTCTAACACTGATGATCCACCTACAAATGTGAACTGACATTCAAAAATAAAACATTTGAAAACGGACCATTTTCCACATTTCTTAAGCATGACGTAATGGGGGGGTGTTATCTCTTTTGTCGAAAACCAGCCGTTTTTGCTCGAACATTAAATGCCTCCAAATGGTATTTAATTCACTTCCCGAGCCCCTGGAAGCATGAAAATCACTTTAAACATGCTAATTTTAGCTCTCACACTGATGATCCACCTACAAATGTGAACTGATGTTCAAAAATAAAACATTTGAAAACGGACCATTTTCCACATTTCTGAAGCATGACGTAATGGGGGGGGTGTTATCTCTTTTGTCGAAAAATAAGCCGTTTTTGCTCGAACATTAAATGCCTCCAAATGGTATTTAATTAACTTCCCGGGGTGAAGAAACCCTTATTGAGAACTCAGAGTGAGTAAATTGGCCATTTTCATGCACTTTTAACCATTCCATAAATCTTGTGTTTAGGGCCCCTGGAAGCATGAAAATCATTTTAAACATGCCAATGTTAGCTCTAACACTGATGATCCACCTATAAATGTGAACTGACGTTCAAAAATAAAACATTTGAAAACGGACCATTTTCCACATTTCTGAAGCATGACGTAATGGGGGGTGTTATCTCTTTTGTCGAAAATCAGCCATTTTTGCTCGAACATTAAATGCCTCCAAATGGTATTTAATTAACTTCCCGAGCCCCTGGAAGCATGAAAATCACTTTAAACATCCTAATTTTAGCTCTAACACTGATGATCCACCTACAAATGTGAACTGACGTTCAAAAATAAAACATTTGAAAACGGACCATTTTCCACATTTCTGAAGCATGACGTAATGGGGGGGTGTTATCTCTTTTGTCGAAAATCAGCCGTTTTTGCTTGAACATTAAATGCCTCCAAATAGTATTTAATTCACTTCCCGAGCCCCTGGAAGCATGAAAATCACTTTAAACATGCTAATTTTAGCTCTAACACTGATGATCCACCTACAAATGTGAACTGACGTTCAGAAATGAAACATTTGAAAACGGACCATTTTCCACATTTCTGAAGCATGACGTAATGGGGGGGTGTTATCTCTTTTGTCGAAAATCAGCCATTTTTGCTCGAACATTAAATGCCTCCAAATGGTATTTAATTAACTTCTAGAGGTCCTGGAAGCATGAAAATCACTTTAAACATGCTAATTTTAGCTCTAACACTGATGATCCACCTACAAATGTGAACTGACGTTCAAAAATAAAACATTTGAAAACGGACCATTTTCCACATTTCTGAAGCATGACGTAATGGGGGGGTGTTATCTCTTTTGTCGAAAATCAGCCGTTTTTGCTCGAACATTAAATGCCTCCAAATGGTATTTATTTAACTTCCTGAGCCCCTGGAAGCATGAAAATCACTTTAAACATGCTAATTTTAGCTCTAACACTGATGATCCACCTACAAATGTGAACTGACGTTCAAAAATAAAACATTTGAAAACGGACCATTTTCCACATTTCTGAAGCATGGCGTAATGGGGGTGTTATCTCTTTTGTCGAAAATCAGCCGTTTTTGCTCGAACATTAAATGCCTCCAAATGGTATTTATTTAACTTCCCGAGCCCCTGGAAGCATGAAAATCACTTTAAACATACTAATTTTAGCTCTAACACTGATGATCCACCTACAAATGTGAACTGACGTTCAAAAATAAAACATTTGAAAACGGACCATTTTCCACATTTCTGAAGCATGACGTAATGGGGGGGTGTTATCTCTTTTGTCGAAAATCAGCCGTTTTTGCTCAAACATTAAATGCCTCCAAATGGTATTTAATTAACTTCCCTGGGTGAAGAAACCCTTTTTGAGAACTCAGAGTGAGTAAATTGGCCATTTTCATGCACTTTTAACCATTCCATAAATCTTGTGTTTAGGGCCCCTGGAAGCATGAAAATCACTTTAAACATGCTAATTTTAGCTCTAACACTGATGATCCACCTACAAATGTGAACTGACGTTCAAAAATAAAACATTTGAAAACGGACCATTTTCCACATTTCTGAAGCATGACGTAATGGGGGGGTGTTATCTCTTTTGTCGAAAATCAGCCGTTTTTGCTCGAACATTAAATGCCTCCAAATGGTATTTAATTAACTTCCCGAGCCCTTGGAAGCATGAAAATCACTTTAAACATGCTAATTTTAGCTCTCACACTGATGATCCACCTACAAATGTGAACTGACGTTCAAAAATAAAACATTTGAAAACGGACCATTTTCCACATTTCTGAAGCATGACGTAATGGGGGGGTGTTATCTCTTTTGTCGAAAAATAAGCCGTTTTTGCTCGAACATTAAATGCCTCCAAATGGTATTTAATTAACTTCCCGGGGTGAAGAAACCCTTTTTGAGAACTCAGAGTGAGTAAATTGGCCATTTTCATGCACTTTTAACCATTCCATAAATCTTGTGTTTAGGTCCCCTGGAAGCATGAAAATCACTTTAAACATGCCAATGTTAGCTCTAACACTGATGATCCACCTACAAATGTGAACTGACGTTCAAAAATAAAACATTTGAAAACTGACCATTTTCCACATTTCTGAAGCATGACGTAATGGGGGGGTGTTATCTCTTTTGTCGAAAATCAGCCATTTTTGCTCGAACATTAAATGCCTCCAAATGGTATTTAATTAACTTCCCGAGCTCCTGGAAGCATGAAAATCACTTTAAACATGCTAATTTTAGCTGTAACACTGATGATCCACCTACAAATGTGAACTGACGTTTAAAAATAAAACATTTGAAAACGGACCATTTTCCACATTTCTGAAGCATGACGTAATGGGGGGGTGTTATCTCTTTTGTCGAAAATCAGCCGTTTTTGCTCGAACATTAAATGCCTCCAAATGGTATTTAATTAACTTCCCGGGGTGAAGAAACCCTTTTTGAGAACTCAGAGTGAGTAATTGGCCATTTTCATGCACTTTTAACCATTCCATAAATCTTGTGTTTAGGGCCCCTGGAAGCATGAAAATCACTTTAAACATGCTAATTTTAGCTCTAACACTGATGATCCACCTACAAATGTGAACTGACGTTCAAAAATAAAACATTTGAAAACGGACCATTTTCCACATTTCTTAAGCATGACGTAATGGGGGGGTGTTATCTCTTTTGTCGAAAACCAGCCGTTTTTGCTCGAACATTAAATGCCTCCAAATGGTATTTAATTAACTTCCCGAGCCCCTGGAAGCATGAAAATCACTTTAAACATGCTAATTTTAGCTCTCACACTGATGATCCACCTACAAATGTGAACTGATGTTCAAAAATAAAACATTTGAAAACGGACCATTTTCCACATTTCTGAAGCATGACGTAATGGGGGGGTGTTATCTCTTTTGTCGAAAATCAGCCGTTTTTGCTCGAACATTAAATGCCTCCAAATGGTATTTAATTAACTTCCCGGGGTGAAGAAACCCTTTTTGAGAACTCAGAGTGAGTAATTGGCCATTTTCATGCACTTTTAACCATTCCATAAATCTTGTGTTTAGGGCCCCTGGAAGCATGAAAATCACTTTAAACATGCTAATTTTAGCTCTAACACTGAGGATCCACCTACAAATGTGAACTGACGTTCAAAAATAAAACATTTGAAAACGGACCATTTTCCACATTTCTTAAGCATGACGTAATGGGGGGGTGTTATCTCTTTTGTCGAAAACCAGCCGTTTTTGCTCGAACATTAAATGCCTCCAAATGGTATTTAATTAACTTCCCGAGCCCCTGGAAGCATGAAAATCACTTTAAACATGCTAATTTTAGCTCTCACACTGATGATCCACCTACAAATGTGAACTGATGTTCAAAAATAAAACATTTGAAAACGGACCATTTTCCACATTTCTGAAGCATGACGTAATGGGGGGGGTGTTATCTCTTTTGTCGAAAAATAAGCCGTTTTTGCTCGAACATTAAATGCCTCCAAATGGTATTTAATTAACTTCCCGGGGTGAAGAAACCCTTATTGAGAACTCAGAGTGAGTAAATTGGCCATTTTCATGCACTTTTAACCATTCCATAAATCTTGTGTTTAGGGCCCCTGGAAGCATGAAAATCACTTTAAACATGCCAATGTTAGCTCTAACACTGATGATCCATCTACAAATGTGAACTGACGTTCAAAAATAAAACATTTGAAAACGGACCATTTTCCACATTTCTGAAGCATGACGTAATGGGGGGGTGTTATCTCTTTTGTCGAAAATCAGCCATTTTTGCTCGAACATTAAATGCCTCCAAATGGTATTTAATTAACTTCCCGAGCTCCTGGAAGCATGAAAATCACTTTAAACATGCTAATTTTAGCTCTAACACTGATGATCCACCTACAAATGTGAACTGACGTTCAAAAATAAAACATTTGAAAACGGACCATTTTCCACATTTCTGAAGCATGACGTAATGGGGGGGTGTTATCTCTTTTGTCGAAAATCAGCCGTTTTTGCTTGAACATTAAATGCCTCCAAATAGTATTTAATTCACTTCCCGAGCCCCTGGAAGCATGAAAATCACTTTAAACATGCTAATTTGAGCTCTAACACTGATGATCCACCTACAAATGTGAACTGACGTTCAAAAATAAAACATTTGAAAACAGACCATTTTCCACATTTCTGAAGCATGACGTAATGGGGGGGTGTTATCTCTTTTGTCGAAAATCAGCCGTTTTTGCTCGAACATTAAATGCCTCCAAATGGTATTTATTTCACTTCCCGAGCCCCTGGAAGCATGAAAATCACTTTAAACATGCTAATTTTAGCTCTAACACTGATGATCCACCTACAAATGTGAACTGACGTTCAAAAATAAAACATTTGAAAACGGACCATTTTCCACATTTCTGAAGCATGACGTAATGGGGGGTGTTATCTCTTTTGTTGAAAATCAGCCGTTTTTGCTCGAACATTAAATGCCTCCAAATGGTATTTATTTAACTTCCCGAGCCCCTGGAAGCATGAAAATCACTTTAAACATACTATTTTTAGCTCTAACACTGATGATCCACCTACAAATGTGAACTGACGTTCAAAAATAAAACATTTGAAAACGGACCATTTTCCACATTTCTGAAGCATGACGTAATGGGGGGGTGTTATCTCTTTTGTCGAAAACCAGCCGTTTTTGCTCGCACATTAAATGCCTCCAAATGGTATTTAATTAACTTCCCAGGGTGAAGACACCCTTTTTGAGAACTCAGAGTGAGTAAATTGGCCATTTTCATGCACTTTTAACCATTCCATAAATCTTGTGTTTAGGGCCCCTGGAAGCATGAAAATCACTTTAAACATGCTAATTTTAGCTCTAACACTGATGATCCACCTACAAATGTGAACTGACGTTCAAAAATAAAACATTTGAAAACGGACCATTTTCCACATTTCTGAAGCATGACGTAATGGGGGGGGGTGTTATCTCTTTTGTCGAAAATCAGCCGTTTTTGCTCGAACATTAAATGCCTCCAAATGGTATTTAATTAACTTCCCGGGGTGACGAAACCCTTTTTGAGAACTCAGAGTGAGTAAATTGGCCATTTTCATGCACTTTTAACCATTCCATAAATCTTGTGTTTAGGGCCCCTGGAAGCATGAAAATCACTTTAAACATGCCAATGTTAGCTCTAACACTGATGATCCACCTACAAATGTGAACTGACGTTCAAAAATCAAACATTTGAAAACGGACCATTTTCCACATTTCTGAAGCATGACGTAATGGGGGGGTGTTATCTCTTTTGTCGAAAATCAGCCGTTTTTGCTTGAACATTAAATGCCTCCAAATAGTATTTAATTCACTTCCCGAGCCCCTGGAAGCATGAAAATCACTTTAAACATGCTAATTTTAGCTCTAACACTGATGATCCACCTACAAATGTGAACTGACGTTCAAAAATAAAACATTTGAAAACGGACCATTTTCCACATTTGTGAAGCAGGACGTAATGGGGGGGTGTTATCTCTTTTGTCGAAAATCAGCCATTTTTGCTCGAACATTAAATGCCTCCAAATGGTATTTAATTAACTTCCCGAGCTCCTGGAAGCATGAAAATCACTTTAAACATGCTAATTTTAGCTCTAACACTGATGATCCACCTACAAATGTGAACTGACGTTCAAAAATAAAACATTTGAAAACGGACCATTTTCCACATTTCTGAAGCATGACGTAATGGGGGGGTGTTATCTCTTTTGTCGAAAATCAGCCGTTTTTGCTCGAACATTAAATGCCTCCAAATGGTATTTAATTAACTTCCCGAGCCCCTGGAAGCATGAAAATCACTTTAAACATGCTAATTTTAGCTCTAACACTGATGATCCACCTACAAATGTGAACTGACGTTCAAAAATAAAACATTTGAAAACGGACCATTTTTCACATTTCTGAAGCATGACGTAATGGGGGGTGTTATCTCTTTTGTCGAAAATCAGCCGTTTTTGCTCGAACATTACATGCCTCCAAATGGTATTTAATTAACTTCCTGGGGTGAAGAAACCCTTTTTGAGAACTCAGAGTGAGTAAATTGGCCATTTTCATGCACTTTTAACCATTCCATAAATCTTGTGTTTAGGGCCCCTGGAAGCATGAAAATCACTTTAAACATGCTAATTTTAGCTCTAACACTGATGATCCACCTACAAATGTGAACTGACGTTCAAAAATAAAACATTTGAAACGGACCATTTTCCACATTTCTGAAGCATGACGTAATGGGGGGGTGTTATCTCTTTTGTCGAAAATCAGCCGTTTTTGCTCGAACATTAAATGCCTCCAAATGGTATTTAATTAACTTCCCGAGCCCTTGGAAGCATGAAAATCACTTTAAACATGCTAATTTTAGCTCTCACACTGATGATCCACCTACAAATGTGAACTGACGTTCAAAAATAAAACATTTGAAAACGGACCATTTTCCACATTTCTGAAGCATGACGTAATGGGGGGGTGTTATCTCTTTTGTCGAAAAATAAGCTGTTTTTGCTCGAACATTAAATGCCTCCAAATGGTATTTAATTAACTTCCCGGGGTGAAGAAACCCTTTTTGAGAACTCAGAGTGAGTAAATTGGCCATTTTCATGCACTTTTAACCATTCCATAAATCTTGTGTTTAGGTCCCCTGGAAGCATGAAAATCACTTTAAACATGCCAATGTTAGCTCTAACACTGATGATCCACCTACAAATGTGAACTGACGTTCAAAAATAAAACATTTGAAAACTGACCATTTTCCACATTTCTGAAGCATGACGTAATGGGGGGGTGTTATCTCTTTTGTCGAAAATCAGCCATTTTTGCTCGAACATTAAATGCCTCCAAATGGTATTTAATTAACTTCCCGAGCTCCTGGAAGCATGAAAATCACTTTAAACATGCTAATTTTAGCTCTAACACTGATGATCCACCTACAAATGTGAACTGACGTTTAAAAATAAAACATTTGAAAACGGACCATTTTCCACATTTCTGAAGCATGACGTAATGGGGGGGTGTTATCTCTTTTGTCGAAAATCAGCCGTTTTTGCTCGAACATTAAATGCCTCCAAATGGTATTTAATTAACTTCCCGGGGTGAAGAAACCCTTTTTGAGAACTCAGAGTGAGTAATTGGCCATTTTCATGCACTTTTAACCATTCCATAAATCTTGTGTTTAGGGCCCCTGGAAGCATGAAAATCACTTTAAACATGCTAATTTTAGCTCTAACACTGATGATCCACCTACAAATGTGAACTGACATTCAAAAATAAAACATTTGAAAACGGACCATTTTCCACATTTCTTAAGCATGACGTAATGGGGGGGTGTTATCTCTTTTGTCGAAAACCAGCCGTTTTTGCTCGAACATTAAATGCCTCCAAATGGTATTTAATTCACTTCCCGAGCCCCTGGAAGCATGAAAATCACTTTAAACATGCTAATTTTAGCTCTCACACTGATGATCCACCTACAAATGTGAACTGATGTTCAAAAATAAAACATTTGAAAACGGACCATTTTCCACATTTCTGAAGCATGACGTAATGGGGGGGGTGTTATCTCTTTTGTCGAAAAATAAGCCGTTTTTGCTCGAACATTAAATGCCTCCAAATGGTATTTAATTAACTTCCCGGGGTGAAGAAACCCTTATTGAGAACTCAGAGTGAGTAAATTGGCCATTTTCATGCACTTTTAACCATTCCATAAATCTTGTGTTTAGGGCCCCTGGAAGCATGAAAATCATTTTAAACATGCCAATGTTAGCTCTAACACTGATGATCCACCTATAAATGTGAACTGACGTTCAAAAATAAAACATTTGAAAACGGACCATTTTCCACATTTCTGAAGCATGACGTAATGGGGGGTGTTATCTCTTTTGTCGAAAATCAGCCATTTTTGCTCGAACATTAAATGCCTCCAAATGGTATTTAATTAACTTCCCGAGCCCCTGGAAGCATGAAAATCACTTTAAACATCCTAATTTTAGCTCTAACACTGATGATCCACCTACAAATGTGAACTGACGTTCAAAAATAAAACATTTGAAAACGGACCATTTTCCACATTTCTGAAGCATGACGTAATGGGGGGGTGTTATCTCTTTTGTCGAAAATCAGCCGTTTTTGCTTGAACATTAAATGCCTCCAAATAGTATTTAATTCACTTCCCGAGCCCCTGGAAGCATGAAAATCACTTTAAACATGCTAATTTTAGCTCTAACACTGATGATCCACCTACAAATGTGAACTGACGTTCAGAAATGAAACATTTGAAAACGGACCATTTTCCACATTTCTGAAGCATGACGTAATGGGGGGGTGTTATCTCTTTTGTCGAAAATCAGCCATTTTTGCTCGAACATTAAATGCCTCCAAATGGTATTTAATTAACTTCTAGAGGTCCTGGAAGCATGAAAATCACTTTAAACATGCTAATTTTAGCTCTAACACTGATGATCCACCTACAAATGTGAACTGACGTTCAAAAATAAAACATTTGAAAACGGACCATTTTCCACATTTCTGAAGCATGACGTAATGGGGGGGTGTTATCTCTTTTGTCGAAAATCAGCCGTTTTTGCTCGAACATTAAATGCCTCCAAATGGTATTTATTTAACTTCCTGAGCCCCTGGAAGCATGAAAATCACTTTAAACATGCTAATTTTAGCTCTAACACTGATGATCCACCTACAAATGTGAACTGACGTTCAAAAATAAAACATTTGAAAACGGACCATTTTCCACATTTCTGAAGCATGGCGTAATGGGGGTGTTATCTCTTTTGTCGAAAATCAGCCGTTTTTGCTCGAACATTAAATGCCTCCAAATGGTATTTATTTAACTTCCCGAGCCCCTGGAAGCATGAAAATCACTTTAAACATACTAATTTTAGCTCTAACACTGATGATCCACCTACAAATGTGAACTGACGTTCAAAAATAAAACATTTGAAAACGGACCATTTTCCACATTTCTGAAGCATGACGTAATGGGGGGGTGTTATCTCTTTTGTCGAAAATCAGCCGTTTTTGCTCAAACATTAAATGCCTCCAAATGGTATTTAATTAACTTCCCTGGGTGAAGAAACCCTTTTTGAGAACTCAGAGTGAGTAAATTGGCCATTTTCATGCACTTTTAACCATTCCATAAATCTTGTGTTTAGGGCCCCTGGAAGCATGAAAATCACTTTAAACATGCTAATTTTAGCTCTAACACTGATGATCCACCTACAAATGTGAACTGACGTTCAAAAATAAAACATTTGAAAACGGACCATTTTCCACATTTCTGAAGCATGACGTAATGGGGGGGTGTTATCTCTTTTGTCGAAAATCAGCCGTTTTTGCTCGAACATTAAATGCCTCCAAATGGTATTTAATTAACTTCCCGAGCCCTTGGAAGCATGAAAATCACTTTAAACATGCTAATTTTAGCTCTCACACTGATGATCCACCTACAAATGTGAACTGACGTTCAAAAATAAAACATTTGAAAACGGACCATTTTCCACATTTCTGAAGCATGACGTAATGGGGGGGTGTTATCTCTTTTGTCGAAAAATAAGCCGTTTTTGCTCGAACATTAAATGCCTCCAAATGGTATTTAATTAACTTCCCGGGGTGAAGAAACCCTTTTTGAGAACTCAGAGTGAGTAAATTGGCCATTTTCATGCACTTTTAACCATTCCATAAATCTTGTGTTTAGGTCCCCTGGAAGCATGAAAATCACTTTAAACATGCCAATGTTAGCTCTAACACTGATGATCCACCTACAAATGTGAACTGACGTTCAAAAATAAAACATTTGAAAACTGACCATTTTCCACATTTCTGAAGCATGACGTAATGGGGGGGTGTTATCTCTTTTGTCGAAAATCAGCCATTTTTGCTCGAACATTAAATGCCTCCAAATGGTATTTAATTAACTTCCCGAGCTCCTGGAAGCATGAAAATCACTTTAAACATGCTAATTTTAGCTGTAACACTGATGATCCACCTACAAATGTGAACTGACGTTTAAAAATAAAACATTTGAAAACGGACCATTTTCCACATTTCTGAAGCATGACGTAATGGGGGGGTGTTATCTCTTTTGTCGAAAATCAGCCGTTTTTGCTCGAACATTAAATGCCTCCAAATGGTATTTAATTAACTTCCCGGGGTGAAGAAACCCTTTTTGAGAACTCAGAGTGAGTAATTGGCCATTTTCATGCACTTTTAACCATTCCATAAATCTTGTGTTTAGGGCCCCTGGAAGCATGAAAATCACTTTAAACATGCTAATTTTAGCTCTAACACTGATGATCCACCTACAAATGTGAACTGACGTTCAAAAATAAAACATTTGAAAACGGACCATTTTCCACATTTCTTAAGCATGACGTAATGGGGGGGTGTTATCTCTTTTGTCGAAAACCAGCCGTTTTTGCTCGAACATTAAATGCCTCCAAATGGTATTTAATTAACTTCCCGAGCCCCTGGAAGCATGAAAATCACTTTAAACATGCTAATTTTAGCTCTCACACTGATGATCCACCTACAAATGTGAACTGATGTTCAAAAATAAAACATTTGAAAACGGACCATTTTCCACATTTCTGAAGCATGACGTAATGGGGGGGGTGTTATCTCTTTTGTCGAAAAATAAGCCGTTTTTGCTCAAACATTAAATGCCTCCAAATGGTATTTAATTAACTTCCCGGGGTGAAGAAACCCTTATTGAGAACTCAGAGTGAGTAAATTGGCCATTTTCATGCACTTTTAACCATTCCATAAATCTTGTGTTTAGGGCCCCTGGAAGCATGAAAATCACTTTAAACATGCCAATGTTAGCTCTAACACTGATGATCCACCTACAAATGTGAACTGACGTTCAAAAATAAAACATTTGAAAACGGACCATTTTCCACATTTCTGAAGCATGACGTAATGGGGGGGTGTTATCTCTTTTGTCGAAAATCAGCCATTTTTGCTCGAACATTAAATGCCTCCAAATGGTATTTAATTAACTTCCCGAGCTCCTGGAAGCATGAAAATCACTTTAAACATGCTAATTTTAGCTCTAACACTGATGATCCACCTACAAATGTGAACTGACGTTCAAAAATAAAACATTCGAAAACGGACCATTTTCCACATTTCTGAAGCATGACGTAATGGGGGGGTGTTATCTCTTTTGTCGAAAATCAGCCGTTTTTGCTTGAACATTAAATGCCTCCAAATAGTATTTAATTCACTTCCCGAGCCCCTGGAAGCATGAAAATCACTTTAAACATGCTAATTTGAGCTCTAACACTGATAATCCACCTACAAATGTGAACTGACGTTCAAAAATAAAACATTTGAAAACGGACCATTTTCCACATTTCTGAAGCATGACGTAATGGGGGGTGTTATCTCTTTTGTCGAAAATCAGCCGTTTTTGCTCGAACATTAAATGCCTCCAAATGGTATTTATTTCACTTCCCGAGCCCCTGGAAGCATGAAAATCACTTTAAACATGCTAATTTTAGCTCTAACACTGATGATCCACCTACAAATGTGAACTGACGTTCAAAAATAAAACATTTGAAAACGGACCATTTTCCACATTTCTGAAGCATGACGTAATGGGGGGTGTTATCTCTTTTGTCGAAAATCAGCCGTTTTTGCTCGAACATTAAATGCCTCCAAATGGTATTTATTTAACTTCCCGAGCCCCTGGAAGCATGAAAATCACTTTAAACATACTATTTTTAGCTCTAACACTGATGATCCACCTACAAATGTGAACTGACGTTCAAAAATAAAACATTTGAAAACGGACCATTTTCCACATTTCTGAAGCATGACGTAATGGGGGGGTGTTATCTCTTTTGTCGAAAACCAGCCGTTTTTGCTCGCACATTAAATGCCTCCAAATGGTATTTAATTAACTTCCCAGGGTGAAGACACCCTTTTTGAGAACTCAGAGTGAGTAAATTGGCCATTTTCATGCACTTTTAACCATTCCATAAATCTTGTGTTTAGGGCCCCTGGAAGCATGAAAATCACTTTAAACATGCTAATTTTAGCTCTAACACTGATGATCCACCTACAAATGTGAACTGACGTTCAAAAATAAAACATTTGAAAACGGACCATTTTCCACATTTCTGAAGCATGACGTAATGGGGGGGGTGTTATCTCTTTTGTCGAAAATCAGCCGTTTTTGCTCGAACATTAAATGCCTCCAAATGGTATTTAATTAACTTCCCGGGGTGACGAAACCCTTTTTGAGAACTCAGAGTGAGTAAATTGGCCATTTTCATGCACTTTTAACCATTCCATAAATCTTGTGTTTAGGGCCCCTGGAAGCATGAAAATCACTTTAAACATGCCAATGTTAGCTCTAACACTGATGATCCACCTACAAATGTGAACTGACGTTCAAAAATCAAACATTTGAAAACGGACCATTTTCCACATTTCTGAAGCATGACGTAATGGGGGGGTGTTATCTCTTTTGTCGAAAATCAGCCGTTTTTGCTTGAACATTAAATGCCTCCAAATAGTATTTAATTCACTTCCCGAGCCCCTGGAAGCATGAAAATCACTTTAAACATGCTAATTTTAGCTCTAACACTGATGATCCACCTACAAATGTGAACTGACGTTCAAAAATAAAACATTTGAAAACGGACCATTTTCCACATTTCTGAAGCATGACGTAATGGGGGGGGGGGGTGTTATCTCTTTTGTCGAAAATCAGCCGTTTTTGCTCGAACATTAAATGCCTCCAAATGGTATTTAATTAACTTCCCGGGGTGAAGAAACCCTTTTTGAGAACTCAGAGTGAGTAAATTGGCCATTTTCATGCACTTTTAACTATTCCATAAATCTTGTGTTTAGGGCCCCTGGAAGCATGAAAATCACTTTAAACATGCCAATGTTAGCTCTAACACTGATGATCCACCTATAAATGTGAACTGACGTTCAAAAATAAAACATTTGAAAACGGACCATTTTCCACATTTCTGAAGCATGACGTAATGGGGGGTGTTATCTCTTTTGTCGAAAATCAGCCATTTTTGCTCGAACATTAAATGCCTCCAAATGGTATTTAATTAACTTCCCGAGCCCCTGGAAGCATGAAAATCACTTTAAACATCCTAATTTTAGCTCTAACACTGATGATCCACCTACAAATGTGAACTGACGTTCAAAAATAAAACATTTGAAAACGGACCATTTTCCACATTTCTGAAGCATGACGTAATGGGGGGGTGTTATCTCTTTTGTCGAAAATCAGCCGTTTTTGCTTGAACATTAAATGCCTCCAAATAGTATTTAATTCACTTCCCGAGCCCCTGGAAGCATGAAAATCACTTTAAACATGCTAATTTGAGCTCTAACACTGATGATCCACCTACAAATGTGAACTGACGTTCAGAAATGAAACATTTGAAAACGGACCATTTTCCACATTTCTGAAGCATGACGTAATGGGGGGGTGTTATCTCTTTTGTCGAAAATCAGCCGTTTTTGCTCGAACATTAAATGCCTCCAAATGGTATTTAATTAACTTCCCGGGGTGAAGAAACCCTTTTTTAGAACTCAGAGTGAGTAAATTGGCCATTTTCATGCACTTTTAACCATTCCATAAATCTTGTGTTTAGGGCCCCTGGAAGCATGAAAATCACTTTAAACATGCCAATGTTAGCTCTAACACTGATGATCCACCTATAAATGTGAACTGACGTTCAAAAATAAAACATTTGAAAACGGACCATTTTCCACATTTCTGAAGCATGACGTAATGGGGGGTGTTATCTCTTTTGTCGAAAATCAGCCGTTTTTGCTCGAACATTAAATGCCTCCAAATGGTATTTAATTAACTTCCCGGGGTGAAGAAACCCTTTTTGAGAACTCAGAGTGAGTAAATTGGCCATTTTCATGCACTTTTAACCATTCCATAAATCTTGTGTTTAGGGCCCCTGGAAGCATGAAAATCACTTTAAACATGCCAATGTTAGCTCTAACACTGATGATCCACCTATAAATGTGAACTGACGTTCAAAAATAAAACATTTGAAAACGGACCATTTTCCACATTTCTGAAGCATGACGTAATGGGGGGTGTTATCTCTTTTGTCGAAAATCAGCCATTTTTGCTCGAACATTAAATGCCTCCAAATGGTATTTAATTAACTTCCTGAGCCCCTGGAAGCATGAAAATCACTTTAAACATCCTAATTTTAGCTCTAACACTGATGATCCACCTACAAATGTGAACTGACGTTCAAAAATAAAACATTTGAAAACGGACCATTTTCCACATTTCTGAAGCATGACGTAATGGGGGGGTGTTATCTCTTTTGTCGAAAATCAGCCGTTTTTGCTTGAACATTAAATGCCTCCAAATAGTATTTAATTCACTTCCCAAGCCCCTGGAAGCATGAAAATCACTTTAAACATGCTAATTTTAGCTCTAACACTGATGATCCACCTACAAATGTGAACTGACGTTCAGAAATGAAACATTTGAAAACGGACCATTTTCCACATTTCTGAAGCATGACGTAATGGGGGGGTGTTATCTCTTTTGTTGAAAATCAGCCATTTTTGCTCGAACATTAAATGCCTCCAAATGGTATTTAATTAACTTCTAGAGGTCCTGGAAGCATGAAAATCACTTTAAACATGCTAATTTTAGCTCTAACACTGATGATCCACCTACAAATGTGAACTGACGTTCAAAAATAAAACATTTGAAAACGGACCATTTTCCACATTTCTGAAGCATGACGTAATGGGGGGGTGTTATCTCTTTTGTCGAAAATCAGCCGTTTTTGCTCGAACATTAAATGCCTCCAAATGGTATTTATTTAACTTCCCGAGCCCCTGGAAGCATGAAAATCACTTTAAACATGCTAATTTTAGCTCTAACACTGATGATCCACCTACAAATGTGAACTGACGTTCAAAAATAAAACATTTGAAAACGGACCATTTTCCACATTTCTGAAGCATGACGTAATGGGGGGTGTTATCTCTTTTGTCGAAAATCAGCCATTTTTGCTCGAACATTAAATGCCTCCAAATGGTATTTAATTAACTTCTAGAGGTCCTGGAAGCATGAAAATCACTTTAAACATGCTAATTTTAGCTCTAACACTGATGATCCACCTACAAATGTGAACTGACGTTCAAAAATAAAACATTTGAAAACGGACCATTTTCCACATTTCTGAAGCATGACGTAATGGGGGGGTGTTATCTCTTTTGTCGAAAATCAGCCGTTTTTGCTCGAACATTAAATGCCTCCAAATGGTATTTATTTAACTTCCCGAGCCCCTGGAAGCATGAAAATCACTTTAAACATGCTAATTTTAGCTCTAACACTGATGATCCACCTACAAATGTGAACTGACGTTCAAAAATAAAACATTTGAAAACGGACCATTTTCCACATTTCTGAAGCATGACGTAATGGGGGGTGTTATCTCTTTTGTCGAAAATCAGCCATTTTTGCTCGAACATTAAATGCCTCCAAATGGTATTTAATTAACTTCTAGAGGTCCTGGAAGCATGAAAATCACTTTAAACATGCTAATTTTAGCTCTAACACTGATGATCCACCTACAAATGTGAACTGACGTTCAAAAATAAAACATTTGAAAACGGACCATTTTCCACATTTCTGAAGCATGACGTAATGGGGGGGTGTTATCTCTTTTGTCGAAAATCAGCCGTTTTTGCTCGAACATTAAATGCCTCCAAATGGTATTTATTTAACTTCCCGAGCCCCTGGAAGCATGAAAATCACTGTAAACATGCTAATTTTAGCTCTAACACTGATGATCCACCTACAAATGTGAACTGACGTTCAAAAATAAAACATTTGAAAACGGACCATTTTCCACATTTCTGAAGCATGACGTAATGGGGGGTGTTATCTCTTTTGTCGAAAATCAGCCGTTTTTGCTCGAATATTAAATGCCTCCAAATGGTATTTATTTAACTTCCCGAGCCCCTGGAAGCATGAAAATCACTTTAAACATACTAATTTTAGCTCTAACACTGATGATCCACCTACAAATGTGAACTGACGTTCAAAAATAAAACATTTGAAAACGGACCATTTTCCACATTTCTGAAGCATGACGTAATGGGGGGGTGTTATCTCTTTTGTCGAAAATCAGCCGTTTTTGCTCAAACATTAAATGCCTCCAAATGGTATTTAATTAACTTCCCTGGGTGAAGAAACCCTTTTTGAGAACTCAGAGTGAGTAAATTGGCCATTTTCATGCACTTTTAACCATTCCATAAATCTTGTGTTTAGGGCCCCTGGAAGCATGAAAATCACTTTAAACATGCTAATTTTAGCTCTAACACTGATGATCCACCTACAAATGTGAACTGACGTTCAAAAATAAAACATTTGAAAACGGACCATTTTCCACATTTCTGAAGCATGACGTAATGGGGGGGTGTTATCTCTTTTGTCGAAAATCAGCCGTTTTTGCTCGAACATTAAATGCCTCCAAATGGTATTTAATTAACTTCCCGAGCCCTTGGAAGCATGAAAATCACTTTAAACATGCTAATTTTAGCTCTCACACTGATGATCCACCTACAAATGTGAACTGACGTTCAAAAATAAAACATTTGAAAACGGACCATTTTCCACATTTCTGAAGCATGACGTAATGGGGGGGTGTTATCTCTTTTGTCGAAAAATAAGCCGTTTTTGGTCGAACATTAAATGCCTCCAAATGGTATTTAATTAACTTCCCGGGGTGAAGAAACCCTTTTTGAGAACTCAGAGTGAGTAAATTGGCCATTTTCATGCACTTTTAACCATTCCATAAATCTTGTGTTTAGGTCCCCTGGAAGCATGAAAATCACTTTAAACATGCCAATGTTAGCTCTAACACTGATGATCCACCTACAAATGTGAACTGACGTTCAAAAATAAAACATTTGAAAACTGACCATTTTCCACATTTCTGAAGCATGACGTAATGGGGGGGTGTTATCTCTTTTGTCGAAAATCAGCCATTTTTGCTCGAACATTAAATGCCTCCAAATGGTATTTAATTAACTTCCCGAGCTCCTGGAAGCATGAAAATCACTTTAAACATGCTAATTTTAGCTCTAACACTGATGATCCACCTACAAATGTGAACTGACGTTTAAAAATAAAACATTTGAAAACGGACCATTTTCCACATTTCTGAAGCATGACGTAATGGGGGGGTGTTATCTCTTTTGTCGAAAATCAGCCGTTTTTGCTCGAACATTAAATGCCTCCAAATGGTATTTAATTAACTTCCCGGGGTGAAGAAACCCTTTTTGAGAACTCAGAGTGAGTAATTGGCCATTTTCATGCACTTAACCATTCCATAAATCTTGTGTTTAGGGCCCCTGGAAGCATGAAAATCACTTTAAACATGCTAATTTTAGCTCTAACACTGATGATCCACCTACAAATGTGAACTGACGTTCAAAAATAAAACATTTGAAAACGGACCATTTTCCACATTTCTTAAGCATGACGTAATGGGGGGGTGTTATCTCTTTTGTCGAAAACCAGCCGTTTTTGCTCGAACATTAAATGCCTCCAAATGGTATTTAATTAACTTCCCGAGCCCCTGGAAGCATGAAAATCACTTTAAACATGCTAATTCTAGCTCTCACACTGATGATCCACCTACAAATGTGAACTGATGTTCAAAAATAAAACATTTGAAAACGGACCATTTTCCACATTTCTGAAGCATGACGTAATGGGGGGGGTGTTATCTCTTTTGTCGAAAAATAAGCCGTTTTTGCTCGAACATTAAATGCCTCCAAATGGTATTTAATTAACTTCCCGGGGTGAAGAAACCCTTATTGAGAACTCAGAGTGAGTAAATTGGCCATTTTCATGCACTTTTAACCATTCCATAAATCTTGTGTTTAGGGCCCCTGGAAGCATGAAAATCACTTTAAACATGCCAATGTTAGCTCTAACACTGATGATCCACCTACAAATGTGAACTGACGTTCAAAAATAAAACATTTGAAAACGGACCATTTTCCACATTTCTGAAGCATGACGTAATGGGGGGGTGTTATCTCTTTTGTCGAAAATCAGCCATTTTTGCTCGAACATTAAATGCCTCCAAATGGTATTTAATTAACTTCTAGAGGTCCTGGAAGCATGAAAATCACTTTAAACATGCTAATTTTAGCTCTAACACTGATGATCCACCTACAAATGTGAACTGACGTTCAAAAATAAAACATTTGAAAACGGACCATTTTCCACATTTCTGAAGCATGACGTAATGGGGGGGTGTTATCTCTTTTGTCGAAAATCAGCCGTTTTTGCTCGAACATTAAATGCCTCCAAATGGTATTTATTTAACTTCCCGAGCCCCTGGAAGCATGAAAATCACTTTAAACATGCTAATTTTAGCTCTAACACTGATGATCCACCTACAAATGTGAACTGACGTTCAAAAATAAAACATTTGAAAACGGACCATTTTCCACATTTCTGAAGCATGACGTAATGGGGGGTGTTATCTCTTTTGTCGAAAATCAGCCATTTTTGCTCGAACATTAAATGCCTCCAAATGGTATTTATTTAACTTTCCGAGCCCCTGGAAGCATGAAAATCACTTTAAACATACTAATTTTAGCTCTAACACTGATGATCCACCTACAAATGTGAACTGACGTTCAAAAATAAAACATTTGAAAACGGACCATTTTCCACATTTCTGAAGCATGACGTAATGGGGGGGTGTTATCTCTTTTGTCGAAAATCAGCCGTTTTTGCTCAAACATTAAATGCCTCCAAATGGTATTTAATTAACTTCCCTGGGTGAAGAAACCCTTTTTGAGAACTCAGAGTGAGTAAATTGGCCATTTTCATGCACTTTTAACCATTCCATAAATCTTGTGTTTAGGGCCCCTGGAAGCATGAAAATCACTTTAAACATGCTAATTTTAGCTCTAACACTGATGATCCACCTACAAATGTGAACTGACGTTCAAAAATAAAACATTTGAAAACTGACCATTTTCCACATTTCTGAAGCATGACGTAATGGGGGGGTGTTATCTCTTTTGTCGAAAATCAGCCGTTTTTGCTCGAACATTAAATGCCTCCAAATGGTATTTAATTAACTTCCCGAGCCCTTGGAAGCATGAAAATCACTTTAAACATGCTAATTTTAGCTCTCACACTGATGATCCACCTACAAATGTGAACTGACGTTCAAAAATAAAACATTTGAAAACGGACCATTTTCCACATTTCTGAAGCATGACGTAATGGGGGGGTGTTATCTCTTTTGTCGAAAAATAAGCCGTTTTTGCTCGAACATTAAATGCCTCCAAATAGTATTTAATTCACTTCCCAAGCCCCTGGAAGCATGAAAATCACTTTAAACATGCTAATTTTAGCTCTAACACTGATGATCCACCTACAAATGTGAACTGACGTTCAGAAATGAAACATTTGAAAACGGACCATTTTCCACATTTCTGAAGCATGACGTAATGGGGGGGTGTTATCTCTTTTGTCGAAAATCAGCCATTTTTGCTCGAACATTAAATGCCTCCAAATGGTATTTAATTAACTTCTAGAGGTCCTGGAAGCATGAAAATCACTTTAAACATGCTAATTTTAGCTCTAACACTGATGATCCACCTACAAATGTGAACTGACGTTCAAAAATAAAACATTTGAAAACGGACCATTTTCCACATTTCTGAAGCATGACGTAATGGGGGGGTGTTATCTCTTTTGTCGAAAATCAGCCGTTTTTGCTCGAACATTAAATGCCTCCAAATGGTATTTATTTAACTTCCCGAGCCCCTGGAAGCATGAAAATCACTTTAAACATGCTAATTTTAGCTCTAACACTGATGATCCACCTACAAATGTGAACTGACGTTCAAAAATAAAACATTTGAAAACGGACCATTTTCCACATTTCTGAAGCATGACGTAATGGGGGGTGTTATCTCTTTTGTCGAAAATCAGCCATTTTTGCTCGAACATTAAATGCCTCCAAATGGTATTTAATTAACTTCTAGAGGTCCTGGAAGCATGAAAATCACTTTAAACATGCTAATTTTAGCTCTAACACTGATGATCCACCTACAAATGTGAACTGACGTTCAAAAATAAAACATTTGAAAACGGACCATTTTCCACATTTCTGAAGCATGACGTAATGGGGGGGTGTTATCTCTTTTGTCGAAAATCAGCCGTTTTTGCTCGAACATTAAATGCCTCCAAATGGTATTTATTTAACTTCCCGAGCCCCTGGAAGCATGAAAATCACTTTAAACATGCTAATTTTAGCTCTAACACTGATGATCCACCTACAAATGTGAACTGACGTTCAAAAATAAAACATTTGAAAACGGACCATTTTCCACATTTCTGAAGCATGACGTAATGGGGGGTGTTATCTCTTTTGTCGAAAATCAGCCATTTTTGCTCGAACATTAAATGCCTCCAAATGGTATTTAATTAACTTCTAGAGGTCCTGGAAGCATGAAAATCACTTTAAACATGCTAATTTTAGCTCTAACACTGATGATCCACCTACAAATGTGAACTGACGTTCAAAAATAAAACATTTGAAAACGGACCATTTTCCACATTTCTGAAGCATGACGTAATGGGGGGGTGTTATCTCTTTTGTCGAAAATCAGCCGTTTTTGCTCGAACATTAAATGCCTCCAAATGGTATTTATTTAACTTCCCGAGCCCCTGGAAGCATGAAAATCACTGTAAACATGCTAATTTTAGCTCTAACACTGATGATCCACCTACAAATGTGAACTGACGTTCAAAAATAAAACATTTGAAAACGGACCATTTTCCACATTTCTGAAGCATGACGTAATGGGGGGTGTTATCTCTTTTGTCGAAAATCAGCCGTTTTTGCTCGAATATTAAATGCCTCCAAATGGTATTTATTTAACTTCCCGAGCCCCTGGAAGCATGAAAATCACTTTAAACATACTAATTTTAGCTCTAACACTGATGATCCACCTACAAATGTGAACTGACGTTCAAAAATAAAACATTTGAAAACGGACCATTTTCCACATTTCTGAAGCATGACGTAATGGGGGGGTGTTATCTCTTTTGTCGAAAATCAGCCGTTTTTGCTCAAACATTAAATGCCTCCAAATGGTATTTAATTAACTTCCCTGGGTGAAGAAACCCTTTTTGAGAACTCAGAGTGAGTAAATTGGCCATTTTCATGCACTTTTAACCATTCCATAAATCTTGTGTTTAGGGCCCCTGGAAGCATGAAAATCACTTTAAACATGCTAATTTTAGCTCTAACACTGATGATCCACCTACAAATGTGAACTGACGTTCAAAAATAAAACATTTGAAAACGGACCATTTTCCACATTTCTGAAGCATGACGTAATGGGGGGGTGTTATCTCTTTTGTCGAAAATCAGCCGTTTTTGCTCGAACATTAAATGCCTCCAAATGGTATTTAATTAACTTCCCGAGCCCTTGGAAGCATGAAAATCACTTTAAACATGCTAATTTTAGCTCTCACACTGATGATCCACCTACAAATGTGAACTGACGTTCAAAAATAAAACATTTGAAAACGGACCATTTTCCACATTTCTGAAGCATGACGTAATGGGGGGTGTTATCTCTTTTGTCGAAAAATAAGCCGTTTTTGGTCGAACATTAAATGCCTCCAAATGGTATTTAATTAACTTCCCGGGGTGAAGAAACCCTTTTTGAGAACTCAGAGTGAGTAAATTGGCCATTTTCATGCACTTTTAACCATTCCATAAATCTTGTGTTTAGGTCCCCTGGAAGCATGAAAATCACTTTAAACATGCCAATGTTAGCTCTAACACTGATGATCCACCTACAAATGTGAACTGACGTTCAAAAATAAAACATTTGAAAACTGACCATTTTCCACATTTCTGAAGCATGACGTAATGGGGGGGTGTTATCTCTTTTGTCGAAAATCAGCCATTTTTGCTCGAACATTAAATGCCTCCAAATGGTATTTAATTAACTTCCCGAGCTCCTGGAAGCATGAAAATCACTTTAAACATGCTAATTTTAGCTCTAACACTGATGATCCACCTACAAATGTGAACTGACGTTTAAAAATAAAACATTTGAAAACGGACCATTTTCCACATTTCTGAAGCATGACGTAATGGGGGGGTGTTATCTCTTTTGTCGAAAATCAGCCGTTTTTGCTCGAACATTAAATGCCTCCAAATGGTATTTAATTAACTTCCCGGGGTGAAGAAACCCTTTTTGAGAACTCAGAGTGAGTAATTGGCCATTTTCATGCACTTAACCATTCCATAAATCTTGTGTTTAGGGCCCCTGGAAGCATGAAAATCACTTTAAACATGCTAATTTTAGCTCTAACACTGATGATCCACCTACAAATGTGAACTGACGTTCAAAAATAAAACATTTGAAAACGGACCATTTTCCACATTTCTTAAGCATGACGTAATGGGGGGGTGTTATCTCTTTTGTCGAAAACCAGCCGTTTTTGCTCGAACATTAAATGCCTCCAAATGGTATTTAATTAACTTCCCGAGCCCCTGGAAGCATGAAAATCACTTTAAACATGCTAATTCTAGCTCTCACACTGATGATCCACCTACAAATGTGAACTGATGTTCAAAAATAAAACATTTGAAAACGGACCATTTTCCACATTTCTGAAGCATGACGTAATGGGGGGGGTGTTATCTCTTTTGTCGAAAAATAAGCCGTTTTTGCTCGAACATTAAATGCCTCCAAATGGTATTTAATTAACTTCCCGGGGTGAAGAAACCCTTATTGAGAACTCAGAGTGAGTAAATTGGCCATTTTCATGCACTTTTAACCATTCCATAAATCTTGTGTTTAGGGCCCCTGGAAGCATGAAAATCACTTTAAACATGCCAATGTTAGCTCTAACACTGATGATCCACCTACAAATGTGAACTGACGTTCAAAAATAAAACATTTGAAAACGGACCATTTTCCACATTTCTGAAGCATGACGTAATGGGGGGGTGTTATCTCTTTTGTCGAAAATCAGCCATTTTTGCTCGAACATTAAATGCCTCCAAATGGTATTTAATTAACTTCTAGAGGTCCTGGAAGCATGAAAATCACTTTAAACATGCTAATTTTAGCTCTAACACTGATGATCCACCTACAAATGTGAACTGACGTTCAAAAATAAAACATTTGAAAACGGACCATTTTCCACATTTCTGAAGCATGACGTAATGGGGGGGTGTTATCTCTTTTGTCGAAAATCAGCCGTTTTTGCTCGAACATTAAATGCCTCCAAATGGTATTTATTTAACTTCCCGAGCCCCTGGAAGCATGAAAATCACTTTAAACATGCTAATTTTAGCTCTAACACTGATGATCCACCTACAAATGTGAACTGACGTTCAAAAATAAAACATTTGAAAACGGACCATTTTCCACATTTCTGAAGCATGACGTAATGGGGGGTGTTATCTCTTTTGTCGAAAATCAGCCATTTTTGCTCGAACATTAAATGCCTCCAAATGGTATTTATTTAACTTCCTGAGCCCCTGGAAGCATGAAAATCACTTTAAACATACTAATTTTAGCTCTAACACTGATGATCCACCTACAAATGTGAACTGACGTTCAAAAATAAAACATTTGAAAACGGACCATTTTCCACATTTCTGAAGCATGACGTAATGGGGGGGTGTTATCTCTTTTGTCGAAAATCAGCCGTTTTTGCTCAAACATTAAATGCCTCCAAATGGTATTTAATTAACTTCCCTGGGTGAAGAAACCCTTTTTGAGAACTCAGAGTGAGTAAATTGGCCATTTTCATGCACTTTTAACCATTCCATAAATCTTGTGTTTAGGGCCCCTGGAAGCATGAAAATCACTTTAAACATGCTAATTTTAGCTCTAACACTGATGATCCACCTACAAATGTGAACTGACGTTCAAAAATAAAACATTTGAAAACTGACCATTTTCCACATTTCTGAAGCATGACGTAATGGGGGGGTGTTATCTCTTTTGTCGAAAATCAGCCGTTTTTGCTCGAACATTAAATGCCTCCAAATGGTATTTAATTAACTTCCCGAGCCCTTGGAAGCATGAAAATCACTTTAAACATGCTAATTTTAGCTCTCACACTGATGATCCACCTACAAATGTGAACTGACGTTCAAAAATAAAACATTTGAAAACGGACCATTTTCCACATTTCTGAAGCATGACGTAATGGGGGGGTGTTATCTCTTTTGTCGAAAAATAAGCCGTTTTTGCTCGAACATTAAATGCCTCCAAATGGTATTTAATTAACTTCCCGGGGTGAAGAAACCCTTTTTGAGAACTCAGAGTGAGTAAATTGGCCATTTTCATGCACTTTTAACCATTCCATAAATCTTGTGTTTAGGTCCCCTGGAAGCATGAAAATCACTTTAAACATGCCAATGTTAGCTCTAACACTGATGATCCACCTACAAATGTGAACTGACGTTCAAAAATAAAACATTTGAAAACGGACCATTTTCCACATTTCTGAAGCATGACGTAATGGGGGGGTGTTATCTCTTTTGTCGAAAATCAGCCGTTTTTGCTCGAACATTAAATGCCTCCAAATGGTATTTAATTAACTTCCCGGGGTGAAGAAACCCTTTTTGAGAACTCAGAGTGAGTAATTGGCCATTTTCATGCACTTTTAACCATTCCATAAATCTTGTGTTTAGGGCCCCTGGAAGCATGAAAATCACTTTAAACATGCTAATTTTAGCTCTAACACTGATGATCCACCTACAAATGTGAACTGACGTTCAAAAATAAAACATTTGAAAACGGACCATTTTCCACATTTCTTAAGCATGACGTAATGGGGGGGTGTTATCTCTTTTGTCGAAAATCAGCCGTTTTTGCTCAAACATTAAATGCCTCCAAATGGTATTTAATTAACTTCCCTGGGTGAAGAAACCCTTTTTGAGAACTCAGAGTGAGTAAATTGGCCATTTTCATGCACTTTTAACCATTCCATAAATCTTGTGTTTAGGGCCCCTGGAAGCATGAAAATCACTTTAAACATGCTAATTTTAGCTCTAACACTGATGATCCACCTACAAATGTGAACTGACGTTCAAAAATAAAACATTTGAAAACTGACCATTTTCCACATTTCTGAAGCATGACGTAATGGGGGGGTGTTATCTCTTTTGTCGAAAATCAGCCGTTTTTGCTCGAACATTAAATGCCTCCAAATGGTATTTAATTAACTTCCCGAGCCCTTGGAAGCATGAAAATCACTTTAAACATGCTAATTTTAGCTCTCACACTGATGATCCACCTACAAATGTGAACTGACGTTCAAAAATAAAACATTTGAAAACGGACCATTTTCCACATTTCTGAAGCATGACGTAATGGGGGGGTGTTATCTCTTTTGTCGAAAAATAAGCCGTTTTTGCTCGAACATTAAATGCCTCCAAATGGTATTTAATTAACTTCCCGGGGTGAAGAAACCCTTTTTGAGAACTCAGAGTGAGTAAATTGGCCATTTTCATGCACTTTTAACCATTCCATAAATCTTGTGTTTAGGTCCCCTGGAAGCATGAAAATCACTTTAAACATGCCAATGTTAGCTCTAACACTGATGATCCACCTACAAATGTGAACTGACGTTCAAAAATAAAACATTTGAAAACGGACCATTTTCCACATTTCTGAAGCATGACGTAATGGGGGGGTGTTATCTCTTTTGTCGAAAATCAGCCGTTTTTGCTCGAACATTAAATGCCTCCAAATGGTATTTAATTAACTTCCCGGGGTGAAGAAACCCTTTTTGAGAACTCAGAGTGAGTAATTGGCCATTTTCATGCACTTTTAACCATTCCATAAATCTTGTGTTTAGGGCCCCTGGAAGCATGAAAATCACTTTAAACATGCTAATTTTAGCTCTAACACTGATGATCCACCTACAAATGTGAACTGACGTTCAAAAATAAAACATTTGAAAACGGACCATTTTCCACATTTCTTAAGCATGACGTAATGGGGGGGTGTTATCTCTTTTGTCGAAAACCAGCCGTTTTTGCTCGAACATTAAATGCCTCCAAATGGTATTTAATTAACTTCCCGAGCCCCTGGAAGCATGAACATCACTTTAAACATGCTAATTTTAGCTCTCACACTGATGATCCACCTACAAATGTGAACTGATGTTCAAAAATAAAACATTTGAAAACGGACCATTTTCCACATTTCTGAAGCATGACGTAATGGGGGGGGTGTTATCTCTTTTGTCGAAAAATAAGCCGTTTTTGCTCGAACATTAAATGCCTCCAAATGGTATTTAATTAACTTCCCGGGGTGAAGAAACCCTTATTGAGAACTCAGAGTGAGTAAATTGGCCATTTTCATGCACTTTTAACCATTCCATAAATCTTGTGTTTAGGGCCCCTGGAAGCATGAAAATCACTTTAAACATGCCAATGTTAGCTCTAACACTGATGATCCACCTACAAATGTGAACTGACGTTCAAAAATAAAACATTTGAAAACGGACCATTTTCCACATTTCTGAAGCATGACGTAATGGGGGGTGTTATCTCTTTTGTCGAAAATCAGCCATTTTTGCTCGAACATTAAATGCCTCCAAATGGTATTTAATTAACTTCCCGAGCCCCTGGAAGCATGAAAATCACTTTAAACATCCTAATTTTAGCTCTAACACTGATGATCCACCTACAAATGTGAACTGACGTTCAAAAATAAAACATTTGAAAACGGACCATTTTCCACATTTCTGAAGCATGACGTAATGGGGGGGTGTTATCTCTTTTGTCGAAAATCAGCCGTTTTTGCTTGAACATTAAATGCCTCCAAATAGTATTTAATTCACTTCCCAAGCCCCTGGAAGCATGAAAATCACTTTAAACATGCTAATTTTAGCTCTAACACTGATGATCCACCTACAAATGTGAACTGACGTTCAGAAATGAAACATTTGAAAACGGACCATTTTCCACATTTCTGAAGCATGACGTAATGGGGGGGTGTTATCTCTTTTGTCGAAAATCAGCCATTTTTGCTCGAACATTAAATGCCTCCAAATGGTATTTAATTAACTTCTAGAGGTCCTGGAAGCATGAAAATCACTTTAAACATGCTAATTTTAGCTCTAACACTGATGATCCACCTACAAATGTGAACTGACGTTCAAAAATAAAACATTTGAAAACGGACCATTTTCCACATTTCTGAAGCATGACGTAATGGGGGGGTGTTATCTCTTTTGTCGAAAATCAGCCGTTTTTGCTCGAACATTAAATGTCCCAAATGGTATTTATTTAACTTCCCGAGCCCCTGGAAGCATGAAAATCACTTTAAACATGCTAATTTTAGCTCTAACACTGATGATCCACCTACAAATGTGAACTGACGTTCAAAAATAAAACATTTGAAAACGGACCATTTTCCACATTTCTGAAGCATGACGTAATGGGGGGTGTTTTCTCTTTTGTCGAAAATCAGCCATTTTTGCTCGAACATTAAATGCCTCCAAATGGTATTTAATTAACTTCTAGAGGTCCTGGAAGCATGAAAATCACTTTAAACATGCTAATTTTAGCTCTAACACTGATGATCCACCTACAAATGTGAACTGACGTTCAAAAATAAAACATTTGAAAACGGACCATTTTCCACATTTCTGAAGCATGACGTAATGGGGGGGTGTTATCTCTTTTGTCGAAAATCAGCCGTTTTTGCTCAAACATTAAATGCCTCCAAATGGTATTTAATTAACTTCCCTGGGTGAAGAAACCCTTTTTGAGAACTCAGAGTGAGTAAATTGGCCATTTTCATGCACTTTTAACCATTCCATAAATCTTGTGTTTAGGGCCCCTGGAAGCATGAAAATCACTTTAAACATGCTAATTTTAGCTCTAACACTGATGATCCACCTACAAATGTGAACTGACGTTCAAAAATAAAACATTTGAAAACGGACCATTTTCCACATTTCTGAAGCATGACGTAATGGGGGGGTGTTATCTCTTTTGTCGAAAATCAGCCGTTTTTGCTCGAACATTAAATGCCTCCAAATGGTATTTAATTAACTTCCCGAGCCCTTGGAAGCATGAAAATCACTTTAAACATGCTAATTTTAGCTCTCACACTGATGATCCACCTACAAATGTGAACTGACGTTCAAAAATAAAACATTTGAAAACGGACCATTTTCCACATTTCTGAAGCATGACGTAATGGGGGGGTGTTATC
This sequence comes from Lissotriton vulgaris, assembly GCF_964263255.1. Taxonomy (NCBI): domain Eukaryota; kingdom Metazoa; phylum Chordata; class Amphibia; order Caudata; family Salamandridae; genus Lissotriton; species Lissotriton vulgaris. The sequence goes on along the minus strand of NW_028246077.1, from coordinate 304,565 downwards.
TCTTTTGTCGAAAAATAAGCCGTTTTTGCTCGAACATTAAATGCCTCCAAATGGTATTTAATTAACTTCCCGGGGTGAAGAAACCCTTTTTGAGAACTCAGAGTGAGTAAATTGGCCATTTTCATGCACTTTTAACCATTCCATAAATCTTGTGTTTAGGTCCCCTGGAAGCATGAAAATCACTTTAAACATGCCAATGTTAGCTCTAACACTGATGATCCACCTACAAATGTGAACTGACGTTCAAAAATAAAACATTTGAAAACGGACCATTTTCCACATTTCTGAAGCATGACGTAATGGGGGGGTGTTATCTCTTTTGTCGAAAATCAGCCGTTTTTGCTCGAACATTAAATGCCTCCAAATGGTATTTAATTAACTTCCCGGGGTGAAGAAACCCTTTTTGAGAACTCAGAGTGAGTAATTGGCCATTTTCATGCACTTTTAACCATTCCATAAATCTTGTGTTTAGGGCCCCTGGAAGCATGAAAATCACTTTAAACATGCTAATTTTAGCTCTAACACTGATGATCCACCTACAAATGTGAACTGACGTTCAAAAATAAAACATTTGAAAACGGACCATTTTCCACATTTCTTAAGCATGACGTAATGGGGGGGTGTTATCTCTTTTGTCGAAAACCAGCCGTTTTTGCTCGAACATTAAATGCCTCCAAATGGTATTTAATTAACTTCCCGAGCCCCTGGAAGCATGAAAATCACTTTAAACATGCTAATTTTAGCTCTCACACTGATGATCCACCTACAAATGTGAACTGATGTTCAAAAATAAAACATTTGAAAACGGACCATTTTCCACATTTCTGAAGCATGACGTAATGGGGGGGGTGTTATCTCTTTTGTCGAAAAATAAGCCGTTTTTGCTCGAACATTAAATGCCTCCAAATGGTATTTAATTAACTTCCCGGGGTGAAGAAACCCTTATTGAGAACTCAGAGTGAGTAAATTGGCCATTTTCATGCACTTTTAACCATTCCATAAATCTTGTGTTTAGGGCCCCTGGAAGCATGAAAATCACTTTAAACATGCCAATGTTAGCTCTAACACTGATGATCCACCTACAAATGTGAACTGACGTTCAAAAATAAAACATTTGAAAACGGACCATTTTCCACATTTCTGAAGCATGACGTAATGGGGGGTGTTATCTCTTTTGTCGAAAATCAGCCATTTTTGCTCGAACATTAAATGCCTCCAAATGGTATTTAATTAACTTCCCGAGCCCCTGGAAGCATGAAAATCACTTTAAACATCCTAATTTTAGCTCTAACACTGATGATCCACCTACAAATGTGAACTGACGTTCAAAAATAAAACATTTGAAAACGGACCATTTTCCACATTTCTGAAGCATGACGTAATGGGGGGGTGTTATCTCTTTTGTCGAAAATCAGCCGTTTTTGCTTGAACATTAAATGCCTCCAAATAGTATTTAATTCACTTCCCAAGCCCCTGGAAGCATGAAAATCACTTTAAACATGCTAATTTTAGCTCTAACACTGATGATCCACCTACAAATGTGAACTGACGTTCAGAAATGAAACATTTGAAAACGGACCATTTTCCACATTTCTGAAGCATGACGTAATGGGGGGGTGTTATCTCTTTTGTCGAAAATCAGCCATTTTTGCTCGAACATTAAATGCCTCCAAATGGTATTTAATTAACTTCTAGAGGTCCTGGAAGCATGAAAATCACTTTAAACATGCTAATTTTAGCTCTAACACTGATGATCCACCTACAAATGTGAACTGACGTTCAAAAATAAAACATTTGAAAACGGACCATTTTCCACATTTCTGAAGCATGACGTAATGGGGGGGTGTTATCTCTTTTGTCGAAAATCAGCCGTTTTTGCTCGAACATTAAATGCCTCCAAATGGTATTTATTTAACTTCCCGAGCCCCTGGAAGCATGAAAATCACTTTAAACATGCTAATTTTAGCTCTAACACTGATGATCCACCTACAAATGTGAACTGACGTTCAAAAATAAAACATTTGAAAACGGACCATTTTCCACATTTCTGAAGCATGACGTAATGGGGGGTGTTTTCTCTTTTGTCGAAAATCAGCCATTTTTGCTCGAACATTAAATGCCTCCAAATGGTATTTAATTAACTTCTAGAGGTCCTGGAAGCATGAAAATCACTTTAAACATGCTAATTTTAGCTCTAACACTGATGATCCACCTACAAATGTGAACTGACGTTCAAAAATAAAACATTTGAAAACGGACCATTTTCCACATTTCTGAAGCATGACGTAATGGGGGGGTGTTATCTCTTTTGTCGAAAATCAGCCGTTTTTGCTCGAACATTAAATGCCTCCAAATGGTATTTATTTAACTTCCCGAGCCCCTGGAAGCATGAAAATCACTTTAAACATGCTAATTTTAGCTCTAACACTGATGATCCACCTACAAATGTGAACTGACGTTCAAAAATAAAACATTTGAAAACGGACCATTTTCCACATTTCTGAAGCATGACGTAATGGGGGGTGTTATCTCTTTTGTCGAAAATCAGCCGTTTTTGCTCGAACATTAAATGCCTCCAAATGGTATTTATTTAACTTCCCGAGCCCCTGGAAGCATGAAAATCACTTTAAACATACTAATTTTAGCTCTAACACTGATGATCCACCTACAAATGTGAACTGACGTTCAAAAATAAAACATTTGAAAACGGACCATTTTCCACATTTCTGAAGCATGACGTAATGGGGGGTGTTATCTCTTTTGTCGAAAATCAGCCGTTTTTGCTCGAACATTAAATGCCTCCAAATGGTATTTATTTCACTTCCCGAGCCCCTGGAAGCATGAAAATCACTTTAAACATGCTAATTTTAGCTCTAACACTGATGATCCACCTACAAATGTGAACTGACGTTCAAAAATAAAACATTTGAAAACGGACCATTTTCCACATTTCTGAAGCATGACGTAATGGGGGGTGTTATCTCTTTTGTCGAAAATCAGCCGTTTTTGCTCGAACATTAAATGCCTCCAAATGGTATTTATTTAACTTCCCGAGCCCCTGGAAGCATGAAAATCACTTTAAACATACTATTTTTAGCTCTAACACTGATGATCCACCTACAAATGTGAACTGACGTTCAAAAATAAAACATTTGAAAACGGACCATTTTCCACATTTCTGAAGCATGACGTAATGGGGGGGTGTTATCTCTTTTGTCGAAAATCAGCCGTTTTTGCTCGAACATTAAATGCCTCCAAATGGTATTTAATTAACTTCCCGAGCCCTTGGAAGCATGAAAATCACTTTAAACATGCTAATTTTAGCTCTCACACTGATGATCCACCTACAAATGTGAACTGACGTTCAAAAATAAAACATTTGAAAACGGACCATTTTCCACATTTCTGAAGCATGACGTAATGGGGGGGTGTTATCTCTTTTGTCGAAAATCAGCCGTTTTTGCTCGAACATTAAATGCCTCCAAATGGTATTTAATTAACTTCCCGAGCCCTTGGAAGCATGAAAATCACTTTAAACATGCTAATTTTAGCTCTCACACTGATGATCCACCTACAAATGTGAACTGACGTTCAAAAATAAAACATTTGAAAACGGACCATTTTCCACATTTCTGAAGCATGACGTAATGGGGGGGTGTTATCTCTTTTGTCGAAAAATAAGCCGTTTTTGCTCGAACATTAAATGCCTCCAAATGGTATTTAATTATCTTCCCGGGGTGAAGAAACCCTTTTTGAGAACTCAGAGTGAGTAAATTGGCCATTTTCATGCACTTTTAACCATTCCATAAATCTTGTGTTTAGGTCCCCTGGAAGCATGAAAATCACTTTAAACATGCCAATGTTAGCTCTAACACTGATGATCCACCTACAAATGTGAACTGACGTTCAAAAATAAAACATTTGAAAACTGACCATTTTCCACATTTCTGAAGCATGACGTAATGGGGGGGTGTTATCTCTTTTGTCGAAAATCAGCCGTTTTTGCTCGAACATTAAATGCCTCCAAATGGTATTTAATTAACTTCCCGGGGTGAAGAAACCCTTTTTGAGAACTCAGAGTGAGTAATTGGCCATTTTCATGCACTTTTAACCATTCCATAAATCTTGTGTTTAGGGCCCCTGGAAGCATGAAAATCACTTTAAACATGCTAATTTTAGCTCTAACACTGATGATCCACCTACAAATGTGAACTGACGTTCAAAAATAAAACATTTGAAAACGGACCATTTTCCACATTTCTTAAGCATGACGTAATGGGGGGGTGTTATCTCTTTTGTCGAAAACCAGCCGTTTTTGCTCGAACATTAAATGCCTCCAAATGGTATTTAATTAACTTCCCGAGCCCCTGGAAGCATGAAAATCACTTTAAACATGCTAATTTTAGCTCTCACACTGATGATCCACCTACAAATGTGAACTGATGTTCAAAAATAAAACATTTGAAAACGGACCATTTTCCACATTTCTGAAGCATGACGTAATGGGGGGGGGTGTTATCTCTTTTGTCGAAAAATAAGCCGTTTTTGCTCGAACATTAAATGCCTCCAAATGGTATTTAATTAACTTCCCGGGGTGAAGAAACCCTTATTGAGAACTCAGAGTGAGTAACTTGGCCATTTTCATGCACTTTTAACCATTCCATAAATCTTGTGTTTAGGGCCCCTGGAAGCATGAAAATCACTTTAAACATGCCAATGTTAGCTCTAACACTGATGATCCACCTACAAATGTGAACTGACGTTCAAAAATAAAACATTTGAAAACGGACCATTTTCCACATTTCTGAAGCATGACGTAATGGGGGGGTGTTATCTCTTTTGTCGAAAATCAGCCATTTTTGCTCAAACATTAAATGCCTCCAAATGGTATTTAATTAACTTCCCGAGCTCCTGGAAGCATGAAAATCACTTTAAACATGCTAATTTTAGCTCTAACACTGATGATCCACCTACAAATGTGAACTGACGTTCAAAAATAAAACATTCGAAAACGGACCATTTTCCACATTTCTGAAGCATGACGTAATGGGGGGGTGTTATCTTTTTTGTCGAAAATCAGCCGTTTTTGCTTGAACATTAAATGCCTCCAAATAGTATTTAATTCACTTCCCGAGCCCCTGGAAGCATGAAAATCACTTTAAACATGCTAATTTGAGCTCTAACACTGATAATCCACCTACAAATGTGAACTGACGTTCAAAAATAAAACATTTGAAAACGGACCATTTTCCACATTTCTGAAGCATGACGTAATGGGGGGGTGTTATCTCTTTTGTCGAAAATCAGCCGTTTTTGCTCGAACATTAAATGCCTCCAAATGGTATTTATTTCACTTCCCGAGCCCCTGGAAGCATGAAAATCACTTTAAACATGCTAATTTTAGCTCTAACACTGATGATCCACCTACAAATGTGAACTGACGTTCAAAAATAAAACATTTGAAAACGGACCATTTTCCACATTTCTGAAGCATGACGTAATGGGGGGTGTTATCTCTTTTGTCGAAAATCAGCCGTTTTTGCTCGAACATTAAATGCCTCCAAATGGTATTTATTTAACTTCCCGAGCCCCTGGAAGCATGAAAATCACTTTAAACATACTATTTTTAGCTCTAACACTGATGATCCACCTACAAATGTGAACTGACGTTCAAAAATAAAACATTTGAAAACGGACCATTTTCCACATTTCTGAAGCATGACGTAATGGGGGGGTGTTATCTCTTTTGTCGAAAACCAGCCGTTTTTGCTCGCACATTAAATGCCTCCAAATGGTATTTAATTAACTTCCCAGGGTGAAGACACCCTTTTTGAGAACTCAGAGTGAGTAAATTGGCCATTTTCATGCACTTTTAACCATTCCATAAATCTTATGTTTAGGGCCCCTGGAAGCATGAAAATCACTTTAAACATGCCAATGTTAGCTCTAACACTGATGATCCACCTACAAATGTGAACTGACGTTCAAAAATCAAACATTTGAAAACGGACCATTTTCCACATTTCTGAAGCATGACGTAATGGGGGGGTGTTATCTCTTTTGTCGAAAATCAGCCGTTTTTGCTTGAACATTAAATGCCTCCAAATAGTATTTAATTCACTTCCCGAGCCCCTGGAAGCATGAAAATCACTTTAAACATGCTAATTTTAGCTCTAACACTGATGATCCACCTACAAATGTGAACTGACGTTCAAAAATAAAACATTTGAAAACGGACCATTTTCCACATTTCTGAAGCATGACGTAATGGGGGGGGGTGTTATCTCTTTTGTCGAAAATCAGCCGTTTTTGCTCGAACATTAAATGCCTCCAAATGGTATTTAATTAACTTCCCGGGGTGAAGAAACCCTTTTTGAGAACTCAGAGTGAGTAAATTGGCCATTTTCATGCACTTTTAACTATTCCATAAATCTTGTGTTTAGGGCCCCTGGAAGCATGAAAATCACTTTAAACATGCCAATGTTAGCTCTAACACTGATGATCCACCTATAAATGTGAACTGACGTTCAAAAATAAAACATTTGAAAACGGACCATTTTCCACATTTCTGAAGCATGACGTAATGGGGGGTGTTATCTCTTTTGTCGAAAATCAGCCATTTTTGCTCGAACATTAAATGCCTCCAAATGGTATTTAATTAACTTCCCGAGCCCCTGGAAGCATGAAAATCACTTTAAACATCCTAATTTTAGCTCTAACACTGATGATCCACCTACAAATGTGAACTGACGTTCAAAAATAAAACATTTGAAAACGGACCATTTTCCACATTTCTGAAGCATGACGTAATGGGGGGGTGTTATCTCTTTTGTCGAAAATCAGCCGTTTTTGCTTGAACATTAAATGCCTCCAAATAGTATTTAATTCACTTCCCGAGCCCCTGGAAGCATGAAAATCACTTTAAACATGCTAATTTGAGCTCTAACACTGATGATCCACCTACAAATGTGAACTGACGTTCAGAAATGAAACATTTGAAAACGGACCATTTTCCACATTTCTGAAGCATGACGTAATGGGGGGGTGTTATCTCTTTTGTCGAAAATCAGCCGTTTTTGCTCGAACATTAAATGCCTCCAAATGGTATTTAATTAACTTCCCGAGCCCTTGGAAGCATGAAAATCACTTTAAACATGCTAATTTTAGCTCTCACACTGATGATCCACCTACAAATGTGAACTGACGTTCAAAAATAAAACATTTGAAAACGGACCATTTTCCACATTTCTGAAGCATGACGTAATGGGGGGGTGTTATCTCTTTTGTCGAAAAATAAGCCGTTTTTGCTCGAACATTAAATGCCTCCAAATGGTATTTAATTAACTTCCCGGGGTGAAGAAACCCTTTTTGAGAACTCAGAGTGAGTAAATTGGCCATTTTCATGCACTTTTAACCATTCCATAAATCTTGTGTTTAGGTCCCCTGGAAGCATGAAAATCACTTTAAACATGCCAATGTTAGCTCTAACACTGATGATCCACCTACAAATGTGAACTGACGTTCAAAAATAAAACATTTGAAAACTGACCATTTTCCACATTTCTGAAGCATGACGTAATGGGGGGGTGTTATCTCTTTTGTCGAAAATCAGCCATTTTTGCTCGAACATTAAATGCCTCCAAATGGTATTTAATTAACTTCCCGAGCTCCTGGAAGCATGAAAATCACTTTAAACATGCTAATTTTAGCTCTAACACTGATGATCCACCTACAAATGTGAACTGACGTTTAAAAATAAAACATTTGAAAACGGACCATTTTCCACATTTCTGAAGCATGACGTAATGGGGGGGTGTTATCTCTTTTGTCGAAAATCAGCCGTTTTTGCTCGAACATTAAATGCCTCCAAATGGTATTTAATTAACTTCCCGGGGTGAAGAAACCCTTTTTGAGAACTCAGAGTGAGTAATTGGCCATTTTCATGCACTTTTAACCATTCCATAAATCTTGTGTTTAGGGCCCCTGGAAGCATGAAAATCACTTTAAACATGCTAATTTTAGCTCTAACACTGATGATCCACCTACAAATGTGAACTGACGTTCAAAAATAAAACATTTGAAAACGGACCATTTTCCACATTTCTTAAGCATGACGTAATGGGGGGGTGTTATCTCTTTTGTCGAAAACCAGCCGTTTTTGCTCGAACATTAAATGCCTCCAAATGGTATTTAATTAACTTCCCGAGCCCCTGGAAGCATGAAAATCACTTTAAACATGCTAATTCTAGCTCTCACACTGATGATCCACCTACAAATGTGAACTGATGTTCAAAAATAAAACATTTGAAAACGGACCATTTTCCACATTTCTGAAGCATGACGTAATGGGGGGGGTGTTATCTCTTTTGTCGAAAAATACGCCGTTTTTGCTCGAACATTAAATGCCTCCAAATGGTATTTAATTAACTTCCCGGGGTGAAGAAACCCTTATTGAGAACTCAGAGTGAGTAAATTGGCCATTTTCATGCACTTTTAACCATTCCATAAATCTTGTGTTTAGGGCCCCTGGAAGCATGAAAATCACTTTAAACATGCCAATGTTAGCTCTAACACTGATGATCCACCTACAAATGTGAACTGACGTTCAAAAATAAAACATTTGAAAACGGACCATTTTCCACATTTCTGAAGCATGACGTAATGGGGGGGTGTTATCTCTTTTGTCGAAAATCAGCCATTTTTGCTCGAACATTAAATGCCTCCAAATGGTATTTAATTAACTTCTAGAGGTCCTGGAAGCATGAAAATCACTTTAAACATGCTAATTTTAGCTCTAACACTGATGATCCACCTACAAATGTGAACTGACGTTCAAAAATAAAACATTTGAAAACGGACCATTTTCCACATTTCTGAAGCATGACGTAATGGGGGGGTGTTATCTCTTTTGTCGAAAATCAGCCGTTTTTGCTCGAACATTAAATGCCTCCAAATGGTATTTATTTAACTTCCCGAGCCCCTGGAAGCATGAAAATCACTTTAAACATGCTAATTTTAGCTCTAACACTGATGATCCACCTACAAATGTGAACTGACGTTCAAAAATAAAACATTTGAAAACGGACCATTTTCCACATTTCTGAAGCATGACGTAATGGGGGGTGTTATCTCTTTTGTCGAAAATCAGCCGTTTTTGCTCGAACATTAAATGCCTCCAAATGGTATTTATTTAACTTCCCGAGCCCCTGGAAGCATGAAAATCACTTTAAACATACTAATTTTAGCTCTAACACTGATGATCCACCTACAAATGTGAACTGACGTTCAAAAATAAAACATTTGAAAACGGACCATTTTCCACATTTCTGAAGCATGACGTAATGGGGGGGTGTTATCTCTTTTGTCGAAAATCAGCCGTTTTTGCTCGAACATTAAATGCCTCCAAATGGTATTTATTTCACTTCCCGAGCCCCTGGAAGCATGAAAATCACTTTAAACATGCTAATTTTAGCTCTAACACTGATGATCCACCTACAAATGTGAACTGACGTTCAAAAATAAAACATTTGAAAACGGACCATTTTCCACATTTCTGAAGCATGACGTAATGGGGGGTGTTATCTCTTTTGTCGAAAATCAGCCGTTTTTGCTCGAACATTAAATGCCTCCAAATGGTATTTATTTAACTTCCCGAGCCCCTGGAAGCATGAAAATCACTTTAAACATACTATTTTTAGCTCTAACACTGATGATCCACCTACAAATGTGAACTGACGTTCAAAAATAAAACATTTGAAAACGGACCATTTTTCACATTTCTGAAGCATGACGTAATGGGGGGGTGTTATCTCTTTTGTCGAAAATCAGCCGTTTTTGCTCGAACATTAAATGCCTCCAAATGGTATTTAATTAACTTCCCGAGCCCTTGGAAGCATGAAAATCACTTTAAACATGCTAATTTTAGCTCTCACACTGATGATCCACCTACAAATGTGAACTGACGTTCAAAAATAAAACATTTGAAAACGGACCATTTTCCACATTTCTGAAGCATGACGTAATGGGGGGGTGTTATCTCTTTTGTCGAAAAATAAGCCGTTTTTGCTCGAACATTAAATGCCTCCAAATGGTATTTAATTAACTTCCCGGGGAGAAGAAACCCTTTTTGAGAACTCAGAGTGAGTAAATTGGCCATTTTCATGCACTTTTAACCATTCCATAAATCTTGTGTTTAGGTCCCCTGGAAGCATGAAAATCACTTTAAACATGCCAATGTTAGCTCTAACACTGATGATCCACCTACAAATGTGAACTGACGTTCAAAAATAAAACATTTGAAAACGGACCATTTTCCACATTTCTGAAGCATGACGTAATGGGGGGGTGTTATCTCTTTTGTCGAAAATCAGCCGTTTTTGCTCGAACATTAAATGCCTCCAAATGGTATTTAATTAACTTCCCGGGGTGAAGAAACCCTTTTTGAGAACTCAGAGTGAGTAATTGGCCATTTTCATGCACTTTTAACCATTCCATAAATCTTGTGTTTAGGGCCCCTGGAAGCATGAAAATCACTTTAAACATGCTAATTTTAGCTCTAACACTGATGATCCACCTACAAATGTGAACTGACGTTCAAAAATAAAACATTTGAAAACGGACCATTTTCCACATTTCTTAAGCATGACGTAATGGGGGGGTGTTATCTCTTTTGTCGAAAACCAGCCGTTTTTGCTCGAACATTAAATGCCTCCAAATGGTATTTAATTAACTTCCCGAGCCCCTGGAAGCATGAAAATCACTTTAAACATGCTAATTTTAGCTCTCACACTGATGATCCACCTACAAATGTGAACTGATGTTCAAAAATAAAACATTTGAAAACGGACCATTTTCCACATTTCTGAAGCATGACGTAATGGGGGGGGTGTTATCTCTTTTGTCGAAAAATAAGCCGTTTTTGCTCGAACATTAAATGCCTCCAAATGGTATTTAATTAACTTCCCGGGGTGAAGAAACCCTTATTGAGAACTCAGAGTGAGTAAATTGGCCATTTTCATGCACTTTTAACCATTCCATAAATCTTGTGTTTAGGGCCCCTGGAAGCATGAAAATCACTTTAAACATGCCAATGTTAGCTCTAACACTGATGATCCACCTACAAATGTGAACTGACGTTCAAAAATAAAAAATTTGAAAACGGACCATTTTCCACATTTCTGAAGCATGACGTAATGGGGGGGTGTTATCTCTTTTGTCGAAAATCAGCCATTTTTGCTCGAACATTAAATGCCTCCAAATGGTATTTAATTAACTTCCCGAGCTCCTGGAAGCATGAAAATCACTTTAAACATGCTAATTTTAGCTCTAACACTGATGATCCACCTACAAATGTGAACTGACGTTCAAAAATAAAACATTCGAAAACGGACCATTTTCCACATTTCTGAAGCATGACGTAATGGGGGGGTGTTATCTCTTTTGTCGAAAATCAGCCGTTTTTGCTTGAACATTAAATGCCTCCAAATAGTATTTAATTCACTTCCCGAGCCCCTGGAAGCATGAAAATCACTTTAAACATGCTAATTTGAGCTCTAACACTGATAATCCACCTACAAATGTGAACTGACGTTCAAAAATAAAACATTTGAAAACGGACCATTTTCCACATTTCTGAAGCATGACGTAATGGGGGGGTGTTATCTCTTTTGTCGAAAATCAGCCGTTTTTGCTCGAACATTAAATGCCTCCAAATGGTATTTATTTCACTTCCCGAGCCCCTGGAAGCATGAAAATCACTTTAAACATGCTAATTTTAGCTCTAACACTGATGATCCACCTACAAATGTGAACTGACGTTCAAAAATAAAACATTTGAAAACGGACCATTTTCCACATTTCTGAAGCATGACGTAATGGGGGGTGTTATCTCTTTTGTCGAAAATCAGCCGTTTTTGCTCGAACATTAAATGCCTCCAAATGGTATTTATTTAACTTCCTGAGCCCCTGGAAGCATGAAAATCACTTTAAACATACTATTTTTAGCTCTAACACTGATGATCCACCTACAAATGTGAACTGACGTTCAAAAATAAAACATTTGAAAACGGACCATTTTCCACATTTCTGAAGCATGACGTAATGGGGGGGTGTTATCTCTTTTGTCGAAAACCAGCCGTTTTTGCTCGCACATTAAATGCCTCCAAATGGTATTTAATTAACTTCCCAGGGTGAAGACACCCTTTTTGAGAACTCAGAGTGAGTAAATTGGCCATTTTCATGCACTTTTAACCATTCCATAAATCTTGTGTTTAGGGCCCCTGGAAGCATGAAAATCACTTTAAACATGCCAATGTTAGCTCTAACACTGATGATCCACCTACAAATGTGAACTGACGTTCAAAAATCAAACATTTGAAAACGGACCATTTTCCACATTTCTGAAGCATGACGTAATGGGGGGGTGTTATCTCTTTTGTCGAAAATCAGCCGTTTTTGCTTGAACATTAAATGCCTCCAAATAGTATTTAATTCACTTCCCGAGCCCCTGGAAGCATGAAAATCACTTTAAACATGCTAATTTTAGCTCTAACACTGATGATCCACCTACAAATGTGAACTGACGTTCAAAAATAAAACATTTGAAAACGGACCATTTTCCACATTTCTGAAGCATGACGTAATGGGGGGGGTGTTATCTCTTTTGTCGAAAATCAGCCGTTTTTGCTCGAACATTAAATGCCTCCAAATGGTATTTAATTAACTTCCCGGGGTGAAGAAACCCTTTTTGAGAACTCAGAGTGAGTAAATTGGCCATTTTCATGCACTTTTAACTATTCCATAAATCTTGTGTTTAGGGCCCCTGGAAGCATGAAAATCACTTTAAACATGCCAATGTTAGCTCTAACACTGATGATCCACCTATAAATGTGAACTGACGTTCAAAAATAAAACATTTGAAAACGGACCATTTTCCACATTTCTGAAGCATGACGTAATGGGGGGTGTTATCTCTTTTGTCGAAAATCAGCCATTTTTGCTCGAACATTAAATGCCTCCAAATGGTATTTAATTAACTTCCCGAGCCCCTGGAAGCATGAAAATCACTTTAAACATCCTAATTTTAGCTCTAACACTGATGATCCACCTACAAATGTGAACTGACGTTCAAAAATAAAACATTTGAAAACGGACCATTTTCCACATTTCTGAAGCATGACGTAATGGGGGGGTGTTATCTCTTTTGTCGAAAATCAGCCGTTTTTGCTTGAACATTAAATGCCTCCAAATAGTATTTAATTCACTTCCCGAGCCCCTGGAAGCATGAAAATCACTTTAAACATGCTAATTTGAGCTCTAACACTGATGATCCACCTACAAATGTGAACTGACGTTCAGAAATGAAACATTTGAAAACGGACCATTTTCCACATTTCTGAAGCATGACGTAATGGGGGGGTGTTATCTCTTTTGTCGAAAATCAGCCGTTTTTGCTCGAACATTAAATGCCTCCAAATGGTATTTAATTAACTTCCCGGGGTGAAGAAACCCTTTTTTAGAACTCAGAGTGAGTAAATTGGCCATTTTCATGCACTTTTAACCATTCCATAAATCTTGTGTTTAGGGCCCCTGGAAGCATGAAAATCACTTTAAACATGCCAATGTTAGCTCTAACACTGATGATCCACCTATAAATGTGAACTGACGTTCAAAAATAAAACATTTGAAAACGGACCATTTTCCACATTTCTGAAGCATGACGTAATGGGGGGTGTTATCTCTTTTGTCGAAAATCAGCCATTTTTGCTCGAACATTAAATGCCTCCATATGGTATTTAATTAACTTCCCGAGCCCCTGGAAGCATGAAAATCACTTTAAACATCCTAATTTTAGCTCTAACACTGATGATCCACCTACAAATGTGAACTGACGTTCAAAAATAAAACATTTGAAAACGGACCATTTTCCACATTTCTGAAGCATGACGTAATGGGGGGGTGTTAGCTCTTTTGTCGAAAATCAGCCGTTTTTGCTTGAACATTAAATGCCTCCAAATAGTATTTAATTCACTTCCCGAGCCCCTGGAAGCATGAAAATCACTTTAAACATGCTAATTTTAGCTCTAACACTGATGATCCACCTACAAATGTGAACTGACGTTCAGAAATGAAACATTTGAAAACGGACCATTTTCCACATTTCTGAAGCATGACGTAATGGGGGGTGTTATCTCTTTTGTCGAAAATCAGCCATTTTTGCTCGAACATTAAATGCCTCCAAATGGTATTTAATTAACTTCTAGAGGTCCTGGAAGCATGAAAATCACTTTAAACATGCTAATTTTAGCTCTAACACTGATGATCCACCTACAAATGTGAACTGACGTTCAAAAATAAAACATTTGAAAACGGACCATTTTCCACATTTCTGAAGCATGACGTAATGGGGGGGTGTTATCTCTTTTGTCGAAAATCAGCCGTTTTTGCTCGAACATTAAATGCCTCCAAATGGTATTTATTTAACTTCCCGAGCCCCTGGAAGCATGAAAATCACTTTAAACATGCTAATTTTAGCTCTAACACTGATGATCCACCTACAAATGTGAACTGACGTTCAAAAATAAAACATTTGAAAACGGACCATTTTCCACATTTCTGAAGCATGACGTAATGGGGGGTGTTATCTCTTTTGTCGAAAATCAGCCGTTTTTGCTCGAACATTAAATGCCTCCAAATGGTATTTATTTAACTTCCCGAGCCCCTGGAAGCATGAAAATCACTTTAAACATACTAATTTTAGCTCTAACACTGATGATCCACCTACAAATGTGAACTGACGTTCAAAAATAAAACATTTGAAAACGGACCATTTTCCACATTTCTGAAGCATGACGTAATGGGGGGGTGTTATCTCTTTTGTCGAAAATCAGCCGTTTTTGCTCGAACATTAAATGCCTCCAAATGGTATTTAATTAACTTCCCGGGGTGACGAAACCCTTTTTGAGAACTCAGAGTGAGTAAATTGGCCATTTTCATGCACTTTTAACCATTCCATAAATCTTGTGTTTAGGGCCCCTGGAAGCATGAAAATCACTTTAAACATCCTAATTTTAGCTCTAACACTGATGATCCACCTACAAATGTGAACTGACGTTCAAAAATAAAACATTTGAAAACGGACCATTTTCCACATTTCTGAAGCATGACGTAATGGGGGGGTGTTATCTCTTTTGTCGAAAATCAGCCGTTTTTGCTCGAACATTAAATGCCTCCAAATGGTATTTAATTAACTTCCCGGGGTGACGAAACCCTTTTTGAGAACTCAGAGTGAGTAAATTGGCCATTTTCATGCACTTTTAACCATTCCATAAATCTTGTGTTTAGGGCCCCTGGAAGCATGAAAATCACTTTAAACATCCTAATTTTAGCTCTAACACTGATGATCCACCTACAAATGTGAACTGACGTTCAAAAATAAAACATTTGAAAACGGACCATTTTCCACATTTCTGAAGCATGACGTAATGGGGGGGTGTTATCTCTTTTGTCGAAAATCAGCCGTTCTTGCTTGAACATTAAATGCCTCCAAATAGTATTTAATTCACTTCCCGAGCCCCTGGAAGCATGAAAATCACTTTAAACATGCTAATTTGAGCTCTAACACTGATGATCCACCTACAAATGTGAACTGACGTTCAGAAATGAAACATTTGAAAACGGACCATTTTCCACATTTCTGAAGCATGACGTAATGGGGGGGTGTTATCTCTTTTGTCGAAAATCAGCCGTTTTTGCTCGAACATTAAATACCTCCAAATGGTATTTATTTAACTTCCCGAGCCCCTGGAAGCATGAAAATCCCTTTAAACATGCTAATTTTAGCTCTAACACTGATGATCCACCTACAAATGTGAACTGACGTTCAAAAATAAAACATTTGAAAACGGACCATTTTCCACATTTCTGAAGCATGACGTAATGGGGGGTTGTTATCTCTTTTGTCGAAAAATAAGCCGTTTTTGCTCGAACATTAAATGCCTCCAAATGGTATTTAATTAACTTCCCGGGGTGAAGAAACCCTTATTGAGAACTCAGAGTGAGTAAATTGGCCATTTTCATGCACTTTTAACCATTCCATAAATCTTGTGTTTAGGGCCCCTGGAAGCTTGAAAATCACTTTAAACATGCCAATGTTAGCTCTAACACTGATGATCCACCTACAAATGTGAACTGACGTTCAAAAATAAAACATTTGAAAACGGACCATTTTCCACATTTCTGAAGCATGACGTAATGGGGGGGTGTTATCTCTTTTGTCGAAAATCAGCCATTTTTGCTCGAACATTAAATGCCTCCAAATGGTATTTAATTAACTTCCCGAGCTCCTGGAAGCATGAAAATCACTTTAAACATGCTAATTTTAGCTCTAACACTGATGATCCACCTACAAATGTGAACTGACGTTCAAAAATAAAACATTTGAAAACGGACCATTTTCCACATTTCTGAAGCATGACGTAATGGGGGGGTGTTATCTCTTTTGTCGAAAATCAGCCGTTTTTGCTTGAACATTAAATGCCTCCAAATAGTATTTAATTCACTTCCCGAGCCCCTGGAAGCATGAAAATCACTTTAAACATGCTAATTTGAGCTCTAACACTGATGATCCACCTACAAATGTGAACTGACGTTCAAAAATAAAACATTTGAAAACGGACCATTTTCCACATTTCTGAAGCATGACGTAATGGGGGGGTGTTATCTCTTTTGTCGAAAATCAGCCGTTTTTGCTCGAACATTAAATGCCTCCAAATGGTATTTATTTCACTTCCCGAGCCCCTGGAAGCATGAAAATCACTTTAAACATGCTAATTTTAGCTCTAACACTGATGATCCACCTACAAATGTGAACTGACGTTCAAAAATAAAACATTTGAAAACGGACCATTTTCCACATTTCTGAAGCATGACGTAATGGGGGGTGTTATCTCTTTTGTCGAAAATCAGCCGTTTTTGCTCGAACATTAAATGCCTCCAAATGGTATTTATTTAACTTCCCGAGCCCCTGGAAGCATGAAAATCACTTTAAACATACTATTTTTAGCTCTAACACTGATGATCCACCTACAAATGTGAACTGACGTTCAAAAATAAAACATTTGAAAACGGACCATTTTCCACATTTCTGAAGCATGACGTAATGGGGGGGTGTTATCTCTTTTGTCGAAAACCAGCCGTTTTTGCTCGCACATTAAATGCCTCCAAATGGTATTTAATTAACTTCCCAGGGTGAAGACACCCTTTTTGAGAACTCAGAGTGAGTAAATTGGCCATTTTCATGCACTTTTAACCATTCCATAAATCTTGTGTTTAGGGCCCCTGGAAGCATGAAAATCACTTTAAACATGCTAATTTTAGCTCTAACACTGATGATCCACCTACAAATGTGAACTGACGTTCAAAAATAAAACATTTGAAAACGGACCATTTTCCACATTTCTGAAGCATGACGTAATGGGGGGGGGTGTTATCTCTTTTGTCGAAAATCAGCCGTTTTTGATCGAACATTAAATGCCTCCAAATGGTATTTAATTAACTTCCCGGGGTGACGAAACCCTTTTTGAGAACTCAGAGTGAGTAAATTGGCCATTTTCATGCACTTTTAACCATTCCATAAATCTTGTGTTTAGGGCCCCTGGAAGCATGAAAATCACTTTAAACATGCCAATGTTAGCTCTAACATAGATGATCCACCTACAAATGTGAACTGACGTTCAAAAATCAAACATTTGAAAACGGACCATTTTCCACATTTCTGAAGCATGACGTAATGGGGGGGTGTTATCTCTTTTGTCGAAAATCAGCCGTTTTTGCTTGAACATTAAATGCCTCCAAATAGTATTTAATTCACTTCCCGAGCCCCTGGAAGCATGAAAATCACTTTAAACATGCTAATTTTAGCTCTAACACTGATGATCCACCTACAAATGTGAACTGACGTTCAAAAATAAAACATTTGAAAACGGACCATTTTCCACATTTCTGAAGCATGACGTAATGGGGGGGTGCTATCTCTTTTGTCGAAAATCAGCCGTTTTTGCTCGAACATTAAATGCCTCCAAATGGTATTTAATTAACTTCCCGGGGTGAAGAAACCCTTTTTGAGAACTCAGAGTGAGTAAATTGGCCATTTTCATGCACTTTTAACCATTCCATAAATCTTGTGTTTAGGGCCCCTGGAAGCATGAAAATCACTTTAAACATGCCAATGTTAGCTCTAACACTGATGATCCACCTATAAATGTGAACTGACGTTCAAAAATAAAACATTTGAAAACGGACCATTTTCCACATTTCTGAAGCATGACGTAATGGGGGGTGTTATCTCTTTTGTCGAAAATCAGCCATTTTTGCTCGAACATTAAATGCCTCCAAATGGTATTTAATTAACTTCCCGAGCCCCTGGAAGCATGAAAATCACTTTAAACATCCTAATTTTAGCTCTAACACTGATGATCCACCTACAAATGTGAACTGACGTTCAAAAATAAAACATTTGAAAACGGACCATTTTCCACATTTCTGAAGCATGACGTAATGGGGGGGTGTTATCTCTTTTGTCGAAAATCAGCCGTTTTTGCTTGAACATTAAATGCCTCCAAATAGTATTTAATTCACTTCCCGAGCCCCTGGAAGCATGAAAATCACTTTAAACATGCTAATTTGAGCTCTAACACTGATGATCCACCTACAAATGTGAACTGACGTTCAGAAATGAAACATTTGAAAACGGACCATTTTCCACATTTCTGAAGCATGACGTAATGGGGGGGTGTTATCTCTTTTGTCGAAAATCAGCCGTTTTTGCTCGAACATTAAATGCCTCCAAATGGTATTTAATTAACTTCCCGGGGTGAAGAAACCCTTTTTGAGAACTCAGAGTGAGTAAATTGGCCATTTTCATGCACTTTTAACCATTCCATAAATCTTGTGTTTAGGGCCCCTGGAAGCATGAAAATCACTTTAAACATGCCAATGTTAGCTCTAACACTGATGATCCACCTATAAATGTGAACTGACGTTCAAAAATAAAACATTTGAAAACGGACCATTTTCCACATTTCTGAAGCATGACGTAATGGGGGGTGTTATCTCTTTTGTCGAAAATCAGCCATTTTTGCTCGAACATTAAATGCCTCCAAATGGTATTTAATTAACTTCCCGAGCCCCTGGAAGCATGAAAATCACTTTAAACATCCTAATTTTAGCTCTAACACTGATGATCCACCTACAAATGTGAACTGACGTTCAAAAATAAAACATTTGAAAACGGACCATTTTCCACATTTCTGAAGCATGACGTAATGGGGGGGTGTTATCTCTTTTGTCGAAAATCAGCCGTTTTTGCTTGAACATTAAATGCCTCCAAATAGTATTTAATTCACTTCCCGAGCCCCTGGAAGCATGAAAATCACTTTAAACATGCTAATTTTAGCTCTAACACTGATGATCCACCTACAAATGTGAACTGACGTTCAGAAATGAAACATATGAAAACGGACCATTTTCCACATTTCTGAAGCATGACGTAATGGGGGGGTGTTATCTCTTTTGTCGAAAATCAGCCATTTTTGCTCGAACATTAAATGCCTCCAAATGGTATTTAATTAACTTCTAGAGGTCCTGGAAGCATGAAAATCACTTTAAACATGCTAATTTTAGCTCTAACACTGATGATCCACCTACAAATGTGAACTGACGTTCAAAAATAAAACATTTTTAAAACGGACCATTTTCCACATTTCTGAAGCATGACGTAATGGGGGGGTGTTATCTCTTTTGTCGAAAATCAGCCGTTTTTGCTCGAACATTAAATGCCTCCAAATGGTATTTATTTAACTTCCCGAGCCCCTGGAAGCATGAAAATCACTTTAAACATGCTAATTTTAGCTCTAACACTGATGATCCACCTACAAATGTGAACTGACGTTCAAAAATAAAACATTTGAAAACGGACCATTTTCCACATTTCTGAAGCATGACGTAATGGGGGTGTTATCTCTTTTGTCGAAAATCAGCCGTTTTTGCTCGAACATTAAATGCCTCCAAATGGTATTTATTTAACTTCCCGAGCCCCTGGAAGCATGAAAATCACTTTAAACATACTAATTTTAGCTCTAACACTGATGATCCACCTACAAATGTGAACTGACGTTCAAAAATAAAACATTTGAAAACGGACCATTTTCCACATTTCTGAAGCATGACGTAATGGGGGGGTGTTATCTCTTTTGTCGAAAATCAGCCGTTTTTGCTCAAACATTAAATGCCTCCAAATGGTATTTAATTAACTTCCCTGGGTGAAGAAACCCTTTTTGAGAACTCAGAGTGAGTAAATTGGCCATTTTCATGCACTTTTAACCATTCCATAAATCTTGTGTTTAGGGCCCCTGGAAGCATGAAAATCACTTTAAACATGCTAATTTTAGCTCTAACACTGATGATCCACCTACAAATGTGAACTGACGTTCAAAAATAAAACATTTGAAAACGGACCATTTTCCACATTTCTGAAGCATGACGTAATGGGGGGGTGTTATCTCTTTTGTCGAAAATCAGCCGTTTTTGCTCGAACATTAAATGCCTCCAAATGGTATTTAATTAACTTCCCGAGCCCTTGGAAGCATGAAAATCACTTTAAACATGCTAATTTTAGCTCTCACACTGATGATCCACCTACAAATGTGAACTGACGTTCAAAAATAAAACATTTGAAAACGGACCATTTTCCACATTTCTGAAGCATGACGTAATGGGGGGGTGTTATCTCTTTTGTCGAAAAATAAGCCGTTTTTGCTCGAACATTAAATGCCTCCAAATGGTATTTAATTAACTTCCCGGGGTGAAGAAACCCTTTTTGAGAACTCAGAGTGAGTAAATTGGCCATTTTCATGCACTTTTAACCATTCCATAAATCTTGTGTTTAGGTCCCCTGGAAGCATGAAAATCACTTTAAACATGCCAATGTTAGCTCTAACACTGATGATCCACCTACAAATGTGAACTGACGTTCAAAAATAAAACATTTGAAAACTGACCATTTTCCACATTTCTGAAGCATGACGTAATGGGGGGGTGTTATCTCTTTTGTCGAAAATCAGCCATTTTTGCTCGAACATTAAATGCCTCCAAATGGTATTTAATTAACTTCCCGAGCTCCTGGAAGCATGAAAATCACTTTAAACATGCTAATTTTAGCTCTAACACTGATGATCCACCTACAAATGTGAACTGACGTTTAAAAATAAAACATTTGAAAACGGACCATTTTCCACATTTCTGAAGCATGACGTAATGGGGGGGTGTTATCTCTTTTGTCGAAAATCAGCCGTTTTTGCTCGAACATTAAATGCCTCCAAATGGTATTTAATTAACTTCCCGGGGTGAAGAAACCCTTTTTGAGAACTCAGAGTGAGTAATTGGCCATTTTCATGCACTTTTAACCATTCCATAAATCTTGTGTTTAGGGCCCCTGGAAGCATGAAAATCACTTTAAACATGCTAATTTTAGCTCTAACACTGATGATCCACCTACAAATGTGAACTGACGTTCAAAAATAAAACATTTGAAAACGGACCATTTTCCACATTTCTCAAGCATGACGTAATGGGGGGGTGTTATCTCTTTTGTCGAAAACCAGCCGTTTTTGCTCGAACATTAAATGCCTCCAAATGGTATTTAATTAACTTCCCGAGCCCCTGGAAGCATGAAAATCACTTTAAACATGCTAATTTTAGCTCTCACACTGATGATCCACCTACAAATGTGAACTGATGTTCAAAAATAAAACATTTGAAAACGGACCATTTTCCACATTTCTGAAGCATGACGTAATGGGGGGGTGTTATCTCTTTTGTCGAAAAATAAGCCGTTTTTGCTCGAACATTAAATGCCTCCAAATAGTATTTAATTCACTTCCCGAGCCCCTGGAAGCATGAAAATCACTTTAAACATGCCAATGTTAGCTCTAACCCTGATGATCCACCTATAAATGTGAACTGACGTTCAAAAATAAAACATTTGAAAACGGACCATTTTCCACATTTCTGAAGCATGACGTAATGGGGGGTGTTATCTCTTTTGTCGAAAATCAGCCGTTTTTGCTCGAACATTAAATGCCTCCAAATGGTATTTAATTAACCTCCCGGGGTGAAGAAACCCTTTTTGAGAACTCAGAGTGAGTAAATTGGCCATTTTCATGCACTTTTAACCATTCCATAAATCTTGTGTTTAGGGCCCCTGGAAGCATGAAAATCACTTTAAACATGCCAATGTTAGCTCTAACACTGATGATCCACCTATAAATGTGAACTGACGTTCAAAAATAAAACATTTGAAAACGGACCATTTTCCACATTTCTGAAGCATGACGTAATGGGGGGTGTTATCTCTTTTGTCGAAAATCAGCCATTTTTGCTTGAACATTAAATGCCTCCAAATGGTATTTAATTAACTTCCCGAGCCCCTGGAAGCATGAAAATCACTTTAAACATCCTAATTTTAGCTCTAACACTGATGATCCACCTACAAATGTGAACTGACGTTCAAAAATAAAACATTTGAAAACGGACCATTTTCCACATTTCTGAAGCATGACGTAATGGGGGGGTGTTATCTCTTTTGTCGAAAATCAGCCATTTTTGCTTGAACATTAAATGCCTCCAAATGGTATTTAATTAACTTCCCGAGCCCCTGGAAGCATGAAAATCACTTTAAACATGCTAATTTTAGCTCTAACACTGATGATCCACCTACAAATGTGAACTGACGTTCAGAAATGAAACATTTGAAAACGGACCATTTTCCACATTTCTGAAGCATGACGTAATGGGGGAGTGTTATCTCTTTTGTCGAAAATCAGCCATTTTTGCTCGAACATTAAATGCCTCCAAATGGTATTTAATTAACTTCTAGAGGTCCTGGAAGCATGAAAATCACTTTAAACATGCTAATTTTAGCTCTAACACTGATGATCCACCTACAAATGTGAACTGACGTTCAAAAATAAAACATTTGAAAACGGACCATTTTCCACATTTCTGAAGCATGACGTAATGGGGGGGTGTTATCTCTTTTGTCGAAAATCAGCCGTTTTTGCTCGAACATTAAATGCCTCCAAATGGTATTTATTTAACTTCCCGAGCCCCTGGAAGCATGAAAATCACTTTAAACATGCTAATTTTAGCTCTAACACTGATGATCCACCTACAAATGTGAACTGACGTTCAAAAATAAAACATTTGAAAACGGACCATTTTCCACATTTCTGAAGCATGACGTAATGGGGGGTGTTATCTCTTTTGTCGAAAATCAGCCGTTTTTGCTCGAACATTAAATGCCTCCAAATGGTATTTATTTAACTTCCCGAGCCCCTGGAAGCATGAAAATCACTTTAAACATACTAATTTTAGCTCTAACACTGATGATCCACCTACAAATGTGAACTGACGTTCAAAAATAAAACATTTGAAAACGGACCATTTTCCACATTTCTGAAGCATGACGTAATGGGGGGGTGTTATCTCTTTTGTCGAAAATCAGCCGTTTTTGCTCAAACATTAAATGCCTCCAAATGGTATTTAATTAACTTCCCTGGGTGAAGAAACCCTTTTTGAGAACTCAGAGTGAGTAAATTGGCCATTTTCATGCACTTTTAACCATTCCATAAATCTTGTGTTTAGGGCCCCTGGAAGCATGAAAATCACTTTAAACATGCTAATTTTAGCTCTAACACTGATGATCCACCTACAAATGTGAACTGACGTTCAAAAATAAAACATTTGAAACGGACCATTTTCCACATTTCTGAAGCATGACGTAATGGGGGGGTGTTATCTCTTTTGTCGAAAATCAGCCGTTTTTGCTCGAACATTAAATGCCTCCAAATGGTATTTAATTAACTTCCCGAGCCCTTGGAAGCATGAAAATCACTTTAAACATGCTAATTTTAGCTCTCACACTGATGATCCACCTACAAATGTGAACTGACGTTCAAAAATAAAACATTTGAAAACGGACCATTTTCCACATTTCTGAAGCATGACGTAATGGGGGGGTGTTATCTCTTTTGTCGAAAAATAAGCCGTTTTTGCTCGAACATTAAATGCCTCCAAATGGTATTTAATTAACTTCCCGGGGTGAAGAAACCCCTTTTGAGAACTCAGAGTGAGTAAATTGGCCATTTTCATGCACTTTTAACCATTCCATAAATCTTGTGTTTAGGTCCCCTGGAAGCATGAAAATCACTTTAAACATGCCAATGTTAGCTCTAACACTGATGATCCACCTACAAATGTGAACTGACGTTCAAAAATAAAACATTTGAAAACTGACCATTTTCCACATTTCTGAAGCATGACGTAATGGGGGGGTGTTATCTCTTTTGTCGAAAATCAGCCATTTTTGCTCGAACATTAAATGCCTCCAAATGGTATTTAATTAACTTCCCGAGCTCCTGGAAGCATGAAAATCACTTTAAACATGCTAATTTTAGCTCTAACACTGATGATCCACCTACAAATGTGAACTGACGTTTAAAAATAAAACATTTGAAAACGGACCATTTTCCACATTTCTGAAGCATGACGTAATGGGGGGGTGTTATCACTTTTGTCGAAAATCAGCCGTTTTTGCTCGAACATTAAATGCCTCCAAATGGTATTTAATTAACTTCCCGGGGTGAAGAAACCCTTTTTGAGAACTCAGAGTGAGTAATTGGTCATTTTCATGCACTTTTAACCATTCCATAAATCTTGTGTTTAGGGCCCCTGGAAGCATGAAAATCACTTTAAACATGCTAATTTTAGCTCTAACACTGATGATCCACCTACAAATGTGAACTGACGTTCAAAAATAAAACATTTGAAAACGGACCATTTTCCACATTTCTTAAGCATGACGTAATGGGGGGGTGTTATCTCTTTTGTCGAAAACCAGCCGTTTTTGCTCGAACATTAAATGCCTCCAAATGGTATTTAATTAACTTCCCGAGCCCCTGGAAGCATGAAAATCACTTTAAACATGCTAATTTTAGCTCTCACACTGATGATCCACCTACAAATGTGAACTGATGTTCAAAAATAAAACATTTGAAAACGGACCATTTTCCACATTTCTGAAGCATGACGTAATGGGGGGGTGTTATCTCTTTTGTCGAAAAATAAGCCGTTTTTGCTCGAACATTAAATGCCTCCAAATGGTATTTTATTAACTTCCCGGGGTGAAGAAACCCTTATTGAGAACTCAGAGTGAGTAAATTGGCCATTTTCATGCACTTTTAACCATTCCATAAATCTTGTGTTTAGGGCCCCTGGAAGCATGAAAATCACTTTAAACATGCCAATGTTAGCTCTAACACTGATGATCCACCTACAAATGTGAACTGACGTTCAAAAATAAAACATTTGAAAACGGACCATTTTCCACATTTCTGAAGCATGACGTAATGGGGGGGTGTTATCTCTTTTGTCGAAAATCAGCCATTTTTGCTCGAACATTAAATGCCTCCAAATGGTATTTAATTAACTTCCCGAGCTCCTGGAAGCATGAAAATCACTTTAAACATGCTAATTTTAGCTCTAACACTGATGATCCACCTACAAATGTGAACTGACGTTCAAAAATAAAACATTCGAAAACGGACCATTTTCCATATTTCTGAAGCATGACGTAATGGGGGGGTGTTATCTCTTTTGTCGAAAATCAGCCGTTTTTGCTTGAACATTAAATGCCTCCAAATAGTATTTAATTCACTTCCCGAGCCCCTGGAAGCATGAAAATCACTTTAAACATGCTAATTTGAGCTCTAACACTGATAATCCACCTACAAATGTGAACTGACGTTCAAAAATAAAACATTTGAAAACGGACCATTTTCCACATTTCTGAAGCATGACGTAATGGGGGGGTGTTATCTCTTTTGTCGAAAATCAGCCGTTTTTGCTCGAACATTAAATGCCTCCAAATGGTATTTATTTCACTTCCCGAGCCCCTGGAAGCATGAAAATCACTTTAAACATGCTAATTTTAGCTCTAACACTGATGATCCACCTACAAATGTGAACTGACGTTCAAAAATAAAACATTTGAAAACGGACCATTTTCCACATTTCTGAAGCATGACGTAATGGGGGGTGTTATCTCTTTTGTCGAAAATCAGCCGTTTTTGCTCGAACATTAAATGCCTCCAAATGGTATTTATTTAACTTCCCGAGCCCCTGGAAGCATGAAAATCACTTTAAACATACTATTTTTAGCTCTAACACTGATGATCCACCTACAAATGTGAACTGACGTTCAAAAATAAAACATTTGAAAACGGACCATTTTCCACATTTCTGAAGCATGACGTAATGGGGGGGGTGTTATCTCTTTTGTCGAAAACCAGCCGTTTTTGCTCGCACATTAAATGCCTCCAAATGGTATTTAATTAACTTCCCAGGGTGAAGACACCCTTTTTGAGAACTCAGAGTGAGTAAATTGGCCATTTTCATGCACTTTTAACCATTCCATAAATCTTGTGTTTAGGGCCCCTGGAAGCATGAAAATCACTTTAAACATGCTAATTTTAGCTCTAACACTGATGATCCACCTACAAATGTGAACTGACGTTCAAAAATAAAACATTTGAAAACGGACCATTTTCCACATTTCTTAAGCATGACGTAATGGGGGGGTGTTATCTCTTTTGTCGAAAACCAGCCGTTTTTGCTCGAACATTAAATGCCTCCAAATGGTATTTAATTAACTTCCCGAGCCCCTGGAAGCATGAAAATCACTTTAAACATGCTAATTTTAGCTCTCACACTGATGATCCACCTACAAATGTGAACTGATGTTCAAAAATAAAACATTTGAAAACGGACCATTTTCCACATTTCTGAAGCATGACGTAATGGGGGGGGTGTTATCTCTTTTGTCGAAAAATAAGCCGTTTTTGCTCGAACATTAAATGCCTCCAAATGGTATTTTATTAACTTCCCGGGGTGAAGAAACCCTTATTGAGAACTCAGAGTGAGTAAATTGGCCATTTTCATGCACTTTTAACCATTCCATAAATCTTGTGTTTAGGGCCCCTGGAAGCATGAAAATCACTTTAAACATGCCAATGTTAGCTCTAACACTGATGATCCACCTACAAATGTGAACTGACGTTCAAAAATAAAACATTTGAAAACGGACCATTTTCCACATTTCTGAAGCATGACGTAATGGGGGGGTGTTATCTCTTTTGTCGAAAATCAGCCATTTTTGCTCGAACATTAAATGCCTCCAAATGGTATTTAATTAACTTCCCGAGCTCCTGGAAGCATGAAAATCACTTTAAACATGCTAATTTTAGCTCTAACACTGATGATCCACCTACAAATGTGAACTGACGTTCAAAAATAAAACATTCGAAAACGGACCATTTTCCACATTTCTGAAGCATGACGTAATGGGGGGGTGTTATCTCTTTTGTCGAAAATCAGCCGTTTTTGCTTGAACATTAAATGCCTCCAAATAGTATTTAATTCACTTCCCGAGCCCCTGGAAGCATGAAAATCACTTTAAACATGCTAATTTGAGCTCTAACACTGATAATCCACCTACAAATGTGAACTGACGTTCAAAAATAAAACATTTGAAAACGGACCATTTTCCACATTTCTGAAGCATGACGTAATGGGGGGGTGTTATCTCTTTTGTCGAAAATCAGCCGTTTTTGCTCGAACATTAAATGCCTCCAAATGGTATTTATTTCACTTCCCGAGCCCCTGGAAGCATGAAAATCACTTTAAACATGCTAATTTTAGCTCTAACACTGATGATCCACCTACAAATGTGAACTGACGTTCAAAAATAAAACATTTGAAAACGGACCATTTTCCACATTTCTGAAGCATGACGTAATGGGGGGTGTTATCTCTTTTGTCGAAAATCAGCCGTTTTTGCTCGAACATTAAATGCCTCCAAATGGTATTTATTTAACTTCCCGAGCCCCTGGAAGCATGAAAATCACTTTAAACATACTATTTTTAGCTCTAACACTGATGATCCACCTACAAATGTGAACTGACGTTCAAAAATAAAACATTTGAAAACGGACCATTTTCCACATTTCTGAAGCATGACGTAATGGGGGGGGTGTTATCTCTTTTGTCGAAAACCAGCCGTTTTTGCTCGCACATTAAATGCCTCCAAATGGTATTTAATTAACTTCCCAGGGTGAAGACACCCTTTTTGAGAACTCAGAGTGAGTAAATTGGCCATTTTCATGCACTTTTAACCATTCCATAAATCTTGTGTTTAGGGCCCCTGGAAGCATGAAAATCACTTTAAACATGCTAATTTTAGCTCTAACACTGATGATCCACCTACAAATGTGAACTGACGTTCAAAAATAAAACATTTGAAAACGGACCATTTTCCCCATTTCTGAAGCATAACGTAATGGGGGGGGGTGTTATCTCTTTTGTCGAAAATCAGCCGTTTTTGCTCGAACATTAAATGCCTCCAAATGGTATTTAATTAACTTCCCGGGGTGACGAAACCCTTTTTGAGAACTCAGAGTGAGTAAATTGGCCATTTTCATGCACTTTTAACCATTCCATAAATCTTGTGTTTAGGGCCCCTGGAAGCATGAAAATCACTTTAAACATGCCAATGTTAGCTCTAACACTGATGATCCACCTACAAATGTGAACTGACGTTCAAAAATCAAACATTTGAAAACGGACCATTTTCCACATTTCTGAAGCATGACGTAATGGGGGGGTGTTATCTCTTTTGTCGAAAATCAGCCGTTTTTGCTTGAACATTAAATGCCTCCAAATAGTATTTAATTCACTTCCCGAGCCCCTGGAAGCATGAAAATCACTTTAAACATGCTAATTTTAGCTCTAACACTGATGATCCACCTACAAATGTGAACTGACGTTCAAAAATAAAACATTTGAAAACGGACCATTTTCCACATTTCTGAAGCATGACGTAATGGGGGGGGTGTTATCTCTTTTGTCGAAAATCAGCCGTTTTTGCTCGAACATTAAATGCCTCCAAATGGTATTTAATTAACTTCCCGGGGTGAAGAAACCCTTTTTGAGAACTCAGAGTGAGTAAATTGGCCATTTTCATGCACTTTTAACTATTCCATAAATCTTGTGTTTAGGGCCCCTGGAAGCATGAAAATCACTTTAAACATGCCAATGTTAGCTCTAACACTGATGATCCACCTATAAATGTGAACTGACGTTCAAAAATAAAACATTTGAAAACGGACCATTTTCCACATTTCTGAAGCATGACGTAATGGGGGGTGTTATCTCTTTTGTCGAAAATCAGCCATTTTTGCTCGAACATTAAATGCCTCCAAATGGTATTTAATTAACTTCCCGAGCCCCTGGAAGCATGAAAATCACTTTAAACATCCTAATTTTAGCTCTAACACTGATGATCCACCTACAAATGTGAACTGACGTTCAAAAATAAAACATTTGAAAACGGACCATTTTCCACATTTCTGAAGCATGACGTAATGGGGGGGTGTTATCTCTTTTGTCGAAAATCAGCCGTTTTTGCTTGAACATTAAATGCCTCCAAATAGTATTTAATTCACTTCCCGAGCCCCTGGAAGCATGAACATCACTTTAAACATGCTAATTTGAGCTCTAACACTGATGATCCACCTACAAATGTGAACTGACGTTCAGAAATGAAACATTTGAAAACGGACCATTTTCCACATTTCTGAAGCATGACGTAATGGGGGGGTGTTATCTCTTTTGTCGAAAATCAGCCGTTTTTGCTCGAACATTAAATGCCTCCAAATGGTATTTAATTAACTTCCCGGGGTGAAGAAACCCTTTTTTAGAACTCAGAGTGAGTAAATTGGCCATTTTCATGCACTTTTAACCATTCCATAAATCTTGTGTTTAGGGCCCCTGGAAGCATGAAAATCACTTTAAACATGCCAATGTTAGCTCTAACACTGATGATCCACCTATAAATGTGAACTGACGTTCAAAAATAAAACATTTGAAAACGGACCATTTTCCACATTTCTGAAGCATGACGTAATGGGGGGTGTTATCTCTTTTGTCGAAAATCAGCCATTTTTGCTCGAACATTAAATGCCTCCAAATGGTATTTAATTAGCTTCCCGAGCCCCTGGAAGCATGAAAATCACTTTAAACATCCTAATTTTAGCTCTAACACTGATGATCCACCTACAAATGTGAACTGACGTTCAAAAATAAAACATTTGAAAACGGACCATTTTCCACATTTCTGAAGCATGACGTAATGGGGGGGTATTATCTCTTTTGTCGAAAATCAGCCGTTTTTGCTTGAACATTAAATGCCTCCAAATAGTATTTAATTCACTTCCCGAGCCCCTGGAAGCATGAAAATCACTTTAAACATGCTAATTTGAGCTCTAACACTGATGATCCACCTACAAATGTGAACTGACGTTCAGAAATGAAACATTTGAAAACGGACCATTTTCCACATTTCTGAAGCATGACGTAATGGGGGGGTGTTATCTCTTTTGTCGAAAATCAGCCGTTTTTGCTCGAACATTAAATGCCTCCAAATGGCATTTAATTAACTTCCCGGGGTGAAGAAACCCTTTTTTAGAACTCAGAGTGAGTAAATTGGCCATTTTCATGCACTTTTAACCATTCCATAAATCTTGTGTTTAGGGACCCTGGAAGCATGAAAATCACTTTAAACATGCCAATGTTAGCTCTAACACTGATGATCCACCTATAAATGTGAACTGACGTTCAAAAATAAAACATTTGAAAACGGACCATTTTCCACATTTCTGAAGCATGACGTAATGGGGGGTGTTATCTCTTTTGTCGAAAATCAGCCATTTTTGCTCGAACATTAAATGCCTCCAAATGGTATTTAATTAACTTCCCGAGCCCCTGGAAGCATGAAAATCACTTTAAACATCCTAATTTTAGCTCTAACACTGATGATCCACCTACAAATGTGAACTGACGTTCAAAAATAAAACATTTGAAAACGGACCATTTTCCACATTTCTGAAGCATGACGTAATGGGGGGGTGTTATCTCTTTTGTCGAAAATCAGCCGTTTTTGCTTGAACATTAAATGCCTCCAAATAGTATTTAATTCACTTCCCGAGCCCCTGGAAGCATGAAAATCACTTTAAACATGCTAATTTTAGCTCTAACACTGATGATCCACCTACAAATGTGAACTGACGTTCAGAAATGAAACATTTGAAAACGGACCATTTTCCACATTTCTGAAGCATGACGTAATGGGGGGGTGTTATCTCTTTTGTCGAAAATCAGCCATTTTTGCTCGAACATTAAATGCCTCCAAATGGTATTTAATTAACTTCTAGAGGTCCTGGAAGCATGAAAATCACTTTAAACATGCTAATTTTAGCTCTAACACTGATGATCCACCTACAAATGTGAACTGACGTTCAAAAATAAAACATTTGAAAACGGACCATTTTCCACATTTCTGAAGCATGACGTAATGGGGGGGTGTTATCTCTTTTGTCGAAAATCAGCCGTTTTTGCTCGAACATTAAATGCCTCCAAATGGTATTTATTTAACTTCCCGAGCCCCTGGAAGCATGAAAATCACTTTAAACATGCTAATTTTAGCTCTAACACTGATGATCCACCTACAAATGTGAACTGACGTTCAAAAATAAAACATTTGAAAACGGACCATTTTCCACATTTCTGAAGCATGACGTAATGGGGGGTGTTATCTCTTTTGTCGAAAATCAGCCGTTTTTGCTCGAACATTAAATGCCTCCAAATGGTATTTATTTAACTTCCCGAGCCCCTGGAAGCATGAAAATCACTTTAAACATACTAATTTTAGCTCTAACACTGATGATCCACCTACAAATGTGAACTGACGTTCAAAAATAAAACATTTGAAAACGGACCATTTTCCACATTTCTGAAGCATGACGTAATGGGGGGGTGTTATCTCTTTTGTCGAAAATCAGCCGTTTTTGCTCAAACATTAAATGCCTCCAAATGGTATTTAATTAACTTCCCTGGGTGAAGAAACCCTTTTTGAGAACTCAGAGTGAGTAAATTGGCCATTTTCATGCACTTTTAACCATTCCATAAATCTTGTGTTTAGGGCCCCTGGAAGCATGAAAATCACTTTAAACATGCTAATTTTAGCTCTAACACTGATGATCCACCTACAAATGTGAACTGACGTTCAAAAATAAAACATTTGAAAACGGACCATTTTCCACATTTCTGAAGCATGACGTAATGGGGGGGTGTTATCTCTTTTGTCGAAAATCAGCCGTTTTTGCTCGAACATTAAATGCCTCCAAATGGTATTTAATTAACTTCCCGGGGTGACGAAACCCTTTTTGAGAACTCAGAGTGAGTAAATTGGCCATTTTCATGCACTTTTAACCATTCCATAAATCTTGTGTTTAGGGCCCCTGGAAGCATGAAAATCACTTTAAACATCCTAATTTTAGCTCTAACACTGATGATCCACCTACAAATGTGAACTGACGTTCAAAAATAAAACATTTGAAAACGGACCATTTTCCACATTTCTGAAGCATGACGTAATGGGGGGGTGTTATCTCTTTTGTCGAAAATCAGCCGTTTTTGCTTGAACATTAAATGCCTCCAAATAGTATTTAATTCACTTCCCGAGCCCCTGGAAGCATGAAAATCACTTTAAACATGCTAATTTGAGCTCTAACACTGATGATCCACCTACAAATGTGAACTGACGTTCAGAAATGAAACATTTGAAAACAGACCATTTTCCACATTTCTGAAGCATGACGTAATGGGGGGGTGTTATCTCTTTTGTCGAAAATCAGCCGTTTTTGCTCGAACATTAAATACCTCCAAATGGTATTTATTTAACTTCCCGAGCCCCTGGAAGCATGAAAATCCCTTTAAACATGCTAATTTTAGCTCTAACACTGATGATCCACCTACAAATGTGAACTGACGTTCAAAAATAAAACATTTGAAAACGGACCATTTTCCACATTTCTGAAGCATGACGTAATGGGGGGTTGTTATCTCTTTTGTCGAAAAATAAGCCGTTTTTGCTCGAACATTAAATGCCTCCAAATGGTATTTAATTAACTTCCCGGGGTGAAGAAACCCTTATTGAGAACTCAGAGTGAGTAAATTGGCCATTTTCATGCACTTTTAACCATTCCATAAATCTTGTGTTTAGGGCCCCTGGAAGCATGAAAATCACTTTAAACATGCCAATGTTAGCTCTAACACTGATGATCCACCTACAAATGTGAACTGACGTTCAAAAATAAAACATTTGAAAACAGACCATTTTCCACATTTCTGAAGCATGACGTAATGGGGGGGTGTTATCTCTTTTGTCGAAAATCAGCCATTTTTGCTCGAACATTAAATGCCTCCAAATGGTATTTAATTAACTTCCCGAGCTCCTGGAAGCATGAAAATCACTTTAAACATGCTAATTTTAGCTCTAACACTGATGATCCACCTACAAATGTGAACGGACGTTCAAAAATAAAACATTTGAAAACGGACCATTTTCCACATTTCTGAAGCATGACGTAATGGGGGGGTGTTATCTCTTTTGTCGAAAATCAGCCGTTTTTGCTTGAACATTAAATGCCTCCAAATAGTATTTAATTCACTTCCCGAGCCCTGGAAGCATGAAAATCACTTTAAACATGCTAATTTGAGCTCTAACACTGATGATCCACCTACAAATGTGAACTGACGTTCAAAAATAAAACATTTGAAAACGGACCATTTTCCACATTTCTGAAGCATGACGTAATGGGGGGGTGTTATCTCTTTTGTCGAAAATCAGCCGTTTTTGCTCGAACATTAAATGCCTCCAAATGGTATTTATTTCACTTCCCGAGCCCCTGGAAGCATGAAAATCACTTTAAACATGCTAATTTTAGCTCTAACACTGATGATCCACCTACAAATGTGAACTGACGTTCAAAAATAAAACATTTGAAAACGGACCATTTTCCACATTTCTGAAGCATGACGTAATGGGGGGGTGTTATCTCTTTTGTCGAAAACCAGCCGTTTTTGCTCGCACATTAAATGCCTCCAAATGGTATTTAATTAACTTCCCAGGGTGAAGACACCCTTTTTGAGAACTCAGAGTGAGTAAATTGGCCATTTTCATGCACTTTTAACCATTCCATAAATCTTGTGTTTAGGACCCTGGAAGCATGAAAATCACTTTAAACATGCTAATTTTAGCTCTAACACTGATGATCCACCTACAAATGTGAACTGACGTTCAAAAATAAAACATTTGAAAACGGACCATTTTCCACATTTCTGAAGCATGACGTAATGGGGGGGGGGGGTTATCTCTTTTGTCGAAAATCAGCCGTTTTTGCTCGAACATTAAATGCCTCCAAATGGTATTTAATTAACTTCCCGGGGTGACGAAACCCTTTTTGAGAACTCAGAGTGAGTAAATTGGCCATTTTCATGCACTTTTAACCATTCCATAAATCTTGTGTTTAGGGCCCCTGGAAGCATGAAAATCACTTTAAACATGCCAATGTTAGCTCTAACATAGATGATCCACCTACAAATGTGAACTGACGTTCAAAAATCAAACATTTGAAAACGGACCATTTTCCACATTTCTGAAGCATGACGTAATGGGGGGGTGTTATCTCTTTTGTCGAAAATCAGCCGTTTTTGCTTGAACATTAAATGCCTCCAAATAGTATTTAATTCACTTACCGAGCCCCTGGAAGCATGAAAATCACTTTAAACATGCTAATTTTAGCTCTAACACTGATGATCCACCTACAAATGTGAACTGACGTTCAAAAATAAAACATTTGAAAACGGACCATTTTCCACATTTCTGAAGCATGACGTAATGGGGGGGTGCTATCTCTTTTGTCGAAAATCAGCCGTTTTTGCTCGAACATTAAATGCCTCCAAATGGTATTTAATTAACTTCCCGGGGTGAAGAAACCCTTTTTGAGAACTCAGAGTGAGTAAATTGGCCATTTTCATGCACTTTTAACCATTCCATAAATCTTGTGTTTAGGGCCCCTGGAAGCATGAAAATCACTTTAAACATGCCAATGTTAGCTCTAACACTGATGATCCACCTATAAATGTGAACTGACGTTCAAAAATAAAACATTTGAAAACGGACCATTTTCCACATTTCTGAAGCATGACGTAATGGGGGGGGTGTTATCTCTTTTGTCGAAAATCAGCCGTTTTTGCTTGAACATTAAATGCCTCCAAATAGTATTTAATTCACTTCCCGAGCCCCTGGAAGCATGAAAATCACTTTAAACATGCTAATTTGAGCTCTAACACTGATGATCCACCTACAAATGTGAACTGACGTTCAGAAATGAAACATTTGAAAACGGACCATTTTCCACATTTCTGAAGCATGACGTAATGGGGGGGTGTTATCTCTTTTGTCGAAAATCAGCCGTTTTTGCTCGAACATTAAATGCCTCCAAATGGTATTTAATTAACTTCCCGGGGTGAAGAAACCCTTTTTGAGAACTCAGAGTGAGTAAATTGGCCATTTTCATGCACTTTTAATCATTCCATAAATCTTGTGTTTAGGGCCCCTGGAAGCATGAAAATCACTTTAAACATGCCAATGTTAGCTCTAACACTGATGATCCACCTATAAATGTGAACTGACGTTCAAAAATAAAACATTTGAAAACGGACCATTTTCCACATTTCTGAAGCATGACGTAATGGGGGGTGTTATCTCTTTTGTCGAAAATCAGCCATTTTTGCTCGAACATTAAATGCCTCCAAATGGTATTTAATTAACTTCCCGAGCCCCTGGAAGCATGAAAATCACTTTAAACATCCTAATTTTAGCTCTAACACTGATGATCCACCTACAAATGTGAACTGACGTTCAAAAATAAAACATTTGAAAACGGACCATTTTCCACATTTCTGAAGCATGACGTAATGGGGGGGTGTTATCTCTTTTGTCGAAAATCAGCCGTTTTTGCTTGAACATTAAATGCCTCCAAATAGTATTTAATTCACTTCCCGAGCCCCTGGAAGCATGAAAATCACTTTAAACATGCTAATTTTAGCTCTAACACTGATGATCCACCTACAAATGTGAACTGACGTTCAGAAATGAAACATTTGAAAACGGACCATTTTCCACATTTCTGAAGCATGACGTAATGGGGGTGTGTTATCTCTTTTGTCGAAAATCAGCCATTTTTGCTCGAACATTAAATGCCTCCAAATGGTATTTAATTAACTTCTAGAGGTCCTGGAAGCATGAAAATCACTTTAAACATGCTAATTTTAGCTCTAACACTGATGATCCACCTACAAATGTGAACTGACGTTCAAAAATAAAACATTTGAAAACGGACCATTTTCCACATTTCTGAAGCATGACGTAATGGGGGGGTGTTATCTCTTTTGTCGAAAATCAGCCGTTTTTGCTCGAACATTAAATGCCTCCAAATGGTATTTATTTAACTTCCCGAGCCCCTGGAAGCATGAAAATCACTTTAAACATGCTAATTTTAGCTCTAACACTGATGATCCACCTACAAATGTGAACTGACGTTCAAAAATAAAACATTTGAAAACGGACCATTTTCCACATTTCTGAAGCATGACGTAATGGGGGGTGTTATCTCTTTTGTCGAAAATCAGCCGTTTTTGCTCGAACATTAAATGCCTCCAAATGGTATTTATTTAACTTCCCGAGCCCCTGGAAGCATGAAAATCACTTTAAACATACTAATTTTAGCTCTAACACTGATGATCCACCTACAAATGTGAACTGACGTTCAAAAATAAAACATTTGAAAACGGACCATTTTCCACATTTCTGAAGCATGACGTAATGGGGGGGTGTTATCTCTTTTGTCGAAAATCAGCCATTTTTGCTCGAACATTAAATGCCTCCAAATGGTATTTAATTAACTTCTAGAGGTCCTGGAAGCATGAAAATCACTTTAAACATGCTAATTTTAGCTCTAACACTGATGATCCACCTACAAATGTGAACTGACGTTCAAAAATAAAACATTTGAAAACGGACCATTTTCCACATTTCTGAAGCATGACGTAATGGGGGGGTGTTATCTCTTTTGTCGAAAATCAGCCGTTTTTGCTTGAACATTAAATGCCTCCAAATAGTATTTAATTCACTTCCCGAGCCCCTGGAAGCATGAAAATCACTTTAAACATGCTAATTTGAGCTCTAACACTGATGATCCACCTACAAATGTGAACTGACGTTCAAAAATAAAACATTTGAAAACGGACCATTTTCCACATTTCTGAAGCATGACGTAATGGGGGGTGTTATCTCTTTTGTCGAAAATCAGCCGTTTTTGCTCGAACATTAAATGCCTCCAAATGGTATTTATTTAACTTCCCGAGCCCCTGGAAGCATGAAAATCACTTTAAACATACTATTTTTAGCTCTAACACTGATGATCCACCTACAAATGTGAACTGACGTTCAAAAATAAAACATTTGAAAACGGACCATTTTCCACATTTCTGAAGCATGACGTAATGGGGGGGTGTTATCTCTTTTGTCGAAAACCAGCCGTTTTTGCTCGCACATTAAATGCCTCCAAATGGTATTTAATTAACTTCCCAGGGTGAAGACACCCTTTTTGAGAACTCAGAGTGAGTAAATTGGCCATTTTCATGCACTTTTAACCATTCCATAAATCTTGTGTTTAGGGCCCCTGGAAGCATGAAAATCACTTTAAACATGCTAATTTTAGCTCTAACACTGATGATCCACCTACAAATGTGAACTGACGTTCAAAAATAAAACATTTGAAAACGGACCATTTTCCACATTTCTGAAGCATGACGTAATGGGGGGTGTTATCTCTTTTGTCGAAAATCAGCCGTTTTTGCTCGAACATTAAATGCCTCCAAATGGTATTTAATTAACTTCCCGAGCTCCTGGAAGCATGAAAATCACTTTAAACATGCTAATTTTAGCTCTAACACTGATGATCCACCTACAAATGTGAACTGACGTTTAAAAATAAAACATTTGAAAACGGACCATTTTCCACATTTCTGAAGCATGACGTAATGGGGGGGGTGTTATCTCTTTTGTCGAAAATCAGCCGTTTTTGCTCGAACATTAAATGCCCCCAAATGGTATTTAATTAACTTCCCGGGGTGAAGAAACCCTTTTTGAGAACTCAGAGTGAGTAATTGGCCATTTTCATGCACTTTTAACCATTCCATAAATCTTGTGTTTAGGGCCCCTGGAAGCATGAAAATCACTTTAAACATGCTAATTTTAGCTCTAACACTGATGATCCACCTACAAATGTGAACTGACGTTCAAAAATAAAACATTTGAAAACGGACCATTTTCCAAATTTCTTAAGCATGACGTAATGGGGGGGTGTTATCTCTTTTGTCGAAAACCAGCCGTTTTTGCTCGAACATTAAATGCCTCCAAATGGTATTTAATTAACTTCCCGAGCCCCTGGAAGCATGAAAATCACTTTAAACATGCTAATTTTAGCTCTCACACTGATGATCCACCTACAAATGTGAACTGATGTTCAAAAATAAAACATTTGAAAACGGACCATTTTCCACATTTCTGAAGCATGACGTAATGGGGGGGGTGTTATCTCTTTTGTCGAAAAATAAGCCGTTTTCGCTTGAACATTAAATGCCTCCAAATGGTATTTAATTAACTTCCCGGGGTGAAGAAACCCTTATTGAGAACTCAGAGTGAGTAAATTGGCCATTTTCATGCACTTTTAACCATTCCATAAATCTTGTGTTTAGGGCCCCTGGAAGCATGAAAATCACTTTAAACATGCCAATGTTAGCTCTAACACTGATGATCCACCTACAAATGTGAACTGACGTTCAAAAATAAAACATTTGAAAACGGACCATTTTCCACATTTCTGAAGCATGACGTAATGGGGGGGTGCTATCTCTTTTGTCGAAAATCAGCCGTTTTTGCTCGAACATTAAATGCCTCCAAATGGTATTTAATTAACTTCCCGGGGTGAAGAAACCCTTTTTGAGAACTCAGAGTGAGTAAATTGGCCATTTTCATGCACTTTTAACCATTCCATAAATCTTGTGTTTAGGGCCCCTGGAAGCATGAAAATCACTTTAAACATGCCAATGTTAGCTCTAACACTGATGATCCACCTATAAATGTGAACTGACGTTCAAAAATAAAACATTTGAAAACGGACCATTTTCCACATTTCTGAAGCATGACGTAATGGGGGGGGTGTTATCTCTTTTGTCGAAAATCAGCCGTTTTTGCTTGAACATTAAATGCCTCCAAATAGTATTTAATTCACTTCCCGAGCCCCTGGAAGCATGAAAATCACTTTAAACATGCTAATTTGAGCTCTAACACTGATGATCCACCTACAAATGTGAACTGACGTTCAGAAATGAAACATTTGAAAACGGACCATTTTCCACATTTCTGAAGCATGACGTAATGGGGGGGTGTTATCTCTTTTGTCGAAAATCAGCCGTTTTTGCTCGAACATTAAATGCCTCCAAATGGTATTTAATTAACTTCCCGGGGTGAAGAAACCCTTTTTGAGAACTCAGAGTGAGTAAATTGGCCATTTTCATGCACTTTTAACCATTCCATAAATCTTGTGTTTAGGGCCCCTGGAAGCATGAAAATCACTTTAAACATGCCAATGTTAGCTCTAACACTGATGATCCACCTATAAATGTGAACTGACGTTCAAAAATAAAACATTTGAAAACGGACCATTTTCCACATTTCTGAAGCATGACGTAATGGGGGGTGTTATCTCTTTTGTCGAAAATCAGCCATTTTTGCTCGAACATTAAATGCCTCCAAATGGTATTTAATTAACTTCCCGAGCCCCTGGAAGCATGAAAATCACTTTAAACATCCTAATTTTAGCTCTAACACTGATGATCCACCTACAAATGTGAACTGACGTTCAAAAATAAAACATTTGAAAACGGACCATTTTCCACATTTCTGAAGCATGACGTAATGGGGGGGTGTTATCTCTTTTGTCGAAAATCAGCCGTTTTTGCTTGAACATTAAATGCCTCCAAATAGTATTTAATTCACTTCCCGAGCCCCTGGAAGCATGAAAATCACTTTAAACATGCTAATTTTAGCTCTAACACTGATGATCCACCTACAAATGTGAACTGACGTTCAGAAATGAAACATTTGAAAACGGACCATTTTCCACATTTCTGAAGCATGACGTAATGGGGGTGTGTTATCTCTTTTGTCGAAAATCAGCCATTTTTGCTCGAACATTAAATGCCTCCAAATGGTATTTAATTAACTTCTAGAGGTCCTGGAAGCATGAAAATCACTTTAAACATGCTAATTTTAGCTCTAACACTGATGATCCACCTACAAATGTGAACTGACGTTCAAAAATAAAACATTTGAAAACGGACCATTTTCCACATTTCTGAAGCATGACGTAATGGGGGGGTGTTATCTCTTTTGTCGAAAATCAGCCGTTTTTGCTCGAACATTAAATGCCTCCAAATGGTATTTATTTAACTTCCCGAGCCCCTGGAAGCATGAAAATCACTTTAAACATGCTAATTTTAGCTCTAACACTGATGATCCACCTACAAATGTGAACTGACGTTCAAAAATAAAACATTTGAAAACGGACCATTTTCCACATTTCTGAAGCATGACGTAATGGGGGGTGTTATCTCTTTTGTCGAAAATCAGCCGTTTTTGCTCGAACATTAAATGCCTCCAAATGGTATTTATTTAACTTCCCGAGCCCCTGGAAGCATGAAAATCACTTTAAACATACTAATTTTAGCTCTAACACTGATGATCCACCTACAAATGTGAACTGACGTTCAAAAATAAAACATTTGAAAACGGACCATTTTCCACATTTCTGAAGCATGACGTAATGGGGGGGTGTTATCTCTTTTGTCGAAAATCAGCCATTTTTGCTCGAACATTAAATGCCTCCAAATGGTATTTAATTAACTTCTAGAGGTCCTGGAAGCATGAAAATCACTTTAAACATGCTAATTTTAGCTCTAACACTGATGATCCACCTACAAATGTGAACTGACGTTCAAAAATAAAACATTTGAAAACGGACCATTTTCCACATTTCTGAAGCATGACGTAATGGGGGGGTGTTATCTCTTTTGTCGAAAATCAGCCGTTTTTGCTTGAACATTAAATGCCTCCAAATAGTATTTAATTCACTTCCCGAGCCCCTGGAAGCATGAAAATCACTTTAAACATGCTAATTTGAGCTCTAACACTGATGATCCACCTACAAATGTGAACTGACGTTCAAAAATAAAACATTTGAAAACGGACCATTTTCCACATTTCTGAAGCATGACGTAATGGGGGGTGTTATCTCTTTTGTCGAAAATCAGCCGTTTTTGCTCGAACATTAAATGCCTCCAAATGGTATTTATTTAACTTCCCGAGCCCCTGGAAGCATGAAAATCACTTTAAACATACTATTTTTAGCTCTAACACTGATGATCCAC
The DNA here is from genome assembly GCF_964263255.1 of Lissotriton vulgaris. NCBI lineage: Eukaryota > Metazoa > Chordata > Amphibia > Caudata > Salamandridae > Lissotriton > Lissotriton vulgaris. Next base: position 262,997 of record NW_028246077.1, on the reverse strand, counting down.
CTACAAATGTGAACTGACGTTCAAAAATAAAACATTTGAAAACGGACCATTTTCCACATTTCTGAAGCATGACGTAATGGGGGGGTGTTATCTCTTTTGTCGAAAACCAGCCGTTTTTGCTCGCACATTAAATGCCTCCAAATGGTATTTAATTAACTTCCCAGGGTGAAGACACCCTTTTTGAGAACTCAGAGTGAGTAAATTGGCCATTTTCATGCACTTTTAACCATTCCATAAATCTTGTGTTTAGGGCCCCTGGAAGCATGAAAATCACTTTAAACATGCTAATTTTAGCTCTAACACTGATGATCCACCTACAAATGTGAACTGACGTTCAAAAATAAAACATTTGAAAACGGACCATTTTCCACATTTCTGAAGCATGACGTAATGGGGGGTGTTATCTCTTTTGTCGAAAATCAGCCGTTTTTGCTCGAACATTAAATGCCTCCAAATGGTATTTAATTAACTTCCCGAGCTCCTGGAAGCATGAAAATCACTTTAAACATGCTAATTTTAGCTCTAACACTGATGATCCACCTACAAATGTGAACTGACGTTTAAAAATAAAACATTTGAAAACGGACCATTTTCCACATTTCTGAAGCATGACGTAATGGGGGGGGTGTTATCTCTTTTGTCGAAAATCAGCCGTTTTTGCTCGAACATTAAATGCCCCCAAATGGTATTTAATTAACTTCCCGGGGTGAAGAAACCCTTTTTGAGAACTCAGAGTGAGTAATTGGCCATTTTCATGCACTTTTAACCATTCCATAAATCTTGTGTTTAGGGCCCCTGGAAGCATGAAAATCACTTTAAACATGCTAATTTTAGCTCTAACACTGATGATCCACCTACAAATGTGAACTGACGTTCAAAAATAAAACATTTGAAAACGGACCATTTTCCAAATTTCTTAAGCATGACGTAATGGGGGGGTGTTATCTCTTTTGTCGAAAACCAGCCGTTTTTGCTCGAACATTAAATGCCTCCAAATGGTATTTAATTAACTTCCCGAGCCCCTGGAAGCATGAAAATCACTTTAAACATGCTAATTTTAGCTCTCACACTGATGATCCACCTACAAATGTGAACTGATGTTCAAAAATAAAACATTTGAAAACGGACCATTTTCCACATTTCTGAAGCATGACGTAATGGGGGGGGTGTTATCTCTTTTGTCGAAAAATAAGCCGTTTTCGCTTGAACATTAAATGCCTCCAAATGGTATTTAATTAACTTCCCGGGGTGAAGAAACCCTTATTGAGAACTCAGAGTGAGTAAATTGGCCATTTTCATGCACTTTTAACCATTCCATAAATCTTGTGTTTAGGGCCCCTGGAAGCATGAAAATCACTTTAAACATGCCAATGTTAGCTCTAACACTGATGATCCACCTACAAATGTGAACTGACGTTCAAAAATAAAACATTTGAAAACGGACCATTTTCCACATTTCTGAAGCATGACGTAATGGGGGGGTGTTATCTCTTTTGTCGAAAATCAGCCATTTTTGCTCGAACATTAAATGCCTCCAAATGGTATTTAATTAACTTCCCGAGCTCCTGGAAGCATGAAAATCACTTTAAGCATGCTAATTTTAGCTCTAACACTGATGATCCACCTACAAATGTGAACTGACGTTCAAAAATAAAACATTCGAAAACGGACCATTTTCCACATTTCTGAAGCATGACGTAATGGGGGGGTGTTATCTCTTTTGTCGAAAATCAGCCGTTTTTGCTTGAACATTAAATGCCTCCAAATAGTATTTAATTCACTTCCCGAGCCCCTGGAAGCATGAAAATCACTTTAAACATGCTAATTTGAGCTCTAACACTGATAATCCACCTACAAATGTGAACTGACGTTCAAAAATAAAACATTTGAAAACGGACCATTTTCCACATTTCTGAAGCATGACGTAATAGGGGGGTGTTATCTCTTTTGTCGAAAATCAGCCGGTTTTGCTCGAACATTAAATGCCTCCAAATGGTATTTATTTCACTTCCCGAGCCCCTGGAAGCATGAAAATCACTTTAAACATGCTAATTTTAGCTCTAACACTGATGATCCACCTACAAATGTGAACTGACGTTCAAAAATAAAACATTTGAAAACGGACCATTTTCCACATTTCTGAAGCATGACGTAATGGGGGGTGTTATCTCTTTTGTCGAAAATCAGCCGTTTTTGCTCGAACATTAAATGCCTCCAAATGGTATTTATTTATCTTCCCGAGCCCCTGGAAGCATGAAAATCACTTTAAACATACTATTTTTAGCTCTAACACTGATGATCCACCTACAAATGTGAACTGACGTTCAAAAATAAAACATTTGAAAACGGACCATTTTCCACATTTCTGAAGCATGACGTAATGGGGGGGTGTTATCTCTTTTGTCGAAAACCAGCCGTTTTTGCTCGCACATTAAATGCCTCCAAATGGTATTTAATTAACTTCCCAGGGTGAAGACACCCTTTTTGAGAACTCAGAGTGAGTAAATTGGCCATTTTCATGCACTTTTAACCATTCCATAAATCTTGTGTTTAGGGCCCCTGGAAGCATGAAAATCACTTTAAACATGCTAATTTTAGCTCTAACACTGATGATCCACCTACAAATGTGAACTGACGTTCAAAAATAAAACATTTGAAAACGGACCATTTTCCACATTTCTGAAGCATGACGTAATGGGGGGTGTTATCTCTTTTGTCGAAAATCAGCCATTTTTGCTCGAACATTAAATGCCTCCAAATGGTATTTAATTAACTTCCCGAGCCCCTGGAAGCATGAAAATCACTTTAAACATCCTAATTTTAGCTCTAACACTGATGATCCACCTACAAATGTGAACTGACGTTCAAAAATAAAACATTTGAAAACGGACCATTTTCCACATTTCTGAAGCATGACGTAATGGGGGGGTGTTATCTCTTTTGTCGAAAATCAGCCGTTTTTGCTTGAACATTAAATGCCTCCAAATAGTATTTAATTCACTTCCCGAGCCCCTGGAAGCATGAAAATCACTTTAAACATGCTAATTTGAGCTCTAACACTGATGATCCACCTACAAATGTGAACTGACGTTCAGAAATGAAACATTTGAAAACGGACCATTTTCCACATTTCTGAAGCATGACGTAATGGGGGGGTGTTATCTCTTTTGTCGAAAATCAGCCGTTTTTGCTCGAACATTAAATGCCTCCAAATGGTATTTAATTAACTTCCCGGGGTGAAGAAACCCTTTTTTAGAACTCAGAGTGAGTAAATTGGCCATTTTCATGCACTTTTAACCATTCCATAAATCTTGTGTTTAGGGCCCCTGGAAGCATGAAAATCACTTTAAACATGCCAATGTTAGCTCTAACACTGATGATCCACCTATAAATGTGAACTGACGTTCAAAAATAAAACATTTGAAAACGGACCATTTTCCACATTTCTGAAGCATGACGTAATGGGGGGTGTTATCTCTTTTGTCGAAAATCAGCCATTTTTGCTCGAACATTAAATGCCTCCAAATGGTATTTAATTAACTTCCCGAGCCCCTGGAAGCATGAAAATCACTTTAAACATCCTAATTTTAGCTCTAACACTGATGATCCACCTACAAATGTGAACTGACGTTCAAAAATAAAACATTTGAAAACGGACCATTTTCCACATTTCTGAAGCATGACGTAATGGGGGGGTGTTATCTCTTTTGTCGAAAATCAGCCGTTTTTGCTTGAACATTAAATGCCTCCAAATAGTATTTAATTCACTTCCCGAGCCCCTGGAAGCATGAAAATCACTTTAAACATGCTAATTTGAGCTCTAACACTGATGATCCACCTACAAATGTGAACTGATGTTCAAAAATAAAACATTTGAAAACGGACCATTTTCCACATTTCTGAAGCATGACGTAATGTGGGGGGTGTTATCTCTTTTGTCGAAAAATAAGCCGTTTTTGCTCGAACATTAAATGCCTCCAAATGGTATTTAATTAACTTCCCGGGGTGAAGAAACCCTTATTGAGAACTCAGAGTGAGTAAATTGGCCATTTTCATGCACTTTTAACCATTCCATAAATCTTGTGTTTAGGGCCCCTGGAAGCATGAAAATCACTTTAAACATGCCAATGTTAGCTCTAACACTGATGATCCACCTACAAATGTGAACTGACGTTCAAAAATAAAACATTTGAAAACGGACCATTTTCCACATTTCTGAAGCATGACGTAATGGGGGGGTGTTATCTCTTTTGTCGAAAATCAGCCATTTTTGCTCGAACATTAAATGCCTCCAAATGGTATTTAATTAACTTCCCGCGCTCCTGGAAGCATGAAAATCACTTTAAACATGCTAATTTTAGCTCTAACACTGATGATCCACCTACAAATGTGAACTGACGTTCAAAAATAAAACATTCGAAAACGGACCATTTTCCACATTTCTGAAGCATGACGTAATGGGGGGGTGTTATCTCTTTTGTCGAAAATCAGCCATTTTTGCTCGAACATTAAATGCCTCCAAATGGTATTTAATTAACTTCCCGAGCCCCTGGAAGCATGAAAATCACTTTAAACATCCTAATTTTAGCTCTAACACTGATGATCCACCTACAAATGTGAACTGACGTTCAAAAATAAAACATTTGAAAACGGACCATTTTCCACATTTCTGAAGCATGACGTAATGGGGGGGTGCTATCTCTTTTGTCGAAAATCAGCCGTTTTTGCTCGAACATTAAATGCCTCCAAATGGTATTTAATTAACTTCCCGGGGTGAAGAAACCCTTTTTGAGAACTCAGAGTGAGTAAATTGGCCATTTTCATGCACTTTTAACCATTCCATAAATCTTGTGTTTAGGGCCCCTGGAAGCATGAAAATCACTTTAAACATGCCAATGTTAGCTCTAACACTGATGATCCACCTATAAATGTGAACTGACGTTCAAAAATAAAACATTTGAAAACGGACCATTTTCCACATTTCTGAAGCATGACGTAATGGGGGGGGTGTTATCTCTTTTGTCGAAAATCAGCCGTTTTTGCTTGAACATTAAATGCCTCCAAATAGTATTTAATTCACTTCCCGAGCCCCTGGAAGCATGAAAATCACTTTAAACATGCTAATTTGAGCTCTAACACTGATGATCCACCTACAAATGTGAACTGACGTTCAGAAATGAAACATTTGAAAACGGACCATTTTCCACATTTCTGAAGCATGACGTAATGGGGGGGTGTTATCTCTTTTGTCGAAAATCAGCCGTTTTTGCTCGAACATTAAATGCCTCCAAATGGTATTTAATTAACTTCCCGGGGTGAAGAAACCCTTTTTGAGAACTCAGAGTGAGTAAATTGGCCATTTTCATGCACTTTTAACCATTCCATAAATCTTGTGTTTAGGGCCCCTGGAAGCATGAAAATCACTTTAAACATGCCAATGTTAGCTCTAACACTGATGATCCACCTATAAATGTGAACTGACGTTCAAAAATAAAACATTTGAAAACGGACCATTTTCCACATTTCTGAAGCATGACGTAATGGGGGGTGTTATCTCTTTTGTCGAAAATCAGCCATTTTTGCTCGAACATTAAATGCCTCCAAATGGTATTTAATTAACTTCCCGAGCCCCTGGAAGCATGAAAATCACTTTAAACATCCTAATTTTAGCTCTAACACTGATGATCCACCTACAAATGTGAACTGACGTTCAAAAATAAAACATTTGAAAACGGACCATTTTCCACATTTCTGAAGCATGACGTAATGGGGGGGTGTTATCTCTTTTGTCGAAAATCAGCCGTTTTTGCTTGAACATTAAATGCCTCCAAATAGTATTTAATTCACTTCCCGAGCCCCTGGAAGCATGAAAATCACTTTAAACATGCTAATTTTAGCTCTAACACTGATGATCCACCTACAAATGTGAACTGACGTTCAGAAATGAAACATTTGAAAACGGACCATTTTCCACATTTCTGAAGCATGACGTAATGGGGGTGTGTTATCTCTTTTGTCGAAAATCAGCCATTTTTGCTCGAACATTAAATGCCTCCAAATGGTATTTAATTAACTTCTAGAGGTCCTGGAAGCATGAAAATCACTTTAAACATGCTAATTTTAGCTCTAACACTGATGATCCACCTACAAATGTGAACTGACGTTCAAAAATAAAACATTTGAAAACGGACCATTTTCCACATTTCTGAAGCATGACGTAATGGGGGGGTGTTATCTCTTTTGTCGAAAATCAGCCGTTTTTGCTCGAACATTAAATGCCTCCAAATGGTATTTATTTAACTTCCCGAGCCCCTGGAAGCATGAAAATCACTTTAAACATGCTAATTTTAGCTCTAACACTGATGATCCACCTACAAATGTGAACTGACGTTCAAAAATAAAACATTTGAAAACGGACCATTTTCCACATTTCTGAAGCATGACGTAATGGGGGGTGTTATCTCTTTTGTCGAAAATCAGCCGTTTTTGCTCGAACATTAAATGCCTCCAAATGGTATTTATTTAACTTCCCGAGCCCCTGGAAGCATGAAAATCACTTTAAACATACTAATTTTAGCTCTAACACTGATGATCCACCTACAAATGTGAACTGACGTTCAAAAATAAAACATTTGAAAACGGACCATTTTCCACATTTCTGAAGCATGACGTAATGGGGGGGTGTTATCTCTTTTGTCAAAAATCAGCCATTTTTGCTCGAACATTAAATGCCTCCAAATGGTATTTAATTAACTTCCCGAGCTCCTGGAAGCATGAAAATCACTGTAAACATGCTAATTTTAGCTCTAACACTGATGATCCACCTACAAATGTGAACTGACGTTCAAAAATAAAACATTTGAAAACGGACCATTTTCCACATTTCTGAAGCATGACGTAATGGGGGGGTGTTATCTCTTTTGTCGAAAATCAGCCGTTTTTGCTTGAACATTAAATGCCTCCAAATAGTATTTAATTCACTTCCCGAGCCCCTGGAAGCATGAAAATCACTTTAAACATGCTAATTTGAGCTCTAACACTGATGATCCACCTACAAATGTGAACTGACGTTCAAAAATAAAACATTTGAAAACGGACCATTTTCCACATTTCTGAAGCATGACGTAATGGGGGGGTGTTATCTCTTTTGTCGAAAATCAGCCGTTTTTGCTCGAACATTAAATGCCTCCAAATGGTATTTATTTCACTTCCCGAGCCCCTGGAAGCATGAAAATCACTTTAAACATGCTAATTTTAGCTCTAACACTGATGATCCACCTACAAATGTGAACTGACGTTCAAAAATAAAACATTTGAAAACGGACCATTTTCCACATTTCTGAAGCATGACGTAATGGGGGGTGTTATCTCTTTTGTCGAAAATCAGCCGTTTTTGCTCGAACATTAAATGCCTCCAAATGGTATTTATTTAACTTCCCGAGCCCCTGGAAGCATGAAAATCACTTTAAACATACTATTTTTAGCTCTAACACTGATGATCCACCTACAAATGTGAACTGACGTTCAAAAATAAAACATTTGAAAACGGACCATTTTCCACATTTCTGAAGCATGACGTAATGGGGGGGTGTTATCTCTTTTGTCGAAAACCAGCCGTTTTTGCTCGCACATTAAATGCCTCCAAATGGTATTTAATTAACTTCCCAGGGTGAAGACACCCTTTTTGAGAACTCAGAGTGAGTAAATTGGCCATTTTCATGCACTTTTAACCATTCCATAAATCTTGTGTTTAGGGCCCCTGGAAGCATGAAAATCACTTTAAACATGCTAATTTTAGCTCTAACACTGATGATCCACCTACAAATGTGAACTGACGTTCAAAAATAAAACATTTGAAAACGGACCATTTTCCACATTTCTGAAGCATGACGTAATGGGGGGTGTTATCTCTTTTGTCGAAAATCAGCCGTTTTTGCTCGAACATTAAATGCCTCCAAATGGTATTTAATTAACTTCCCGAGCTCCTGGAAGCATGAAAATCACTTTAAACATGCTAATTTTAGCTCTAACACTGATGATCCACCTACAAATGTGAACTGACGTTTAAAAATAAAACATTTGAAAACGGACCATTTTCCACATTTCTGAAGCATGACGTAATGGGGGGGTGTTATCTCTTTTGTCGAAAATCAGCCGTTTTTGCTCGAACATTAAATGCCCCCAAATGGTATTTAATTAACTTCCCGGGGTGAAGAAACCCTTTTTGAGAACTCAGAGTGAGTAATTGGCCATTTTCATGCACTTTTAACCATTCCATAAATCTTGTGTTTAGGGCCCCTGGAAGCATGAAAATCACTTTAAACATGCTAATTTTAGCTCTAACACTGATGATCCACCTACAAATGTGAACTGACGTTCAAAAATAAAACATTTGAAAACGGACCATTTTCCACATTTCTTAAGCATGACGTAATGGGGGGGTGTTATCTCTTTTGTCGAAAACCAGCCGTTTTTGCTCGAACATTAAATGCCTCCAAATGGTATTTAATTAACTTCCCGAGCCCCTGGAAGCATGAAAATCACTTTAAACATGCTAATTTTAGCTCTCACACTGATGATCCACCTACAAATGTGAACTGACGTTCAAAAATAAAACATTCGAAAACGGACCATTTTCCACATTTCTGAAGCATGACGTAATGGGGGGGTGTTATCTCTTTTGTCGAAAATCAGCCGTTTTTGCTTGAACATTAAATGCCTCCAAATAGTATTTAATTCACTTCCCGAGCCCCTGGAAGCATGAAAATCACTTTAAACATGCTAATTTGAGCTCTAACACTGATAATCCACCTACAAATGTGAACTGACGTTCAAAAATAAAACATTTGAAAACGGACCATTTTCCACATTTCTGAAGCATGACGTAATGGGGGGGTGTTATCTCTTTTGTCGAAAATCAGCCGTTTTTGCTCGAACATTAAATGCCTCCAAATGGTATTTATTTCACTTCCCGAGCCCCTGGAAGCATGAAAATCACTTTAAACATGCTAATTTTAGCTCTAACACTGATGATCCACCTACAAATGTGAACTGACGTTCAAAAATAAAACATTTGAAAACGGACCATTTTCCACATTTCTGAAGCATGACGTAATGGGGGGTGTTATCTCTTTTGTCGAAAATCAGCCGTTTTTGCTCGAACATTAAATGCCTCCAAATGGTATTTATTTAACTTCCCGAGCCCCTGGAAGCATGAAAATCACTTTAAACATACTATTTTTAGCTCTAACACTGATGATCCACCTACAAATGTGAACTGACGTTCAAAAATAAAACATTTGAAAACGGACCATTTTCCACATTTCTGAAGCATGACGTAATGGGGGGGTGTTATCTCTTTTGTCGAAAACCAGCCGTTTTTGCTCGCACATTAAATGCCTCCAAATGGTATTTAATTAACTTCCCAGGGTGAAGACACCCTTTTTGAGAACTCAGAGTGAGTAAATTGGCCATTTTCATGCACTTTTAACCATTCCATAAATCTTGTGTTTAGGGCCCCTGGAAGCATGAAAATCACTTTAAACATGCTAATTTTAGCTCTAACACTGATGATCCACCTACAAATGTGAACTGACGTTTAAAAATAAAACATTTGAAAACGGACCATTTTCCACATTTCTGAAGCATGACGTAATGGGGGGGTGTTATCTCTTTTGTCGAAAATCAGCCGTTTTTGCTCGAACATTAAATGCCCCCAAATGGTATTTAATTAACTTCCCGGGGTGAAGAAACCCTTTTTGAGAACTCAGAGTGAGTAATTGGCCATTTTCATGCACTTTTAACCATTCCATAAATCTTGTGTTTAGGGCCCCTGGAAGCATGAAAATCACTTTAAACATGCTAATTTTAGCTCTAACACTGATGATCCACCTACAAATGTGAACTGACGTTCAAAAATAAAACATTTGAAAACGGACCATTTTCCACATTTCTTAAGCATGACGTAATGGGGGGGTGTTATCTCTTTTGTCGAAAACCAGCCGTTTTTGCTCGAACATTAAATGCCTCCAAATGGTATTTAATTAACTTCCCGAGCCCCTGGAAGCATGAAAATCACTTTAAACATGCTAATTTTAGCTCTCACACTGATGATCCACCTACAAATGTGAACTGATGTTCAAAAATAAAACATTTGAAAACGGACCATTTTCCACATTTCTGAAGCATGACGTAATGGGGGGGGGTGTTATCTCTTTTGTCGAAAAATAAGCCGTTTTTGCTCGAACATTAAATGCCTCCAAATGGTATTTAATTAACTTCCCGGGGTGAAGAAACCCTTATTGAGAACTCAGAGTGAGTAAATTGGCCATTTTCATGCACTTTTAACCATTCCATAAATCTTGTGTTTAGGGCCCCTGGAAGCATGAAAATCACTTTAAACATGCCAATGTTAGCTCTAACACTGATGATCCACCTACAAATGTGAACTGACGTTCAAAAATAAAACATTTGAAAACAAACCATTTTCCACATTTCTGAAGCATGACGTAATGGGGGGGTGTTATCTCTTTTGTCGAAAATCAGCCATTTTTGCTCGAACATTAAATGCCTCCAAATGGTATTTAATTAACCTCCCGAGCTCCTGGAAGCATGAAAATCACTTTAAACATGCTAATTTTAGCTCTAACACTGATGATCCACCTACAAATGTGAACTGACGTTCAAAAATAAAACATTCGAAAACGGACCATTTTCCACATTTCTGAAGCATGACGTAATGGGGGGGTGTTATCTCTTTTGTCGAAAATCAGCCGTTTTTGCTTGAACATTAAATGCCTCCAAATAGTATTTAATTCACTTCCCGAGCCCCTGGAAGCATGAAAATCACTTTAAACATGCTAATTTGAGCTCTAACACTGATAATCTACCTACAAATGTGAACTGACGTTCAAAAATAAAACATTTGAAAACGGACCATTTTCCACATTTCTGAAGCATGACGTAATGGGGGGGTGTTATCTCTTTTGTCGAAAATCAGCCGTTTTTGCTCGAACATTAAATGCCTCCAAATGGTATTTATTTCACTTCCCGAGCCCCTGGAAGCATGAAAATCACTTTAAACATGCTAATTTTAGCTCTAACACTGATGATCCACCTACAAATGTGAACTGACGTTCAAAAATAAAACATTTGAAAACGGACCATTTTCCACATTTCTGAAGCATGACGTAATGGGGGGGTGTTATCTCTTTTGTCGAAAACCAGCCGTTTTTGCTCGCACATTAAATGCCTCCAAATGGTATTTAATTAACTTCCCAGGGTGAAGACACCCTTTTTGAGAACTCAGAGTGAGTAAATTGGCCATTTTCATGCACTTTTAACCATTCCATACATCTTGTGTTTAGGGCCCCTGGAAGCATGAAAATCACTTTAAACATGCTAATTTTAGCTCTAACACTGATGATCCACCTACAAATGTGAACTGACGTTCAAAAATAAAACATTTGAAAACGGACCATTTTCCACATTTCTGAAGCATGACGTAATGGGGGGGGTGTTATCTCTTTTGTCGAAAATCAGCCGTTTTTGCTCGAACATTAAATGCCTCCAAATGGTATTTAATTAACTTCCCGGGGTGACGAAACCCTTTTTGAGAACTCAGAGTGAGTAAATTGGCCATTTTCATGCACTTTTAACCATTCCATAAATCTTGTGTTTAGGGCCCCTGGAAGCATGAAAATCACTTTAAACATGCCAATGTTAGCTCTAACACTGATGATCCACCTACAAATGTGAACTGACGTTCAAAAATCAAACGTTTGAAAACGGACCATTTTCCACATTTCTGAAGTATGACGTAATGGGGGGGTGTTATCTCTTTTGTCGAAAATCAGCCGTTTTTGCTTGAACATTAAATGCCTCCAAATAGTATTTAATTCACTTCCCGAGCCCCTGGAAGCATGAAAATCACTTTAAACATGCTAATTTTAGCTCTAACACTGATGATCCACCTACAAATGTGAACTGACGTTCAAAAATAAAACATTTGAAAACGGACCATTTTCCACATTTCTGAAGCATGACGTAATGGGGGGGTGTTATCTCTTTTGTCGAAAATCAACCGTTTTTGCTCGAACATTAAATGCCTCCAAATGGTATTTAATTAACTTCCCGGGGTGAAGAAACCCTTTTTGAGAACTCAGAGTGAGTAAATTGGCCATTTTCATGCACTTTTAACTATTCCATAAATCTTGTGTTTAGGGCCCCTGGAAGCATGAAAATCACTTTAAACATGCCAATGTTAGCTCTAACACTGATGATCCACCTATAAATGTGAACTGACGTTCAAAAATAAAACATTTGAAAACGGACCATTTTCCACATTTCTGAAGCATGACGTAATGGGGGGTGTTATCTCTTTTGTCGAAAATCAGCCATTTTTGCTCGAACATTAAATGCCTCCAAATGGTATTTAATTAACTTCCCGAGCCCCTGGAAGCATGAAAATCACTTTAAACATCCTAATTTTAGCTCTAACACTGATGATCCACCTACAAATGTGAACTGACGTTCAAAAATAAAACATTTGAAAACGGACCATTTTCCACATTTCTGAAGCATGATGTAATGGGGGGGTGTTATCTCTTTTGTCGAAAATCAGCCGTTTTTGCTTGAACATTAAATGCCTCCAAATAGTATTTAATTCACTTCCCGAGCCCCTGGAAGCATGAAAATCACTTTAAACATGCTAATTTGAGCTCTAACACTGATGATCCACCTACAAATGTGAACTGACGTTCAGAAATGAAACATTTGAAAACGGACCATTTTCCACATTTCTGAAGCATGACGTAATGGGGGGGTGTTATCTCTTTTGTCGAAAATCAGCCGTTTTTGCTCGAACATTAAATGCCTCCAAATGGTATTTAATTAACTTCCCGGGGTGAAGAAACCCTTTTTTAGAACTCAGAGTGAGTAAATTGGCCATTTTCATGCACTTTTAACCATTCCATAAATCTTGTGTTTAGGGCCCCTGGAAGCATGAAAATCACTTTAAACATGCCAATGTTAGCTCTAACACTGATGATCCACCTATAAATGTGAACTGACGTTCAAAAATAAAACATTTGAAAACGGACCATTTTCCACATTTCTGAAGCATGACGTAATGGGGGGTGTTATCTCTTTTGTCGAAAATCAGCCATTTTTGCTCGAACATTAAATGCCTCCAAATGGTATTTAATTAACTTCCCGAGCCCCTGGAAGCATGAAAATCACTTTAAACATCCTAATTTTAGCTCTAACACTGATGATCCACCTACAAATGTGAACTGACGTTCAAAAATAAAACATTTGAAAACGGACCATTTTCCACATTTCTGAAGCATGACGTAATGGGGGGGTGTTATCTCTTTTGTCGAAAATCAGCCGTTTTTGCTTGAACATTAAATGCCTCCAAATAGTATTTAATTCACTTCCCGAGCCCCTGGAAGCATGAAAATCACTTTAAACATGCTAATTTGAGCTCTAACACTGATGATCCACCTACAAATGTGAACTGACGTTCAGAAATGAAACATTTGAAAACGGACCATTTTCCACATTTCTGAAGCATGACGTAATGGGGGGGTGTTATCTCTTTTGTCGAAAATCAGCCGTTTTTGCTCGAACATTAAATGCCTCCAAATGGTATTTAATTAACTTCCCGGGGTGAAGAAACCCTTTTTTAGAACTCAGAGTGAGTAAATTGGCCATTTTCATGCACTTTTAACCATTCCATAAATCTTGTGTTTAGGGCCCCTGGAAGCATGAAAATCACTTTAAACATGCCAATGTTAGCTCTAACACTGATGATCCACCTATAAATGTGAACTGACGTTCAAAAATAAAACATTTGAAAACGGACCATTTTCCACATTTCTGAAGCATGACGTAATGGGGGGTGTTATCTCTTTTGTCGAAAATCAGCCATTTTTGCTCGAACATTAAATGCCTCCAAATGGTATTTAATTAACTTCCCGAGCCCCTGGAAGCATGAAAATCACTTTAAACATCCTAATTTTAGCTCTAACACTGATGATCCACCTACAAATGTGAACTGACGTTCAAAAATAAAACATTTGAAAACGGACCATTTTCCACATTTCTGAAGCATGACGTAATGGGGGGTGTTATCTCTTTTGTCAAAAATCAGCCGTTTTTGCTTGAACATTAAATGCCTCCAAATGGTATTTAATTAACTTCCCGAGCCCCTGGAAGCATGAAAATCACTTTAAACATGCTAATTTTAGCTCTCACACTGATGATCCACCTACAAATGTGAACTGATGTTCAAAAATAAAACATTTGAAAACGGACCATTTTCCACATTTCTGAAGCATGACGTAATGGGGGGGGTGTTATCTCTTTTGTCGAAAAATAAGCCGTTTTTGCTCGAACATTAAATGCCTCCAAATGGTATTTAATTAACTTCCCGGGGTGAAGAAACCCTTATTGAGAACTCAGAGTGAGTAAATTGGCCATTTTCATGCACTTTTAACCATTCCATAAATCTTGTGTTTAGGGCCCCTGGAAGCATGAAAATCACTTTAAACATGCCAATGTTAGCTCTAACACTGATGATCCACCTACAAATGTGAACTGACGTTCAAAAATAAAACATTTGAAAACGGACCATTTTCCACATTTCTGAAGCATGACGTAATGGGGGGGTGTTATCTCTTTTGTCGAAAATCAGCCATTTTTGCTCGAACATTAAATGCCTCCAAATGGTATTTAATTAACTTCCCGAGCTCCTGGAAGCATGAAAATCACTTTAAACATGCTAATTTTAGCTCTAACACTGATGATCCACCTACAAATGTGAACTGACGTTCAAAAATAAAACATTCGAAAACGGACCATTTTCCACATTTCTGAAGCATGACGTAATGGGGGGGTGTTATCTCTTTTGTCGAAAATCAGCCATTTTTGCTCGAACATTAAATGCCTCCAAATGGTATTTAATTAACTTCCCGAGCCCCTGGAAGCATGAAAATCACTTTAAACATCCTAATTTTAGCTCTAACACTGATGATCCACCTACAAATGTGAACTGACGTTCAAAAATAAAACATTTGAAAACGGACCATTTTCCACATTTCTGAAGCATGACGTAATGGGGGGGTGTTATCTCTTTTGTCAAAAATCAGCCGTTTTTGCTTGAACATTAAATGCCTCCAAATGGTATTTAATTAACTTCCCGAGCCCCTGGAAGCATGAAAATCACTTTAAACATGCTAATTTTAGCTCTCACACTGATGATCCACCTACAAATGTGAACTGATGTTCAAAAATAAAACATTTGAAAACGGACCATTTTCCACATTTCTGAAGCATGACGTAATGGGGGGGGTGTTATCTCTTTTGTCGAAAAATAAGCCGTTTTTGCTCGAACATTAAATGCCTCCAAATGGTATTTAATTACCTTCCCGGGGTGAAGAAACCCTTATTGAGAACTCAGAGTGAGTAAATTGGCCATTTTCATGCACTTTTAACCATTCCATAAATCTTGTGTTTAGGGCCCCTGGAAGCATGAAAATCACTTTAAACATGCCAATGTTAGCTCTAACACTGATGATCCACCTATAAATGTGAACTGACGTTCAAAAATAAAACATTTGAAAACGGACCATTTTCCACATTTCTGAAGCATGACGTAATGGGGGGTGTTATCTCTTTTGTCGAAAATCAGCCATTTTTGCTCGAACATTAAATGCCTCCAAATGGTATTTAATTAACTTCCCGAGCCCCTGGAAGCATGAAAATCACTTTAAACATCCTAATTTTAGCTCTAACACTGATGATCCACCTACAAATGTGAACTGACGTTCAAAAATAAAACATTTGAAAACGGACCATTTTCCACATTTCTGAAGCATGACGTAATGGGGGGGTGTTATCTCTTTTGTCGAAAATCAGCCGTTTTTGCTTGAACATTAAATGCCTCCAAATAGTATTTAATTCACTTCCCGAGCCCCTGGAAGCATGAAAATCACTTTAAACATGCTAATTTGAGCTCTAACACTGATGATCCACCTACAAATGTGAACTGACGTTCAGAAATGAAACATTTGAAAACGGACCATTTTCCACATTTCTGAAGCATGACGTAATGGGGGGGTGTTATCTCTTTTGTCGAAAATCAGCCGTTTTTGCTCGAACATTAAATGCCTCCAAATGGTATTTAATTAACTTCCCGGGGTGAAGAAACCCTTTTTTAGAACTCAGAGTGAGTAAATTGGCCATTTTCATGCACTTTTAACCATTCCATAAATCTTGTGTTTAGGGCCCCTGGAAGCATGAAAATCACTTTAAACATGCCAATGTTAGCTCTAACACTGATGATCCACCTATAAATGTGAACTGACGTTCAAAAATAAAACATTTGAAAACGGACCATTTTCCACATTTCTGAAGCATGACGTAATGGGGGGTGTTATCTCTTTTGTCGAAAATCAGCCATTTTTGCTCGAACATTAAATGCCTCCAAATGGTATTTAATTAACTTCCCGAGCCCCTGGAAGCATGAAAATCACTTTAAACATCCTAATTTTAGCTCTAACACTGATGATCCACCTACAAATGTGAACTGACGTTCAAAAATAAAACATTTGAAAACGGACCATTTTCCACATTTCTGAAGCATGACGTAATGGGGGGTGTTATCTCTTTTGTCAAAAATCAGCCGTTTTTGCTTGAACATTAAATGCCTCCAAATGGTATTTAATTAACTTCCCGAGCCCCTGGAAGCATGAAAATCACTTTAAACATGCTAATTTTAGCTCTCACACTGATGATCCACCTACAAATGTGAACTGATGTTCAAAAATAAAACATTTGAAAACGGACCATTTTCCACATTTCTGAAGCATGACGTAATGGGGGGGGTGTTATCTCTTTTGTCGAAAAATAAGCCGTTTTTGCTCGAACATTAAATGCCTCCAAATGGTATTTAATTAACTTCCCGGGGTGAAGAAACCCTTATTGATAACTCAGAGTGAGTAAATTGGCCATTTTCATGCACTTTTAACCATTCCATAAATCTTGTGTTTAGGGCCCCTGGAAGCATGAAAATCACTTTAAACATGCCAATGTTAGCTCTAACACTGATGATCCACCTACAAATGTGAACTGACGTTCAAAAATAAAACATTTGAAAACGGACCATTTTCCACATTTCTGAAGCATGACGTAATGGGGGGGTGTTATCTCTTTTGTCGAAAATCAGCCATTTTTGCTCGAACATTAAATGCCTCCAAATGGTATTTAATTAACTTCCCGAGCTCCTGGAAGCATGAAAATCACTTTAAACATGCTAATTTTAGCTCTAACACTGATGATCCACCTACAAATGTGAACTGACGTTCAAAAATAAAACATTCGAAAACGGACCATTTTCCACATTTCTGAAGCATGACGTAATGGGGGGGTGTTATCTCTTTTGTCGAAAATCAGCCATTTTTGCTCGAACATTAAATGCCTCCAAATGGTATTTAATTAACTTCCCGAGCCCCTGGAAGCATGAAAATCACTTTAAACATCCTAATTTTAGCTCTAACACTGATGATCCACCTACAAATGTGAACTGACGTTCAAAAATAAAACATTTGAAAACGGACCATTTTCCACATTTCTGAAGCATGACGTAATGGGGGGGTGTTATCTCTTTTGTCAAAAATCAGCCGTTTTTGCTTGAACATTAAATGCCTCCAAATGGTATTTAATTAACTTCCCGAGCCCCTGGAAGCATGAAAATCACTTTAAACATGCTAATTTTAGCTCTCACACTGATGATCCACCTACAAATGTGAACTGATGTTCAAAAATAAAACATTTGAAAACGGACCATTTTCCACATTTCTGAAGCATGACGTAATGGGGGGGGTGTTATCTCTTTTGTCGAAAAATAAGCCGTTTTTGCTCGAACATTAAATGCCTCCAAATGGTATTTAATTAACTTCCCGGGGTGAAGAAACCCTTATTGAGAACTCAGAGTGAGTAAATTGGCCATTTTCATGCACTTTTAACCATTCCATAAATCTTGTGTTTAGGGCCCCTGGAAGCATGAAAATCACTTTAAACATGCCAATGTTAGCTCTAACACTGATGATCCACCTACAAATGTGAACTGACGTTCAAAAATAAAACATTTGAAAACGGACCATTTTCCACATTTCTGAAGCATGACGTAATGGGGGGGTGTTATCTCTTTTGTCGAAAATCAGCCATTTTTGCTCGAACATTAAATGCCTCCAAATGGTATTTAATTAACTTCCCGAGCTCCTGGAAGCATGAAAATCACTTTAAACATGCTAATTTTAGCTCTAACACTGATGATCCACCTACAAATGTGAACTGACGTTCAAAAATAAAACATTCGAAAACGGACCATTTTCCACATTTCTGAAGCATGACGTAATGGGGGGGTGTTATCTCTTTTGTCGAAAATCAGCCATTTTTGCTCGAACATTAAATGCCTCCAAATGGTATTTAATTAACTTCCCGAGCCCCTGGAAGCATGAAAATCACTTTAAACATGCTAATTTTAGCTCTAACACTGATGATCCACCTACAAATGTGAACTGACGTTCAAAAATAAAACATTTGAAAACGGACCATTTTCCACATTTCTGAAGCATGACGTAATGGGGGGTGTTATCTCTTTTGTCGAAAATCAGCCGTTTTTGCTCGAACATTAAATGCCTCCAAATGGTATTTATTTAACTTCCCGAGCCCCTGGAAGCATGAAAATCACTTTAAACATACTATTTTTAGCTCTAACACTGATGATCCACCTACAAATGTGAACTGACGTTCAAAAATAAAACATTTGAAAACGGACCATTTTCCACATTTCTGAAGCATGACGTAATGGGGGGGTGTTATCTCTTTTGTCGAAAACCAGCCGTTTTTGCTTGCACATTAAATGCCTCCAAATGGTATTTAATTAACTTCCCAGGGTGAAGACACCCTTTTTGAGAACTCAGAGTGAGTAAATTGGCCATTTTCATGCACTTTTAACCATTCCATAAATCTTGTGTTTAGGGCCCCTGGAAGCATGAAAATCACTTTAAACATGCTAATTTTAGCTCTAACACTGATGATCCACCTACAAATGTGAACTGACGTTCAAAAATAAAACATTTGAAAACGGACCATTTTCCACATTTCTGAAGCATGACGTAATGGGGGGGGTGTTATCTCTTTTGTCGAAAATCAGCCGTTTTTGCTCGAACATTAAATGCCTCCAAATGGTATTTAATTAACTTCCCGGGGTGAAGAAACCCTTTTTGAGAACTCAGAGTGAGTAAATTGGCCATTTTCATGCACTTTTAACTATTCCATAAATCTTGTGTTTAGGGCCCCTGGAAGCATGAAAATCACTTTAAACATGCCAATGTTAGCTCTAACACTGATGATCCACCTATAAATGTGAACTGACGTTCAAAAATAAAACATTTGAAAACGGACCATTTTCCACATTTCTGAAGCATGACGTAATGGGGGGTGTTATCTCTTTTGTCGAAAATCAGCCATTTTTGCTCGAACATTAAATGCCTCCAAATGGTATTTAATTAACTTCCCGAGCCCCTGGAAGCATGAAAATCACTTTAAACATCCTAATTTTAGCTCTAACACTGATGATCCACCTACAAATGTGAACTGACGTTCAAAAATAAAACATTTGAAAACGGACCATTTTCCACATTTCTGAAGCATGACGTAATGGGGGGGTGTTATCTCTTTTGTCGAAAATCAGCCGTTTTTGCTTGAACATTAAATGCCTCCAAATAGTATTTAATTCACTTCCTGAGCCCCTGGAAGCATGAAAATCACTTTAAACATGCTAATTTGAGCTCTAACACTGATGATCCACCTACAAATGTGAACTGACGTTCAGAAATGAAACATTTGAAAACGGACCATTTTCCACATTTCTGAAGCATGACGTAATGGGGGGGTGATATCTCTTTTGTCGAAAATCAGCCGTTTTTGCTCGAACATTAAATGCCTCCAAATGGTATTTAATTAACTTCTAGAGGTCCTGGAAGCATGAAAATCACTTTAAACATGCTAATTTTAGCTCTAACACTGATGATCCACCTACAAATGTGAACTGACGTTCAAAAATAAAACATTTGAAAACGGACCATTTTCCACATTTCTGAAGCATGACGTAATGGGGGGGTGTTATCTCTTTTGTCGAAAATCAGCCGTTTTTGCTCGAACATTAAATGCCTCCAAATTGTATTTATTTAACTTCCCGAGCCCCTGGAAGCATGAAAATCACTTTAAACATGCTAATTTTAGCTCTAACACTGATGATCCACCTACAAATGTGAACTGACGTTCAAAAATAAAACATTTGAAAACGGACCATTTTCCACATTTCTGAAGCATGACGTAATGGGGGGTGTTATCTCTTTTGTCGAAAATCAGCCATTTTTGCTCGAACATTAAATGCCTCCAAATGGTATTTAATTAACTTCCCGAGCCCCTGGAAGCATGAAAATCACTTTAAACATCCTAATTTTAGCTCTAACACTGATGATCCACCTACAAATGTGAACTGACGTTCAAAAATAAAACATTTAAAAACGGACCATTTTCCACATTTCTGAAGCATGACGTAATGGGGGGGTGTTATCTCTTTTGTCAAAAATCAGCCGTTTTTGCTTGAACATTAAATGCCTCCAAATGGTATTTAATTAACTTCCCGAGCCCCTGGAAGCATGAAAATCACTTTAAACATGCTAATTTTAGCTCTCACACTGATGATCCACCTACAAATGTGAACTGATGTTCAAAAATAAAACATTTGAAAACGGACCATTTTCCACATTTCTGAAGCATGACGTAATGGGGGGGTGTTATCTCTTTTGTCGAAAAATAAGCCGTTTTTGCTCGAACATTAAATGCCTCCAAATGGTATTTAATTAACTTCCCGGGGTGAAGAAACCCTTATTGAGAACTCAGAGTGAGTAAATTGGCCATTTTCATGCACTTTTAACCATTCCATAAATCTTGTGTTTAGGGCCCCTGGAAGCATGAAAATCACTTTAAACATGCCAATGTTAGCTCTAACACTGATGATCCACCTACAAATGTGAACTGACGTTCAAAAATAAAACATTTGAAAACGGACCATTTTCCACATTTCTGAAGCATGACGTAATGGGGGGGTGTTATCTCTTTTGTCGAAAATCAGCCATTTTTGCTCGAACATTAAATGCCTCCAAATGGTATTTAATTAACTTCCCGAGCTCCTGGAAGCATGAAAATCACTTTAAACATGCTAATTTTAGCTCTAACACTGATGATCCACCTACAAATGTGAACTGACGTTCAAAAATAAAACATTCGAAAACGGACCATTTTCCACATTTCTGAAGCATGACGTAATGGGGGGGTGTTATCTCTTTTGTCGAAAATCAGCCATTTTTGCTCGAACATTAAATGCCTCCAAATGGTATTTAATTAACTTCCCGAGCCCCTGGAAGCATGAAAATCACTTTAAACATCCTAATTTTAGCTCTAACACTGATAATCCACCTACAAATGTGAACTGACGTTCAAAAATAAAACATTTGAAAACGGACCATTTTCCACATTTCTGAAGCATGACGTAATGTTGGGGTGTTATCTCTTTTGTCGAAAACCAGCCGTTTTTGCTCGAACATTAAATGCCTCCAAATGGTATTTAATTAACTTCCCGAGCCCCTGGAAGCATGAAAATCACTTTAAACATGCTAATTTTAGCTCTCACACTGATGATCCACCTACAAATGTGAACTGATGTTCAAAAATAAAACATTTGAAAACGGACCATTTTCCACATTTCTGAAGCATGACGTAATGGGGGGGGTGTTATCTCTTTTGTCGAAAAATAAGCCGTTTTTGCTCGAACATTAAATGCCTCCAAATGGTATTTAATTAACTTCCCGGGGTGAAGAAACCCTTATTGAGAACTCAGAGTGAGTAAATTGGCCATTTTCATGCACTTTTAACCATTCCATAAATCTTGTGTTTAGGGCCCCTGGAAGCATGAAAATCACTTTAAACATGCCAATGTTAGCTCTAACACTGATGATCCACCTACAAATGTGAACTGACGTTCAAAAATAAAACATTTGAAAACGGACCATTTTCCACATTTCTGAAGCATGACGTAATGGGGGGGTGTTATCTCTTTTGTCGAAAATCAGCCATTTTTGCTCGAACATTAAATGCCTCCAAATGGTATTTAATTAACTTCCCGAGCTCCTGGAAGCATGAAAATCACTTTAAACATGCTAATTTTAGCTCTAACACTGATGATCCACCTACAAATGTGAACTGACGTTCAAAAATAAAACATTCGAAAACGGACCATTTTCCACATTTCTGAAGCATGACGTAATGGGGGGGTGTTATCTCTTTTGTCGAAAATCAGCCGTTTTTGCTTGAACATTAAATGCCTCCAAATAGTATTTAATTCACTTCCCGAGCCCCTGGAAGCATGAAAATCACTTTAAACATGCTAATTTGAGCTCTAACACTGATAATCCACCTACAAATGTGAACTGACGTTCAAAAATAAAACATTTGAAAACGGACCATTTTCCACATATCTGAAGCATGACGTAATGGGGGGGTGTTATCTCTTTTGTCGAAAATCAGCCGTTTTTGCTCGAACATTAAATGCCTCCAAATGGTATTTATTTCACTTCCCGAGCCCCTGGAAGCATGAAAATCACTTTAAACATGCTAATTTTAGCTCTAACACTGATGATCCACCTACAAATGTGAACTGACGTTCAAAAATAAAACATTTGAAAACGGACCATTTTCCACATTTCTGAAGCATGACGTAATGGGGGGTGTTATCTCTTTTGTCGAAAATCAGCCGTTTTTGCTCGAATATTAAATGCCTCCAAATGGTATTTATTTAACTTCCCGAGCCCCTGGAAGCATGAAAATCACTTTAAACATACTATTTTTAGCTCTAACACTGATGATCCACCTACAAATGTGAACTGACGTTCAAAAATAAAACATTTGAAAACGGACCATTTTCCACATTTCTGAAGCATGACGTAATGGGGGGGTGTTATCTCTTTTGTCGAAAACCAGCCGTTTTTGCTCGCACATTAAATGCCTCCAAATGGTATTTAATTAACTTCCCAGGGTGAAGACACCCTTTTTGAGAACTCAGAGTGAGTAAATTGGCCATTTTCATGCACTTTTAACCATTCCATAAGTCTTGTGTTTAGGGCCCCTGGAAGCATGAAAATCACTTTAAACATGCTAATTTTAGCTCTAACACTGATGATCCACCTACAAATGTGAACTGACGTTCAAAAATAAAACATTTGAAAACGGACCATTTTCCACATTTCTGAAGCATGACGTAATGGGGGGGTGTTATCTCTTTTGTCGAAAATCAGCCGTTTTTGCTTGAACATTAAATGCCTCCAAATAGTATTTAATTCACTTCCCGAGCCCCTGGAAGCATGAAAATCACTTTAAACATGCTAATTTTAGCTCTAACACTGATGATCCACCTACAAATGTGAACTGACGTTCAAAAATAAAACATTTGAAAACGGACCATTTTCCACATTTCTGAAGCATGACGTAATGGGGGGGTGTTATCTCTTTTGTCGAAAATCAGCCGTTTTTGCTCGAACATTAAATGCCTCCAAATGGTATTTAATTAACTTCCCGGGGTGAAGAAACCCTTTTTGAGAACTCAGAGTGAGTAAATTGGCCATTTTCATGCACTTTTAACTATTCCATAAATCTTGTGTTTAGGGCCCCTGGAAGCATGAAAATCACTTTAAACATGCCAATGTTAGCTCTAACACTGATGATCCACCTATAAATGTGAACTGACGTTCAAAAATAAAACATTTGAAAACGGACCATTTTCCACATTTCTGAAGCATGACGTAATGGGGGGTGTTATCTCTTTTGTCGAAAATCAGCCATTTTTGCTCGAACATTAAATGCCTCCAAATGGTATTTAATTAACTTCCCGAGCCCCTGGAAGCATGAAAATCACTTTAAACATCCTAATTTTAGCTCTAACACTGATGATCCACCTACCAATGTGAACTGACGTTCAAAAATAAAACATTTGAAAACGGACCATTTTCCACATTTCTGAAGCATGACGTAATGGGGGGGTGTTATCTCTTTTGTCGAAAATCAGCCGTTTTTGCTTGAACATTAAATGCCTCCAAATAGTATTTAATTCACTTCCCGAGCCCCTGGAAGCATGAAAATCACTGTAAACATGCTAATTTGAGCTCTAACACTGATGATCCACCTACAAATGTGAACTGACGTTCAGAAATGAAACATTTGAAAACGGACCATTTTCCACATTTCTGAAGCATGACGTAATGGGGGGGTGTTATCTCTTTTGTCGAAAATCAGCCGTTTTTGCTCGAACATTAAATGCCTCCAAATGGTATTTAATTAACTTCCCGGGGTGAAGAAACCCTTTTTTAGAACTCAGAGTGAGTAAATTGGCCATTTTCATGCACTTTTAACCATTCCATAAATCTTGTGTTTAGGGCCCCTGGAAGCATGAAAATCACTTTAAACATGCCAATGTTAGCTCTAACACTGATGATCCACCTATAAATGTGAACTGACGTTCAAAAATAAAACATTTGAAAACGGACCATTTTCCACATTTCTGAAGCATGACGTAATGGGGGGTGTTATCTCTTTTGTCGAAAATCAGCCATTTTTGCTCGAACATTAAATGCCTCCAAATGGTATTTAATTAACTTCCCGAGCCCCTGGAAGCATGAAAATCACTTTAAACATCCTAATTTTAGCTCTAACACTGATGATCCACCTACAAATGTGAACTGACGTTCAAAAATAAAACATTTGAAAACGGACCATTTTCCACATTTCTGAAGCATGACGTAATGGGGGGGTGTTATCTCTTTTGTCGAAAATCAGCCGTTTTTGCTTGAACATTAAATGCCTCCAAATAGTATTTAATTCACTTCCCGAGCCCCTGGAAGCATGAAAATCACTTTAAACATGCTAATTTGAGCTCTAACACTGATGATCCACCTACAAATGTGAACTGACGTTCAGAAATGAAACATTTGAAAACGGACCATTTTCCACATTTCTGAAGCATGACGTAATGGGGGGGTGTTATCTCTTTTGTCGAAAATCAGCCGTTTTTGCTCGAACATTAAATGCCTCCAAATGGTATTTAATTAACTTCCCGGGGTGAAGAAACCCTTTTTTAGAACTCAGAGTGAGTAAATTGGCCATTTTCATGCACTTTTAACCATTCCATAAATCTTGTGTTTAGGGACCCTGGAAGCATGAAAATCACTTTAAACATGCCAATGTTAGCTCTAACACTGATGATCCACCTATAAATGTGAACTGACGTTCAAAAATAAAACATTTGAAAACGGACCATTTTCCACATTTCTGAAGCATGACGTAATGGGGGGTGTTATCTCTTTTGTCGAAAATCAGCCATTTTTGCTCGAACATTAAATGCCTCCAAATGGTATTTAATTAACTTCCCGAGCCCCTGGAAGCATGAAAATCACTTTAAACATCCTAATTTTAGCTCTAACACTGATGATCCACCTACAATCGTGAACTGACGTTCAAAAATAAAACATTTGAAAACGGACCATTTTCCACATTTCTGAAGCATGACGTAATGGGGGGGTGTTATCTCTTTTGTCGAAAATCAGCCGTTTTTGCTCGAACATTAAATGCCTCCAAATGGTATTTATTTAACTTCCCGAGCCCCTGGAAGCATGAAAATCACTTTAAACATGCTAATTTTAGCTCTAACACTGATGATCCACCTACAAATGTGAACTGACGTTCAAAAATAAAACATTTGAAAACGGACCATTTTCCACATTTCTGAAGCATGACGTAATGGGGGGTGTTATCTCTTTTGTCGAAAATCAGCCGTTTTTGCTCGAACATTAAATGCCTCCAAATGGTATTTATTTAACTTCCCGAGCCCCTGGAAGCATGAAAATCACTTTAAACATACTAATTTTAGCTCTAACACTGATGATCCACCTACAAATGTGAACTGACGTTCAAAAATAAAACATTTGAAAACGGACCATTTTCCACATTTCTGAAGCATGACGTAATGGGGGGGTGTTATCTCTTTTGTCGAAAATCAGCCGTTTTTGCTCAAACATTAAATGCCTCCAAATGGTATTTAATTAACTTCCCTGGGTGAAGAAACCCTTTTTGAGAACTCAGAGTGAGTAAATTGGCCATTTTCATGCACTTTTAACCATTCCATAAATCTTGTGTTTAGGGCCCCTGGAAGCATGAAAATCACTTTAAACATGCTAATTTTAGCTCTAACACTGATGATCCACCTACAAATGTGAACTGACGTTCAAAAATAAAACATTTGAAAACGGACCATTTTCCACATTTCTGAAGCATGACGTAATGGGGGGGTGTTATCTCTTTTGTCGAAAATCAGCCGTTTTTGCTCGAACATTAAATGCCTCCAAATGGTATTTAATTAACTTCCCGGGGTGACGAAACCCTTTTTGAGAACTCAGAGTGAGTAAATTGGCCATTTTCATGCACTTTTAACCATTCCATAAATCTTGTGTTTAGGGCCCCTGGAAGCATGAAAATCACTTTAAACATGCCAATGTTAGCTCTAACACTGATGATCCACCTACAAATGTGAACTGACGTTCAAAAATAAAACATTTGAAAACGGACCATTTTCCACATTTCTGAAGCATGACGTAATGGGGGGGTGTTATCTCTTTTGTCGAAAATCAGCCATTTTTGCTCGAACATTAAATGCCTCCAAATGGTATTTAATTAACTTCCCGAGCTCCTGGAAGCATGAAAATCACTTTAAACATGCTAATTTTAGCTCTAACACTGATGATCCACCTACAAATGTGAACTGACGTTCAAAAATAAAACATTTGAAAACGGACCATTTTCCACATTTCTGAAGCATGACGTAATGGGGGGGGTGTTATCTCTTTTGTCGAAAATCAGCCGTTTTTGCTTGAACATTAAATGCCTCCAAATAGTATTTAATTCACTTCCCGAGCCCCTGGAAGCATGAAAATCACTTTAAACATGCTAATTTGAGCTCTAACACTGATGATCCACCTACAAATGTGAACTGACGTTCAAAAATAAAACATTTGAAAACGGACCATTTTCCACATTTCTGAAGCATGACGTAATGGGGGGGTGTTATCTCTTTTGTCGAAAATCAGCCGTTTTTGCTCGAACATTAAATGCCTCCAAATGGTATTTATTTCACTTCCCGAGCCCCTGGAAGCATGAAAATCACTTTAAACATGCTAATTTTAGCTCTAACACTGATGATCCACCTACAAATGTGAACTGACGTTCAAAAATAAAACATTTGAAAACTGACCATTTTCCACATTTCTGAAGCATGACGTAATGGGGGGTGTTATCTCTTTTGTCGAAAATCAGCCGTTTTTGCTCGAACATTAAATGCCTCCAAATGGTATTTATTTAACTTCCCGAGCCCCTGGAAGCATGAAAATCACTTTAAACATACTATTTTTAGCTCTAACACTGATGATCCACCTACAAATGTGAACTGACGTTCAAAAATAAAACATTTGAAAACGGACCATTTTCCACATTTCTGAAGCATGACGTAATGGGGGGGTGTTATCTCTTTTGTCGAAAACCAGCCGTTTTTGCTCGCACATTAAATGCCTCCAAATGGTATTTAATTAACTTCCCAGGGTGAAGACACCCTTTTTGAGAACTCAGAGTGAGTAAATTGGCCATTTTCATGCACTTTTAACCATTCCATAAATCTTGTGTTTAGGGCCCCTGGAAGCATGAAAATCACTTTAAACATGCTAATTTTAGCTCTAACACTGATGATCCACCTACAAATGTGAACTGACGTTCAAAAATAAAACATTTGAAAACGGACCATTTTCCACATTTCTGAAGCATGACGTAATGGGGGGGGTGTTATCTCTTTTGTCGAAAATCAGCCGTTTTTGCTCGAACATTAAATGCCTCTAAATGGTATTTAATTAACTTCCCGGGGTGACGAAACCCTTTTTGAGAACTCAGAGTGAGTAAATTGGCCATTTTCATGCACTTTTAACCATTCCATAAATCTTGTGTTTAGGGCCCCTGAAAGCATGAAAATCACTTTAAACATGCCAATGTTAGCTCTAACATAGATGATCCACCTACAAATGTGAACTGACGTTCAAAAATCAAACATTTGAAAACGGACCATTTTCCACATTTCTGAAGCATGACGTAATGGGGGGGTGTTATCTCTTTTGTCGAAAATCAGCCGTTTTTGCTTGAACATTAAATGCCTCCAAATAGTATTTAATTCACTTCCCGAGCCCCTGGAAGCATGAAAATCACTTTAAACATGCTAATTTTAGCTCTAACACTGATGATCCACCTACAAATGTGAACTGACGTTCAAAAATAAAACATTTGAAAACGGACCATTTTCCACATTTCTGAAGCATGACGTAATGGGGGGGTGCTATCTCTTTTGTCGAAAATCAGCCGTTTTTGCTCGAACATTAAATGCCTCCAAATGGTATTTAATTAACTTCCCGGGGTGAAGAAACCCTTTTTGAGAACTCAGAGTGAGTAAATTGGCCATTTTCATGCACTTTTAACCATTCCATAAATCTTGTGTTTAGGGCCCCTGGAAGCATGAAAATCACTTTAAACATGCCAATGTTAGCTCTAACACTGACGATCCACCTATAAATGTGAACTGACGTTGAAAAATAAAACATTTGAAAACGGACCATTTTCCACATTTCTGAAGCATGACGTAATGGGGGGTGTTATCTCTTTTGTCGAAAATCAGCCATTTTTGCTCGAACATTAAATGCCTCCAAATGGTATTTAATTAACTTCCCGAGCCCCTGGAAGCATGAAAATCACTTTAAACATCCTAATTTTAGCTCTAACACTGATGATCCACCTACAAATGTGAACTGACGTTCAAAAATAAAACATTTGAAAACGGACCATTTTCCACATTTCTGAAGCATGACGTAATGGGGGGGTGTTATCTCTTTTGTCGAAAATCAGCCGTTTTTGCTTGAACATTAAATGCCTCCAAATAGTATTTAATTCACTTCCCGAGCCCCTGGAAGCATGAAAATCACTTTAAACATGCTAATTTGAGCTCTAACACTGATGATCCACCTACAAATGTGAACTGACGTTCAGAAATGAAACATTTGAAAACGGACCATTTTCCACATTTCTGAAGCATGACGTAATGGGGGGGTGTTATCTCTTTTGTCGAAAATCAGCCGTTTTTGCTCGAACATTAAATGCCTCCAAATGGTATTTAATTAACTTCCCGGGGTGAAGAAACCCTTTTTGAGAACTCAGAGTGAGTAAATTGGCCATTTTCATGCACTTTTAACCATTCCATAAATCTTGTGTTTAGGGCCCCTGGAAGCATGAAAATCACTTTAAACATGCCAATGTTAGCTCTAACACTGATGATCCACCTATAAATGTGAACTGACGTTCAAAAATAAAACATTTGAAAACGGACCATTTTCCACATTTCTGAAGCATGACGTAATGGGGGGGTGTTATCTCTTTTGTCGAAAATCAGCCGTTTTTGCTCGAACATTAAATGCCTCCAAATGGTATTTATTTAACTTCCCGAGCCCCTGGAAGCATGAAAATCACTTTAAACATGCTAATTTTAGCTCTAACACTGATGATCCACCTACAAATGTGAACTGACGTTCAAAAATAAAACATTTGAAAACGGACCATTTTCCACATTTCTGAAGCATGACGTAATGGGGGGGTGTTATCTCTTTTGTCGAAAATCAGCCGTTTTTGCTCGAACATTAAATGCCTCCAAATGGTATTTATTTAACTTCCCGAGCCCCTGGAAGCATGAAAATCACTTTAAACATGCTAATTTTAGCTCTAACACTGATGATCCACCTACAAATGTGAACTGACGTTCAAAAATAAAACATTTGAAAACGGACCATTTTCCACATTTCTGAAGCATGACGTAATGGGGGGTGTTATTTCTTTTGTCGAAAATCAGCCGTTTTTGCTCGAACATTAAATGCCTCCAAATGGTATTTATTTAACTTCCCGAGCCCCTGGATGCATGAAAATCACTTTAAACATACTAATTTTAGCTCTAACACTGATGATCCACCTACAAATGTGAACTGACGTTCAAAAATAAAACATTTGAAAACGGACCATTTTCCACATTTCTGAAGCATGACGTAATGGGGGGGTGTTATCTCTTTTGTCGAAAATCAGCCGTTTTTGCTCAAACATTAAATGCCTCCAAATGGTATTTAATTAACTTCCCTGGGTGAAGAAACCCTTTTTGAGAACTCAGAGTGAGTAAATTGGCCATTTTCATGCACTTTTAACCATTCCATAAATCTTGTGTTTAGGGCCCCTGGAAGCATGAAAATCACTTTAAACATGCTAATTTTAGCTCTAACACTGATGATCCACCTACAAATGTGAACTGACGTTCAAAAATAAAACATTTGAAAACGGACCATTTTCCACATTTCTGAAGCATGACGTAATGGGGGGTGTTATCTCTTTTGTCGAAAATCAGCCGTTTTTGCTCGAACATTAAATGCCTCCAAATGGTATTTAATTAACTTCCCGAGCCCTTGGAAGCATGAAAATTACTTTAAACATGCTAATTTTAGCTCTCACACTGATGATCCACCTACAAATGTGAACTGACGTTCAAAAATAAAACATTTGAAAACGGACCATTTTCCACATTTCTGAAGCATGACGTAATGGGGGGGTGTTATCTCTTTTGTCGAAAAATAAGCTGTTTTTGCTCGAACATTAAATGCCTCCAAATGGTATTTAATTAACTTCCCGGGGTGAAGAAACCCTTTTTGAGAACTCAGAGTGAGTAAATTGGCCATTTTCATGCACTTTTAACCATTCCATAAATCTTGTGTTTAGGTCCCCTGGAAGCATGAAAATCACTTTAAACATGCCAATGTTAGCTCTAACACTGATGATCCACCTACAAATGTGAACTGACGTTCAAAAATAAAACATTTGAAAACTGACCATTTTCCACATTTCTGAAGCATGACGTAATGGGGGGGTGTTATCTCTTTTGTCGAAAATCAGCCATTTTTGCTCGAACATTAAATGCCTCCAAATGGTATTTAATTAACTTCCCGAGCTCCTGGAAGCATGAAAATCACTTTAAACATGCTAATTTTAGCTCTAACACTGATGATCCACCTACAAATGTGAACTGACGTTTAAAAATAAAACATTTGAAAACGGACCATTTTCCACATTTCTGAAGCATGACGTAATGGGGGGGTGTTATCTCTTTTGTCGAAAATCAGCCGTTTTTGCTCGAACATTAAATGCCTCCAAATGGTATTTAATTAACTTCCCGGGGTGAAGAAACCCTTTTTGAGAACTCAGAGTGAGTAATTGGCCATTTTCATGCACTTTTAACCATTCCATAAATCTTGTGTTTAGGGCCCCTGGAAGCATGAAAATCACTTTAAACATGCTAATTTTAGCTCTAACACTGATGATCCACCTACAAATGTGAACTGACGTTCAAAAATAAAACATTTGAAAACGGACCATTTTCCACTTTTCTTAAGCATGACGTAATGGGGGGGTGTTATCTCTTTTGTCGAAAACCAGCCGTTTTTGCTCGAACATTAAATGCCTCCAAATGGTATTTAATTAACTTCCCGAGCCCCTGGAAGCATGAAAATCACTTTAAACATGCTAATTTTAGCTCTCACACTGATGATCCACCTACAAATGTGAACTGATGTTCAAAAATAAAACATTTGAAAACGGACCATTTTCCACATTTCTGAAGCATGACGTAATGGGGGGGGTGTTATCTCTTTTGTCGAAAAATAAGCCGTTTTTGCTCGAACATTAAATGCCTCCAAATGGTATTTAATTAACTTCCCGGGGTGAAGAAACCCTTATTGAGAACTCAGAGTGAGTAAATTGGCCATTTTCATGCACTTTTAACCATTCCATAAATCTTGTGTTTAGGGCCCCTGGAAGCATGAAAATCACTTTAAACATGCCAATGTTAGCTCTAACACTGATGATCCACCTACAAATGTGAACTGACGTTCAAAAATAAAACATTTGAAAACGGACCATTTTCCACATTTCTGAAGCATGACGTAATGGGGGGGTGTTATCTCTTTTGTCGAAAATCAGCTGTTTTTGCTCGAACATTAAATGCCTCCAAATGGTATTTATTTCACTTCCCGAGCCCCTGGAAGCATGAAAATCACTTTAAACATGCTAATTTTAGCTCTAACACTGATGATCCACCTACAAATGTGAACTGACGTTCAAAAATAAAACATTTGAAAACGGACCATTTTCCACATTTCTGAAGCATGACGTAATGGGGGGTGTTATCTCTTTTGTCGAAAATCAGCCGTTTTTGCTCGAACATTAAATGCCTCCAAATGGTATTTATTTAACTTCCCGAGCCCCTGGAAGCATGAAAATCACTTTAAACATACTATTTTTAGCTCTAACACTGATGATCCACCTACAAATGTGAACTGACGTTCAAAAATAAAACATTTGAAAACGGACCATTTTCCACATTTCTGAAGCATGACGTAATGGGGGGGTGTTATCTCTTTTGTCGAAAACCAGCCGTTTTTGCTCGCACATTAAATGCCTCCAAATGGTATTTAATTAACTTCCCAGGGTGAAGACACCCTTTTTGAGAACTCAGAGTGAGTAAATTGGCCATTTTCATGCACTTTTAACCATTCCATAAATCTTGTGTTTAGGGCCCCTGGAAGCATGAAAATCACTTTAAACATGCTAATTTTAGCTCTAACACTGATGATCCACCTACAAATGTGAACTGACGTTCAAAAATAAAACATTTGAAAACGGACCATTTTCCACATTTCTGAAGCATCACGTAATGGGGGGGGTGTTATCTCTTTTGTCGAAAATCAGCCGTTTTTGCTCGAACATTAAATGCCTCCAAATGGTATTTAATTAACTTCCCGGGGTGACGAAACCCTTTTTGAGAACTCAGAGTGAGTAAATTGGCCATTTTCATGCACTTTTAACCATTCCATAAATCTTGTGTTTAGGGCCCCTGGAAGCATGAAAATCACTTTAAACATGCCAATGTTAGCTCTAACACTGATGATCCACCTACAAATGTGAACTGACGTTCAAAAATCAAACATTTGAAAACGGACCATTTTCCACATTTCTGAAGCATGACGTAATGGGGGGGTGTTATCTCTTTTGTCGAAAATCAGCCGTTTTTGCTTGAACATTAAATGCCTCCAAATAGTATTTAATTCACTTCCCGAGCCCCTGGAAGCATGAAAATCACTTTAAACATGCTAATTTTAGCTCTAACACTGATGATCCACCTACAAATGTGAACTGACGTTCAAAAATAAAACATTTGAAAACGGACCATTTTCCACATTTCTGAAGCATGACGTAATGGGGGGGTGTTATCTCTTTTGTCGAAAATCAGCCGTTTTTGCTCGAACATTAAATGCCTCCAAATGGTATTTAATTAACTTCCCGGGGTGAAGAAACCCTTTTTGAGAACTCAGAGTGAGTAAATTGGCCATTTTCATGCACTTTTAACTATTCCATAAATCTTGTGTTTAGGGCCCCTGAAAGCATGAAAATCACTTTAAACATGCCAATGTTAGCTCTAACACTGATGATCCACCTATAAATGTGAACTGACGTTCAAAAATAAAACATTTGAAAACGGACCATTTTCCACATTTCTGAAGCATGACGTAATGGGGGGTGTTATCTCTTTTGTCGAAAATCAGCCATTTTTGCTCGAACATTAAATGCCTCCAAATGGTATTTAATTAACTTCCCGAGCCCCTGGAAGCATGAAAATCACTTTAAACATCCTAATTTTAGCTCTAACACTGATGATCCACCTACAAATGTGAACTGACGTTCAAAAATAAAACATTTGAAAACGGACCATTTTCCACATTTCTGAAGCATGACGTAATGGGGGGGTGTTATCTCTTTTGTCGAAAATCAGCCGTTTTTGCTTGAACATTAAATGCCTCCAAATAGTATTTAATTCACTTCCCGAGCCCCTGGAAGCATGAAAATCACTTTAAACATGCTAATTTGAGCTCTAACACTGATGATCCACCTACAAATGTGAACTGACGTTCAGAAATGAAACATTTGAAAACGGACCATTTTCCACATTTCTGAAGCATGACGTAATGGGGGGGTGTTATCTCTTTTGTCGAAAATCAGCCGTTTTTGCTCGAACATTAAATGCCTCCAAATGGTATTTAATTAACTTCCCGGGGTGACGAAACCCTTTTTGAGAAGTCAGAGTGAGTAAATTGGCCATTTTCATGCACTTTTAACTATTCCATAAATCTTGTGTTTAGGGCCCCTGAAAGCATGAAAATCACTTTAAACATGCCAATGTTAGCTCTAACACTGATGATCCACCTATAAATGTGAACTGACGTTCAAAAATAAAACATTTGAAAACGGACCATTTTCCACATTTCTGAAGCATGACGTAATGGGGGGTGTTATCTCTTTTGTCGAAAATCAGCCATTTTTGCTCGAACATTAAATGCCTCCAAATGGTATTTAATTAACTTCCCGAGCCCCTGGAAGCATGAAAATCACTTTAAACATCCTAATTTTAGCTCTAACACTGATGATCCACCTACAAATGTGAACTGACGTTCAAAAATAAAACATTTGAAAACGGACCATTTTCCACATTTCTGAAGCATGACGTAATGGGGGGGTGTTATCTCTTTTGTCGAAAATCAGCCGTTTTTGCTTGAACATTAAATGCCTCCAAATAGTATTTAATTCACTTCCCGAGCCCCTGGAAGCATGAAAATCACTTTAAACATGCTAATTTGAGCTCTAACACTGATGATCCACCTACAAATGTGAACTGACGTTCAGAAATGAAACATTTGAAAACGGACCATTTTCCACATTTCTGAAGCATGACGTAATGGGGGGGTGTTATCTCTTTTGTCGAAAATCAGCCGTTTTTGCTCGAACATTAAATGCCTCCAAATGGTATTTAATTAACTTCCCGGGGTGAAGAAACCCTTTTTTAGAACTCAGAGTGAGTAAATTGGCCATTTTCATGCACTTTTAACCATTCCATAAATCTTGTGTTTAGGGCCCCTGGAAGCATGAAAATCACTTTAAACATGCCAATGTTAGCTCTAACACTGATGATCCACCTATAAATGTGAACTGACGTTCAAAAATAAAACATTTGAAAACGGACCATTTTCCACATTTCTGAAGCATGACGTAATGGGGGGTGTTATCTCTTTTGTCGAAAATCAGCCATTTTTGCTCGAACATTAAATGCCTCCAAATGGTATTTAATTAACTTCCCGAGCCCCTGGAAGCATGAAAATCACTTTAAACATCCTAATTTTAGCTCTAACACTGATGATCCACCTACAAATGTGAACTGACGTTCAAAAATAAAACATTTGAAAACGGACCATTTTCCACATTTCTGAAGCATGACGTAATGGGGGGGGGTGTTATCTCTTTTGTCGAAAATCAGCCATTTTTGCTTGAACATTAAATGCCTCCAAATAGTATTTAATTCACTTCCCGAGCCCCTGGAAGCATGAAAATCACTTTAAACATGCTAATTTGAGCTCTAACACTGATGATCCACCTACAAATGTGAACTGACGTTCAGAAATGAAACATTTGAAAACGGACCATTTTCCACATTTCTGAAGCATGACGTAATGGGGGGGTGTTATCTCTTTTGTCGAAAATCAGCCGTTTTTGCTCGAACATTAAATGCCTCCAAATGGTATTTAATTAACTTCCCGGGGTGAAGAAACCCTTTTTTAGAACTCAGAGTGAGTAAATTGGCCATTTTCATGCACTTTTAACCATTCCATAAATCTTGTGTTTAGGGCCCCTGGAAGCATGAAAATCACTTTAAACATGCCAATGTTAGCTCTAACACTGATGATCCACCTATAAATGTGAACTGACGTTCAAAAATAAAACATTTGAAAACGGACCATTTTCCACATTTCTGAAGCATGACGTAATGGGGGGTGTTATCTCTTTTGTCGAAAATCAGCCATTTTTGCTCGAACATTAAATGCCTCCAAATGGTATTTAATTACCTTCCCGAGCCCCTGGAAGCATGAAAATCACTTTAAACATCCTAATTTTAGCTCTAACACTGATGATCCACCTACAAATGTGAACTGACGTTCAAAAATAAAACATTTGAAAACGGACCATTTTCCACATTTCTGAAGCATGACGTAATGGGGGGGTGTTATCTCTTTTGTCGAAAATCAGCCGTTTTTGCTTGAACATTAAATGCCTCCAAATAGTATTTAATTCACTTCCCGAGCCCCTGGAAGCATGAAAATCACTTTAAACATGCTAATTTTAGCTCTAACACTGATGATCCACCTACAAATGTGAACTGACGTTCAGAAATGAAACATTTGAAAACGGACCATTTTCCACATTTCTGAAGCATGACGTAATGGGGGGGTGTTATCTCTTTTGTCGAAAATCAGCCATTTTTGCTCGAACATTAAATGCCTCCAAATGGTATTTAATTAACTTCTAGAGGTCCTGGAAGCATGAAAATCACTTTAAACATGCTAATTTTAGCTCTAACACTGATGATCCACCTACAAATGTGAACTGACGTTCAAAAATAAAACATTTGAAAACGGACCATTTTCCACATTTCTGAAGCATGACGTAATGGGGGGGTGTTATCTCTTTTGTCGAAAATCAGCCGTTTTTGCTCGAACATTAAATGCCTCCAAATGGTATTTATTTAACTTCCCGAGCCCCTGGAAGCATGAAAATCACTTTAAACATGCTAATTTTAGCTCTAACACTGATGATCCACCTACAAATGTGAACTGACGTTCAAAAATAAAACATTTGAAAACGGACCATTTTCCACATTTCTGAAGCATGACGTAATGGGGGGTGTTATCTCTTTTGTCGAAAATCAGCCGTTTTTGCTCGAACATTAAATGCCTCCAAATGGTATTTATTTAACTTCCCGAGCCCCTGGAAGCATGAAAATCACTTTAAACATACTAATTTTAGCTCTAACACTGATGATCCACCTACAAATGTGAACTGACGTTCAAAAATAAAACATTTGAAAACGGACCATTTTCCACATTTCTGAAGCATGCCGTAATGGGGGGGTGTTATCTCTTTTGTCGAAAATCAGCCGTTTTTGCTCAAACATTAAATGCCTCCAAATGGTATTTAATTAACTTCCCTGGGTGAAGAAACCCTTTTTGAGAACTCAGAGTGAATAAATTGGCCATTTTCATGCACTTTTAACCATTCCATATATCTTGTGTTTAGGGCCCCTGGAAGCATGGAAATCACTTTAAACATGCTAATTTTAGCTCTAACACTGATGATCCACCTACAAATGTGAACTGACGTTCAAAAATAAAACATTTGAAAACGGACCATTTTCCACATTTCTGAAGCATGACGTAATGGGGGGGTGTTATCTCTTTTGTCGAAAATCAGCCGTTCTTGCTCGAACATTAAATGCCTCCAAATGGTATTTAATTAACTTCCCGGGGTGACGAAACCCTTTTTGAGAACTCAGAGTGAGTAAATTGGCCATTTTCATGCACTTTTAACCATTCCATAAATCTTGTGTTTAGGGCCCCTGGAAGCATGAAAATCACTTTAAACATGCCAATGTTAGCTCTAACACTGATGATCCACCTACAAATGTGAACTGACGTTCAAAAATAAAACATTTGAAAACGGACCATTTTCCACATTTCTGAAGCATGACGTAATGGGGGGGTGTTATCTCTTTTGTCGAAAATCAGCTGTTTTTGCTCGAACATTAAATGCCTCCAAATGGTATTTATTTCACTTCCCGAGCCCCTGGAAGCATGAAAATCACTTTAAACATGCTAATTTTAGCTCTAACACTGATGATCCACCTACAAATGTGAACTGACGTTCAAAAATAAAACATTTGAAAACGGACCATTTTCCACATTTCTGAAGCATGACGTAATGGGGGGTGTTATCTCTTTTGTCGAAAATCAGCCGTTTTTGCTCGAACATTAAATGCCTCCAAATGGTATTTATTTAACTTCCCGAGCCCCTGGAAGCATGAAAATCACTTTAAACATACTATTTTTAGCTCTAACACTGATGATCCACCTACAAATGTGAACTGACGTTCAAAAATAAAACATTTGAAAACGGACCATTTTCCACATTTCTGAAGCATGACGTAATGGGGGGGTGTTATCTCTTTTGTCGAAAACCAGCCGTTTTTGCTCGCACATTAAATGCCTCCAAATGGTATTTAATTAACTTCCCAGGGTGAAGACACCCTTTTTGAGAACTCAGAGTGAGTAAATTGGCCATTTTCATGCACTTTTAACCATTCCATAAATCTTGTGTTTAGGGCCCCTGGAAGCATGAAAATCACTTTAAACATGCTAATTTTAGCTCTAACACTGATGATCCACCTACAAATGTGAACTGACGTTCAAAAATAAAACATTTGAAAACGGACCATTTTCCACATTTCTGAAGCATGACGTAATGGGGGGGGTGTTATCTCTTTTGTCGAAAATCAGCCGTTTTTGCTCGAACATTAAATGCCTCCAAATGGTATTTAATTAACTTCCCGGGGTGAAGAAACCCTTTTTGAGAACTCAGAGTGAGTAAATTGGCCATTTTCATGCACTTTTAACCATTCCATAAATCTTGTGTTTAGGGCCCCTGGAAGCATGAAAATCACTTTAAACATGCCAATGTTAGCTCTAACACTGATGATCCACCTACAAATGTGAACTGACGTTCAAAAATCAAACATTTGAAAACGGACCATTTTCCACATTTCTGAAGCATGACGTAATGGGGGGGTGTTATCTCTTTTGTCGAAAATCAGCCGTTTTTGCTTGAACATTAAATGCCTCCAAATAGTATTTAATTCACTTCCCGAGCCCCTGGAAGCATGAAAATCACTTTAAACATGCTAATTTTAGCTCTAACACTGATGATCCACCTACAAATGTGAACTAACGTTCAAAAATAAAACATTTGAAAACGGACCATTTTCCACATTTCTGAAGCATGACGTAATGGGGGGGTGTTATCTCTTTTGTCGAAAATCAGCCGTTTTTGCTCGAACATTAAATGCCTCCAAATGGTATTTAATTAACTTCCCGGGGTGAAGAAACCCTTTTTGAGAACTCAGAGTGAGTAAATTGGCCATTTTCATGCACTTTTAACTATTCCATAAATCTTGTGTTTAGGGCCCCTGAAAGCATGAAAATCACTTTAAACATGCCAATGTTAGCTCTAACACTGATGATCCACCTATAAATGTGAACTGACGTTCAAAAATAAAACATTTGAAAACGGACCATTTTCCACATTTCTGAAGCATGACGTAATGGGGGGTGTTATCTCTTTTGTCGAAAATCAGCCATTTTTGCTCGAACATTAAATGCCTCCAAATGGTATTTAATTAACTTCCCGAGCCCCTGGAAGCATGAAAATCACTTTAAACATCCTAATTTTAGCTCTAACACTGATGATCCACCTACAAATGTGAACTGACGTTCAAAAATAAAACATTTGAAAACGGACCATTTTCCACATTTCTGAAGCATGACGTAATGGGGGGGTGTTATCTCTTTTGTCGAAAATCAGCCGTTTTTGCTTGAACATTAAATGCCTCCAAATAGTATTTAATTCACTTCCCGAGCCCCTGGAAGCATGAAAATCACTTTAAACATGCTAATTTGAGCTCTAACACTGATGATCCACCTACAAATGTGAACTGACGTTCAGAAATGAAACATTTGAAAACGGACCATTTTCCACATTTCTGAAGCATGACGTAATGGGGGGGTGTTATCTCTTTTGTCGAAAATCAGCCGTTTTTGCTCGAACATTAAATGCCTCCAAATGGTATTTAATTAACTTCCCGGGGTGAAGAAACCCTTTTTTAGAACTCAGAGTGAGTAAATTGGCCATTTTCATGCACTTTTAACCATTCCATAAATCTTGTGTTTAGGGCCCCTGGAAGCATGAAAATCACTTTAAACATGCCAATGTTAGCTCTAACACTGATGATCCACCTATAAATGTGAACTGACGTTCAAAAATAAAACATTTGAAAACGGACCATTTTCCACATTTCTGAAGCATGACGTAATGGGGGGTGTTATCTCTTTTGTCGAAAATCAGCCATTTTTGCTCGAACATTAAATGCCTCCAAATGGTATTTAATTAACTTCCCGAGCCCCTGGAAGCATGAAAATCACTTTAAACATCCTAATTTTAGCTCTAACACTGATGATCCACCTACAAATGTGAACTGACGTTCAAAAATAAAACATTTGAAAACGGACCATTTTCCACATTTCTGAAGCATGACGTAATGGGGGGGGTGTTATCTCTTTTGTCGAAAATCAGCCATTTTTGCTTGAACATTAAATGCCTCCAAATAGTATTTAATTCACTTCCCGAGCCCCTGGAAGCATGAAAATCACTTTAAACATGCTAATTTGAGCTCTAACACTGATGATCCACCTACAAATGTGAACTGACGTTCAGAAATGAAACATTTGAAAACGGACCATTTTCCACATTTCTGAAGCATGACGTAATGGGGGGGTGTTATCTCTTTTGTCGAAAATCAGCCGTTTTTGCTCGAACATTAAATGCCTCCAAATGGTATTTAATTAACTTCCCGGGGTGAAGAAACCCTTTTTTAGAACTCAGAGTGAGTAAATTGGCCATTTTCATGCACTTTTAACCATTCCATAAATCTTGTGTTTAGGGCCCCTGGAAGCATGAAAATCACTTTAAACATGCCAATGTTAGCTCTAACACTGATGATCCACCTATAAATGTGAACTGACGTTCAAAAATAAAACATTTGAAAACGGACCATTTTCCACATTTCTGAAGCATGACGTAATGGGGGGTGTTATCTCTTTTGTCGAAAATCAGCCATTTTTGCTCGAACATTAAATGCCTCCAAATGGTATTTAATTACCTTCCCGAGCCCCTGGAAGCATGAAAATCACTTTAAACATCCTAATTTTAGCTCTAACACTGATGATCCACCTACAAATGTGAACTGACGTTCAAAAATAAAACATTTGAAAACGGACCATTTTCCACATTTCTGAAGCATGACGTAATGGGGGGGTGTTATCTCTTTTGTCGAAAATCAGCCGTTTTTGCTTGAACATTAAATGCCTCCAAATAGTATTTAATTCACTTCCCGAGCCCCTGGAAGCATGAAAATCACTTTAAACATGCTAATTTTAGCTCTAACACTGATGATCCACCTACAAATGTGAACTGACGTTCAGAAATGAAACATTTGAAAACGGACCATTTTCCACATTTCTGAAGCATGACGTAATGGGGGGGTGTTATCTCTTTTGTCGAAAATCAGCCATTTTTGCTCGAACATTAAATGCCTCCAAATGGTATTTAATTAACTTCTAGAGGTCCTGGAAGCATGAAAATCACTTTAAACATGCTAATTTTAGCTCTAACACTGATGATCCACCTACAAATGTGAACTGACGTTCAAAAATAAAACATTTGAAAACGGACCATTTTCCACATTTCTGAAGCATGACGTAATGGGGGGGTGTTATCTCTTTTGTCGAAAATCAGCCGTTTTTGCTTGAACATTAAATGCCTCCAAATAGTATTTAATTCACTTCCCGAGCCCCTGGAAGCATGAAAATCACTTTAAACATGCTAATTTTAGCTCTAACACTGATGATCCACCTACAAATGTGAACTGACGTTCAGAAATGAAACATTTGAAAACGGACCATTTTCCACATTTCTGAAGCATGACGTAATGGGGGGGTGTTATCTCTTTTGTCGAAAATCAGCCATTTTTGCTCGAACATTAAATGCCTCCAAATGGTATTTAATTAACTTCTAGAGGTCCTGGAAGCATGAAAATCACTTTAAACATGCTAATTTTAGCTCTAACACTGATGATCCACCTACAAATGTGAACTGACGTTCAAAAATAAAACATTTGAAAACGGACCATTTTCCACATTTCTGAAGCATGACGTAATGGGGGGGTGTTATCTCTTTTGTCGAAAATCAGCCGTTTTTGCTCGAACATTAAATGCCTCCAAATGGTATTTATTTAACTTCCCGAGCCCCTGGAAGCATGAAAATCACTTTAAACATGCTAATTTTAGCTCTAACACTGATGATCCACCTACAAATGTGAACTGACGTTCAAAAATAAAACATTTGAAAACGGACCATTTTCCACATTTCTGAAGCATGACGTAATGGGGGGTGTTATCTCTTTTGTCGAAAATCAGCCGTTTTTGCTCGAACATTAAATGCCTCCAAATGGTATTTATTTAACTTCCCGAGCCCCTGGAAGCATGAAAATCACTTTAAACATACTAATTTTAGCTCTAACACTGATGATCCACCTACAAATGTGAACTGACGTTCAAAAATAAAACATTTGAAAACGGACCATTTTCCACATTTCTGAAGCATGCCGTAATGGGGGGGTGTTATCTCTTTTGTCGAAAATCAGCCGTTTTTGCTCAAACATTAAATGCCTCCAAATGGTATTTAATTAACTTCCCTGGGTGAAGAAACCCTTTTTGAGAACTCAGAGTGAATAAATTGGC
The DNA here is from genome assembly GCF_964263255.1 of Lissotriton vulgaris. Classification (NCBI taxonomy): domain Eukaryota; kingdom Metazoa; phylum Chordata; class Amphibia; order Caudata; family Salamandridae; genus Lissotriton; species Lissotriton vulgaris. The sequence goes on along the minus strand of NW_028246077.1, from coordinate 220,194 downwards.
CATTTTCATGCACTTTTAACCATTCCATATATCTTGTGTTTAGGGCCCCTGGAAGCATGGAAATCACTTTAAACATGCTAATTTTAGCTCTAACACTGATGATCCACCTACAAATGTGAACTGACGTTCAAAAATAAAACATTTGAAAACGGACCATTTTCCACATTTCTGAAGCATGACGTAATGGGGGGGTGTTATCTCTTTTGTCGAAAATCAGCCGTTCTTGCTCGAACATTAAATGCCTCCAAATGGTATTTAATTAACTTCCCTGGGTGAAGAAACCCTTTTTGAGAACTCAGAGTGAATAAATTGGCCATTTTCATGCACTTTTAACCATTCCATATATCTTGTGTTTAGGGCCCCTGGAAGCATGGAAATCACTTTAAACATGCTAATTTTAGCTCTAACACTGATGATCCACCTACAAATGTGAACTGACGTTCAAAAATAAAACATTTGAAAACGGACCATTTTCCACATTTCTGAAGCATGACGTAATGGGGGGGTGTTATCTCTTTTGTCGAAAATCAGCCGTTCTTGCTCGAACATTAAATGCCTCCAAATGGTATTTAATTAACTTCCCGGGGTGACGAAACCCTTTTTGAGAACTCAGAGTGAGTAAATTGGCCATTTTCATGCACTTTTAACCATTCCATAAATCTTGTGTTTAGGGCCCCTGGAAGCATGAAAATCACTTTAAACATGCCAATGTTAGCTCTAACACTGATGATCCACCTACAAATGTGAACTGACGTTCAAAAATAAAACATTTGAAAACGGACCATTTTCCACATTTCTGAAGCATGACGTAATGGGGGGGTGTTATCTCTTTTGTCGAAAATCAGCTGTTTTTGCTCGAACATTAAATGCCTCCAAATGGTATTTATTTCACTTCCCGAGCCCCTGGAAGCATGAAAATCACTTTAAACATGCTAATTTTAGCTCTAACACTGATGATCCACCTACAAATGTGAACTGACGTTCAAAAATAAAACATTTGAAAACGGACCATTTTCCACATTTCTGAAGCATGACGTAATGGGGGGTGTTATCTCTTTTGTCGAAAATCAGCCGTTTTTGCTCGAACATTAAATGCCTCCAAATGGTATTTATTTAACTTCCCGAGCCCCTGGAAGCATGAAAATCACTTTAAACATACTATTTTTAGCTCTAACACTGATGATCCACCTACAAATGTGAACTGACGTTCAAAAATAAAACATTTGAAAACGGACCATTTTCCACATTTCTGAAGCATGACGTAATGGGGGGGTGTTATCTCTTTTGTCGAAAACCAGCCGTTTTTGCTCGCACATTAAATGCCTCCAAATGGTATTTAATTAACTTCCCAGGGTGAAGACACCCTTTTTGAGAACTCAGAGTGAGTAAATTGGCCATTTTCATGCACTTTTAACCATTCCATAAATCTTGTGTTTAGGGCCCCTGGAAGCATGAAAATCACTTTAAACATGCTAATTTTAGCTCTAACACTGATGATCCACCTACAAATGTGAACTGACGTTCAAAAATAAAACATTTGAAAACGGACCATTTTCCACATTTCTGAAGCATGACGTAATGGGGGGGGTGTTATCTCTTTTGTCGAAAATCAGCCGTTTTTGCTCGAACATTAAATGCCTCCAAATGGTATTTAATTAACTTCCCGGGGTGAAGAAACCCTTTTTGAGAACTCAGAGTGAGTAAATTGGCCATTTTCATGCACTTTTAACCATTCCATAAATCTTGTGTTTAGGGCCCCTGGAAGCATGAAAATCACTTTAAACATGCCAATGTTAGCTCTAACACTGATGATCCACCTACAAATGTGAACTGACGTTCAAAAATCAAACATTTGAAAACGGACCATTTTCCACATTTCTGAAGCATGACGTAATGGGGGGGTGTTATCTCTTTTGTCGAAAATCAGCCGTTTTTGCTTGAACATTAAATGCCTCCAAATAGTATTTAATTCACTTCCCGAGCCCCTGGAAGCATGAAAATCACTTTAAACATGCTAATTTTAGCTCTAACACTGATGATCCACCTACAAATGTGAACTGACGTTCAAAAATAAAACATTTGAAAACGGACCATTTTCCACATTTCTGAAGCATGACGTAATGGGGGGGTGTTATCTCTTTTGTCGAAAATCAGCCGTTTTTGCTCGAACATTAAATGCCTCCAAATGGTATTTAATTAACTTCCCGGGGTGAAGAAACCCTTTTTGAGAACTCAGAGTGAGTAAATTGGCCATTTTCATGCACTTTTAACTATTCCATAAATCTTGTGTTTAGGGCCCCTGAAAGCATGAAAATCACTTTAAACATGCCAATGTTAGCTCTAACACTGATGATCCACCTATAAATGTGAACTGACGTTCAAAAATAAAACATTTGAAAACGGACCATTTTCCACATTTCTGAAGCATGACGTAATGGGGGGTGTTATCTCTTTTGTCGAAAATCAGCCATTTTTGCTCGAACATTAAATGCCTCCAAATGGTATTTAATTAACTTCCCGAGCCCCTGGAAGCATGAAAATCACTTTAAACATCCTAATTTTAGCTCTAACACTGATGATCCACCTACAAATGTGAACTGACGTTCAAAAATAAAACATTTGAAAACGGACCATTTTCCACATTTCTGAAGCATGACGTAATGGGGGGGTGTTATCTCTTTTGTCGAAAATCAGCCGTTTTTGCTTGAACATTAAATGCCTCCAAATAGTATTTAATTCACTTCCCGAGCCCCTGGAAGCATGAAAATCACTTTAAACATGCTAATTTGAGCTCTAACACTGATGATCCACCTACAAATGTGAACTGACGTTCAGAAATGAAACATTTGAAAACGGACCATTTTCCACATTTCTGAAGCATGACGTAATGGGGGGGTGTTATCTCTTTTGTCGAAAATCAGCCGTTTTTGCTCGAACATTAAATGCCTCCAAATGGTATTTAATTAACTTCCCGGGGTGAAGAAACCCTTTTTTAGAACTCAGAGTGAGTAAATTGGCCATTTTCATGCACTTTTAACCATTCCATAAATCTTGTGTTTAGGGCCCCTGGAAGCATGAAAATCACTTTAAACATGCCAATGTTAGCTCTAACACTGATGATCCACCTATAAATGTGAACTGACGTTCAAAAATAAAACATTTGAAAACGGACCATTTTCCACATTTCTGAAGCATGACGTAATGGGGGGTGTTATCTCTTTTGTCGAAAATCAGCCATTTTTGCTCGAACATTAAATGCCTCCAAATGGTATTTAATTAACTTCCCGAGCCCCTGGAAGCATGAAAATCACTTTAAACATCCTAATTTTAGCTCTAACACTGATGATCCACCTACAAATGTGAACTGACGTTCAAAAATAAAACATTTGAAAACGGACCATTTTCCACATTTCTGAAGCATGACGTAATGGGGGGGGTGTTATCTCTTTTGTCGAAAATCAGCCATTTTTGCTTGAACATTAAATGCCTCCAAATAGTATTTAATTCACTTCCCGAGCCCCTGGAAGCATGAAAATCACTTTAAACATGCTAATTTGAGCTCTAACACTGATGATCCACCTACAAATGTGAACTGACGTTCAGAAATGAAACATTTGAAAACGGACCATTTTCCACATTTCTGAAGCATGACGTAATGGGGGGGTGTTATCTCTTTTGTCGAAAATCAGCCGTTTTTGCTCGAACATTAAATGCCTCCAAATGGTATTTAATTAACTTCCCGGGGTGAAGAAACCCTTTTTTAGAACTCAGAGTGAGTAAATTGGCCATTTTCATGCACTTTTAACCATTCCATAAATCTTGTGTTTAGGGCCCCTGGAAGCATGAAAATCACTTTAAACATGCCAATGTTAGCTCTAACACTGATGATCCACCTATAAATGTGAACTGACGTTCAAAAATAAAACATTTGAAAACGGACCATTTTCCACATTTCTGAAGCATGACGTAATGGGGGGTGTTATCTCTTTTGTCGAAAATCAGCCATTTTTGCTCGAACATTAAATGCCTCCAAATGGTATTTAATTACCTTCCCGAGCCCCTGGAAGCATGAAAATCACTTTAAACATCCTAATTTTAGCTCTAACACTGATGATCCACCTACAAATGTGAACTGACGTTCAAAAATAAAACATTTGAAAACGGACCATTTTCCACATTTCTGAAGCATGACGTAATGGGGGGGTGTTATCTCTTTTGTCGAAAATCAGCCGTTTTTGCTTGAACATTAAATGCCTCCAAATAGTATTTAATTCACTTCCCGAGCCCCTGGAAGCATGAAAATCACTTTAAACATGCTAATTTTAGCTCTAACACTGATGATCCACCTACAAATGTGAACTGACGTTCAGAAATGAAACATTTGAAAACGGACCATTTTCCACATTTCTGAAGCATGACGTAATGGGGGGGTGTTATCTCTTTTGTCGAAAATCAGCCATTTTTGCTCGAACATTAAATGCCTCCAAATGGTATTTAATTAACTTCTAGAGGTCCTGGAAGCATGAAAATCACTTTAAACATGCTAATTTTAGCTCTAACACTGATGATCCACCTACAAATGTGAACTGACGTTCAAAAATAAAACATTTGAAAACGGACCATTTTCCACATTTCTGAAGCATGACGTAATGGGGGGGTGTTATCTCTTTTGTCGAAAATCAGCCGTTTTTGCTCGAACATTAAATGCCTCCAAATGGTATTTATTTAACTTCCCGAGCCCCTGGAAGCATGAAAATCACTTTAAACATGCTAATTTTAGCTCTAACACTGATGATCCACCTACAAATGTGAACTGACGTTCAAAAATAAAACATTTGAAAACGGACCATTTTCCACATTTCTGAAGCATGACGTAATGGGGGGTGTTATCTCTTTTGTCGAAAATCAGCCGTTTTTGCTCGAACATTAAATGCCTCCAAATGGTATTTATTTAACTTCCCGAGCCCCTGGAAGCATGAAAATCACTTTAAACATACTAATTTTAGCTCTAACACTGATGATCCACCTACAAATGTGAACTGACGTTCAAAAATAAAACATTTGAAAACGGACCATTTTCCACATTTCTGAAGCATGCCGTAATGGGGGGGTGTTATCTCTTTTGTCGAAAATCAGCCGTTTTTGCTCAAACATTAAATGCCTCCAAATGGTATTTAATTAACTTCCCTGGGTGAAGAAACCCTTTTTGAGAACTCAGAGTGAATAAATTGGCCATTTTCATGCACTTTTAACCATTCCATATATCTTGTGTTTAGGGCCCCTGGAAGCATGGAAATCACTTTAAACATGCTAATTTTAGCTCTAACACTGATGATCCACCTACAAATGTGAACTGACGTTCAAAAATAAAACATTTGAAAACGGACCATTTTCCACATTTCTGAAGCATGACGTAATGGGGGGGTGTTATCTCTTTTGTCGAAAATCAGCCGTTCTTGCTCGAACATTAAATGCCTCCAAATGGTATTTAATTAACTTCCCGGGGTGACGAAACCCTTTTTGAGAACTCAGAGTGAGTAAATTGGCCATTTTCATGCACTTTTAACCATTCCATAAATCTTGTGTTTAGGGCCCCTGGAAGCATGAAAATCACTTTAAACATCCTAATTTTAGCTCTAACACTGATGATCCACCTACAAATGTGAACTGACGTTCAAAAATAAAACATTTGAAAACGGACCATTTTCCACATTTCTGAAGCATGACGTAATGGGGGGGTGTTATCTCTTTTGTCGAAAATCAGCCGTTTTTGCTTGAACATTAAATGCCTCCAAATAGTATTTAATTCACTTCCCGAGCCCCTGGAAGCATGAAAATCACTTTAAACATGCTAATTTGAGCTCTAACACTGATGATCCACCTACAAATGTGAACTGACGTTCAGAAATGAAACATTTGAAAACGGACCATTTTCCACATTTCTGAAGCATGACGTAATGGGGGGGTGTTATCTCTTTTGTCGAAAATCAGCCGTTTTTGCTCGAACATTAAATACCTCCAAATGGTATTTATTTAACTTCCCGAGCCCCTGGAAGCATGAAAATCCCTTTAAACATGCTAATTTTAGCTCTAACACTGATGATCCACCTACAAATGTGAACTGACGTTCAAAAATAAAACATTTGAAAACGGACCATTTTCCACATTTCTGAAGCATGACGTAATGGGGGGGGTGTTATCTCTTTTGTCGAAAATCAGCCGTTTTTGCTCGAACATTAAATGCCTCCAAATGGTATTTAATTAACTTCCCGGGGTGACGAAACCCTTTTTGAGAACTCAGAGTGAGTAAATTGGCCATTTTCATGCACTTTTAACCATTCCATAAATCTTGTGTTTAGGGCCCCTGGAAGCATGAAAATCACTTTAAACATGCCAATGTTAGCTCTAACACTGATGATCCACCTACAAATGTGAACTGACGTTCAAAAATCAAACATTTGAAAACGGACCATTTTCCACATTTCTGAAGCATGACGTAATGGGGGGGTGTTATCTCTTTTGTCGAAAATCAGCCGTTTTTGCTCGAACATTAAATGCCTCCAAATGGTATTTAATTAACTTCCCGGGGTGAAGAAACCCTTTTTGAGAACTCAGAGTGAGTAAATTGGCCATTTTCATGCACTTTTAACCATTCTATAAATCTTGTGTTTAGGGCCCCTGGAAGCATGAAAATCACTTTAAACATGCCAATGTTAGCTCTAACACTGATGATCCACCTATAAATGTGAACTGGCGTTCAAAAATAAAACATTTGAAAACGGACCATTTTCCACATTTCTGAAGCATGACGTAATGGGGGGTGTTATCTCTTTTGTCGAAAATCAGCCATTTTTGCTCGAACATTAAATGCCTCCAAATGGTATTTAATTAACTTCCCGAGCCCCTGGAAGCATGAAAATCACTTTAAACATCCTAATTTTAGCTCTAACACTGATGATCCACCTACAAATGTGAACTGACGTTCAAAAATAAAACATTTGAAAACGGACCATTTTCCACATTTCTGAAGCATGACGTAATGGGGGGGTGTTATCTCTTTTGTCGAAAATCAGCCGTTTTTGCTTGAACATTAAATGCCTCCAAATAGTATTTAATTCACTTCCCGAGCCCCTGGAAGCATGAAAATCACTTTAAACATGCTAATTTGAGCTCTAACACTGATGATCCACCTACAAATGTGAACTGACGTTCAGAAATGAAACATTTGAAAACGGACCATTTTCCACATTTCTGAAGCATGACGTAATGGGGGGGTGTTATCTCTTTTGTCGAAAATCAGCCGTTTTTGCTCGAACATTAAATACCTCCAAATGGTATTTATTTAACTTCCCGAGCCCCTGGAAGCATGAAAATCCCTTTAAACATGCTAATTTTAGCTCTAACACTGATGATCCACCTACAAATGTGAACTGACGTTCAAAAATAAAACATTTGAAAACGGACCATTTTCCACATTTCTGAAGCATGACGTAATGGGGGGGGGGTTATCTCTTTTGTCGAAAATCAGCCGTTTTTGCTCGAACATTAAATGCCTCCAAATGGTATTTAATTAACTTCCCGGGGTGACGAAACCCTTTTTGAGAACTCAGAGTGAGTAAATTGGCCATTTTCATGCACTTTTAACCATTCCATAAATCTTGTGTTTAGGGCCCCTGGAAGCATGAAAATCACTTTAAACATGCGAATGTTAGCTCTAACACTGATGATCCACCTACAAATGTGAACTGACGTTCAAAAATCAAACATTTGAAAACGGACCATTTTCCACATTTCTGAAGCATGACGTAATGGGGGGGTGTTATCTCTTTTGTCGAAAATCAGCCGTTTTTGCTCAAACATTAAATGCCGCCAAATAGTATTTAATTCACTTCCAGAGCCCCTGGAAGCATGAAAATAACTTTAAACATGCTAATTTTAGCTCTAACACTGATGATCCACCTACAAATGTGAACTGACGTTCAAAAATAAAACATTTGAAAACGGACCATTTTCCACATTTCTGAAGCATGACGTAATGGGGGGTTGTTATCTCTTTTGTCGAAAATCAGCTGTTTTTGCTCGAACATTAAATGCCTCCAAATGGTATTTAATTAACTTCCCGGGGTGAAGAAACCCTTTTTGAGAACTCAGAGTGAGTAATTGGCCATTTTCATGCACTTTTAACCATTCCATAAATCTTGTGTTTAGGGCCCCTGGAAGCATGAAAATCACTTTAAACATGCTAATTTTAGCTCTAACACTGATGATCCACCTACAAATGTGAACTGACGTTCAAAAATAAAACATTTGAAAACGGACCATTTTCCACATTTCTTAAGCATGACGTAATGGGGGGGTGTTATCTCTTTTGTCGAAAACCAGCCGTTTTTGCTCGAACATTAAATGCCTCCAAATGGTATTTAATTAACTTCCCGAGCCCCTGGAAGCATGAAAATCACTTTAAACATGCTAATTTTAGCTCTAACACTGATGATCCACCTACAAATGTGAACTGACGTTCAAAAATAAAACATTTGAAAACGGACCATTTTCCACATTTCTGAAGCATGACGTAATGGGGGGGTGTTATCTCTTTTGTCGAAAATCAGCCGTTTTTGCTCGAACATTACATGCCTCCAAATGGTATTTAATTAACTTCCTGGGGTGAAGAAACCCCTTTTGAGAACTCAGAGTGAGTAAATTGGCCATTTTCATGCACTTTTAACCATTCCATAAATCTTGTGTTTAGGGCCCCTGGAAGCATGAAAATCACTTTAAACATGCTAATTTTAGCTCTAACACTGATGATCCACCTACAAATGTGAACTGACGTTCAAAAATAAAACATTTGAAAACGGACCATTTTCCACATTTCTGAAGCATGACGTAATGGGGGGGTGTTATCTCTTTTGTCGAAAATCAGCCGTTTTTGCTCGAACATTAAATGCCTCCAAATGGTATTTAATTAACTTCCCGAGCCCTTGGAAGCATGAAAATCACTTTAAACATGCTAATTTTAGCTCTCACACTGATGATCCACCTACAAATGTGAACTGACGTTCAAAAATAAAACATTTGAAAACGGACCATTTTCCACATTTCTGAAGCATGACGTAATGGGGGGGTGTTATCTCTTTTGTCGAAAAATAAGCCGTTTTTGCTCGAACATTAAATGCCTCCAAATGGTATTTAATTAACTTCTCGGGGTGAAGAAACCCTTTTTGAGAACTCAGAGTGAGTAAATTGGCCATTTTCATGCACTTTTAACCATTCCATAAATCTTGTGTTTAGGTCCCCTGGAAGCATGAAAATCCCTTTAAACATGCCAATGTTAGCTCTAACACTGATGATCCACCTACAAATGTGAACTGACGTTCAAAAATAAAACATTTGAAAACTGACCATTTTCCACATTTCTGAAGCATGACGTAATGGGGGGGTGTTATCTCTTTTGTCGAAAATCAGCCATTTTTGCTCGGACATTAAATGCCTCCAAATGGTATTTAATTAACTTCCCGAGCTCCTGGAAGCATGAAAATCACTTTAAACATGCTAATTTTAGCTCTAACACTGATGATCCACCTACAAATGTGAACTGACGTTCAAAAATAAAACATTTGAAAACGGACCATTTTCCACATTTCTGAAGCATGACGTAATGGGGGGGGTGTTATCTCTTTTGTCGAAAATCAGCCGTTTTTGCTTGAACATTAAATGCCTCCAAATAGTATTTAATTCACTTCCCGAGCCCCTGGAAGCATGAAAATCACTTTAAACATGCTAATTTGAGCTCTAACACTGATGATCCACCTACAAATGTGAACTGACGTTCAAAAATAAAACATTTGAAAACGGACCATTTTCCACATTTCTGAAGCATGACATAATGGGGGGGTGTTATCTCTTTTGTCGAAAATCAGCCGTTTTTGCTCGAACATTAAATGCCTCCAAATGGTATTTATTTAACTTCCCGAGCCCCTGGAAGCATGAAAATCACTTTAAACATGCTAATTTTAGCTCTAACACTGATGATCCACCTACAAATGTGAACTGACGTTCAAAAATAAAACATTTGAAAACGGACCATTTTCCACATTTCTGAAGCATGACGTAATGGGGGGTGTTATCTCTTTTGTCGAAAATCAGCCGTTTTTGCTCGAACATTAAATGCCTCCAAATGGTATTTATTTAACTTCCTGAGCCCCTGGAAGCATGAAAATCACTTTAAACATACTAATTTTAGCTCTAACACTGATGATCCACCTACAAATGTGAACTGACGTTCAAAAATAAAACATTTGAAAACGGACCATTTTCCACATTTCTGAAGCATGACGTAATGGGGGGGTGTTATTTCTTTTGTCGAAAACCAGTCGTTTTTGCTCGCACATTAAATGCCTCCAAATGGTATTTAATTAACTTCCCTGGGTGAAGACACCCTTTTTGAGAACTCAGAGTGAGTAAATTGGCCATTTTCATGCACTTTTAACCATTCCATAAATCTTGTGTTTAGGGCCCCTGGAAGCATGAAAATCACTTTAAACATGCTAATTTTAGCTCTAACACTGATGATCCACCTACAAATGTGAACTGACGTTCAAAAATAAAACATTTGAAAACGGACCATTTTCCACATTTCTGAAGCATGACGTAATGGGGGGGGTGTTATCTCTTTTGTCGAAAATCAGCCGTTTTTGCTCGAACATTAAATGCCTCCAAATGGTATTTAATTAACTTCCCGGGGTGACGAAACCCTTTTTGAGAACTCAGAGTGAGTAAATTGGCCATTTTCATGCACTTTTAACCATTCCATAAATCTTGTGTTTAGGGCCCCTGGAAGCATGAAAATCACTTTAAACATGCTAATTTTAGCTCTAACACTGATGATCCACCTACAAATGTGAACTGACGTTCAAAAATAAAACATTTGAAAACGGACCATTTTCCACATTTCTGAAGCATGACGTAATGGGGGGGTGTTATCTCTTTTGTCGAAAATCAGCCGTTTTTGCTCGAACATTAAATGCCTCCAAATGGTATTTAATTAACTTCCCGGGGTGACGAAACCCTTTTTGAGAACTCAGAGTGAGTAAATTGGCCATTTTCATGCACTTTTAACCAGTCCATAAATCTTGTGTTTAGGGCCCCTGGAAGCATGAAAATCACTTTAAACATGCTAATTTTAGCTCTAACACTGATGATCCACCTACAAATGTGAACTGACGTTCAAAAATAAAACATTTGAAAACGGACCATTTTCCACATTTCTGAAGCATGACGTAATGGGGGGTGTTATCTCTTTTGTCGAAAATCTGCCGTTTTTGCTCGAACATTAAATGCCTCCAAATGGTATTTAATTAACTTCCCGAGCTCCTGGAAGCATGAAAATCACTTTAAACATGCTAATTTTAGCTCTAACACTGATGATCCACCTACAAATGTGAACTGACGTTCAAAAATAAAACATTTGAAAACGGACCATTTTCCACATTTCTGAAGCATGACGTAATGGGGGGGTGTTATCTCTTTTGTCGAAAATCAGCCGTTTTTGCTTGAACATTAAATGCCTCCAAATAGTATTTAATTCACTTCCCGAGCCCCTGGAAGCATGAAAATCACTTTAAACATGCTAATTTGAGCTCTAACACTGATGATCCACCTACAAATGTGAACTGACGTTCAAAAATAAAACATTTGAAAACGGACCATTTTCCACATTTCTGAAGCATGACGTAATGGGGGGGTGTTATCTCTTTTGTCGAAAATCAGCCGTTTTTGCTCGAACATTAAATGCCTCCAAATGGTATTTATTTAACTTCCCGAGCCCCTGGAAGCATGAAAATCACTTTAAACATGCTAATTTTAGCTCTAACACTGATGATCCACCTACAAATGTGAACTGACGTTCAAAAATAAAACATTTGAAAACGGACCATTTTCCACATTTCTGAAGCATGACGTAATGGGGGGTGTTATCTCTTTTGTCGAAAATCAGCCGTTTTTGCTCGAACATTAAATGCCTCCAAATGGTATTTATTTAACTTCCCGAGCCCCTGGAAGCATGAAAATCACTTTAAACATACTAATTTTAGCTCTAACACTGATGATCCACCTACAAATGTGAACTGACGTTCAAAAATAAAACATTTGAAAACGGACCATTTTCCACATTTCTGAAGCATGACGTAATGGGGGGGTGTTATCTCTTTTGTCGAAAACCAGCCGTTTTTGCTCGCACATTAAATGCCTCCAAATGGTATTTAATTAACTTCCCTGGGTGAAGACACCCTTTTTGAGAACTCAGAGTGAGTAAATTGGCCATTTTCATGCACTTTTAACCATTCCATAAATCTTGTGTTTAGGGCCCCTGGAAGCATGAACATCACTTTAAACATGCTAATTTTAGCTCTAACACTGATGATCCACCTACAAATGTGAACTGACGTTCAAAAATAAAACATTTGAAAACGGACCATTTTCCACATTTCTGAAGCATGACGTAATGGGGGGGTGTTATCTCTTTTGTCGAAAATCAGCCGTTTTTGCTCGAACATTAAATGCCTCCAAATGGTATTTAATTAACTTCCCGGGGTGACGAAACCCTTTTTGAGAACTCAGAGTGAGTAAATTGGCCATTTTCATGCACTTTTAACCATTCCATAAATCTTGTGTTTAGGGCCCCTGGAAGCATGAAAATCACTTTAAACATGCCAATGTTAGCTCTAACACTGATGATCCACCTACAAATGTGAACTGACGTTCAAAAATCAAACATTTGAAAACGGACCATTTTCCACATTTCTGAAGCATGACGTAATGGGGGGGTGTTATCTCTTTTGTCGAAAATCAGCCGTTTTTGCTTGAACATTAAATGCCTCCAAATAGTATTTAATTCACTTCCCGAGCCCCTGGAAGCATGAAAATCACTTTAAACATGCTAATTTTAGCTCTAACACTGATGATCCACCTACGAATGTGAACTGACGTTCAAAAATAAAACATTTGAAAACGGACCATTTTCCACATTTCTGAAGCATGACGTAATGGGGGGGTGTTATCTCTTTTGTCGAAAATCAGCCGTTTTTGCTTGAACATTAAATGCCTCCAAATAGTATTTAATTCACTTCCCGAGCCCCTGGAAGCATGAAAATCACTTTAAACATGCTAATTTGAGCTCTAACACTGATGATCCACCTACAAATGTGAACTGACGTTCAGAAATGAAACATTTGAAAACGGACCATTTTCCACATTTCTGAAGCATGACGTAATGGGGGGTGTTATCTCTTTTGTCGAAAATCAGCCGTTTTTGCTCGAACATTAAATGCCTCCAAATGGTATTTAATTAACTTCCCGGGGTGAAGAAACCCTTTTTGAGAACTCAGAGTGAGTAAATTGGCCATTTTCATGCACTTTTAACCATTCCATAAATCTTGTGTTTAGGGCCCCTGGAAGCATGAAAATCACTTTAAACATGCCAATGTTAGCTCTAACACTGATGATCCACCTATAAATGTGAACTGACGTTCAAAAATAAAACATTTGAAAACGGACCATTTTCCACATTTCTGAAGCATGACGTAATGGGGGGTGTGATCTCTTTTGTCGAAAATCAGCCATTTTTGCTCGAACATTAAATGCCTCCAAATGGTATTTAATTAACTTCCCGAGCCCCTGGAAGCATGAAAATCACTTTAAACATCCTAATTTTAGCTCTAACACTGATGATCCACCTACAAATGTGAACTGACGTTCAAAAATAAAACATTTGAAAACGGACCATTTTCCACATTTCTGAAGCATGAAGTAATGGGGGGGTGTTATCTCTTTTGTCGAAAATCAGCCGTTTTTGCTTGAACATTAAATGCCTCCAAATAGTATTTAATTCACTTCCCGAGCCCCTGGAAGCATGAAAATCACTTTAAACATGCTAATTTGAGCTCTAACACTGATGATCCACCTACAAATGTGAACTGACGTTCAGAAATGAAACATTTGAAAACGGACCATTTTCCACATTTCTGAAGCATGACGTAATGGGGGGGTGTTATCTCTTTTGTCGAAAATCAGCCATTTTTGCTCGAACATTAAATGCCTCCAAATGGTATTTAATTAACTTCTAGAGGTCCTGGAAGCATGAAAATCACTTTAAACATGCTAATTTTAGCTCTAACACTGATGATCCACCTACAAATGTGAACTGACGTTCAAAAATAAAACATTTGAAAACGGACCATTTTCCACATTTCTGAAGCATGACGTAATGGGGGGGTGTTATCTCTTTTGTCGAAAATCAGCCGTTTTTGCTCGAACATTAAATGCCTCCAAATGGTATTTATTTAACTTCCCGAGCCCCTGGAAGCATGAAAATCACTTTAAACATGCTAATTTTAGCTCTAACACTGATGATCCACCTACAAATGTGAACTGACGTTCAAAAATAAAACATTTGAAAACGGACCATTTTCCACATTTCTGAAGCATGACGTAATGGGGGGGTGTTATCTCTTTTGTCGAAAATCAGCCGTTTTTGCTCGAACATTAAATGCCTCCAAATGGTATTTAATTAACTTCCCGGGGTGACGAAACCCTTTTTGAGAACTCAGAGTGAGTAAATTGGCCATTTTCATGCACTTTTAACCATTCCATAAATCTTGTGTTTAGGGCCCCTGGAAGCATGAAAATCACTTTAAACATGCCAATGTTAGTTCTAACACTGATGATCCACCTACAAATGTGAACTGACGTTCAAAAATCAAACATTTGAAAACGGACCATTTTCCACATTTCTGAAGCATGACGTAATGGGGGGGTGTTATCTCTTTTGTCGAAAATCAGCCGTTTTTGCTTGAACATTAAATGCCTCCAAATAGTATTTAATTCACTTCCCGAGCCCCTGGAAGCATGAAAATCACTTTAAACATGCTAATTTTAGCTCTAACACTGATGATCCACCTACAAATGTGAACTGACGTTCAAAAATAAAACATTTGAAAACGGACCATTTTCCACATTTCTGAAGCATGACGTAATGGGGGGGTGTTATCTCTTTGTCGAAAATCAGCTGTTTTTGCTCGAACATTAAATGCCTCCAAATGGTATTTAATTAACTTCCCGGGGTGAAGAAACCCTTTTTGAGAACTCAGAGTGAGTAAATTGGCCATTTTCATGCACTTTTAACCATTCCATAAATCTTGTGTTTAGGGCCCCTGGAAGCATGAAAATCACTTTAAACATGCCAATGTTAGCTCTAACACTGATGATCCACCTATAAATGTGAACTGACGTTCAAAAATAAAACATTTGAAAACGGACCATTTTCCACATTTCTGAAGCATGACGTAATGGGGGGTGTTATCTCTTTTGTCGAAAATCAGCCATTTTTGCTCGAACATTAAATGCCTCCAAATGGTATTTAATTAACTTCCCGAGCCCCTGGAAGCATGAAAATCACTTTAAACATCCTAATTTTAGCTCTAACACTGATGATCCACCTACGAATGTGAACTGACGTTCAAAAATAAAACATTTGAAAACGGACCATTTTCCACATTTCTGAAGCATGACGTAATGGGGGGGTGTTATCTCTTTTGTCGAAAATCAGCCGTTTTTGCTTGAACATTAAATGCCTCCAAATAGTATTTAATTCACTTCCCGAGCCCCTGGAAGCATGAAAATCACTTTAAACATGCTAATTTGAGCTCTAACACTGATGATCCACCTACAAATGTGAACTGACGTTCAGAAATGAAACATTTGAAAACGGACCATTTTCCACATTTCTGAAGCATGACGTAATGGGGGGTGTTATCTCTTTTGTCGAAAATCAGCCGTTTTTGCTCGAACATTAAATGCCTCCAAATGGTATTTAATTAACTTCCCGGGGTGAAGAAACCCTTTTTGAGAACTCAGAGTGAGTAAATTGGCCATTTTCATGCACTTTTAACCATTCCATAAATCTTGTGTTTAGGGCCCCTGGAAGCATGAAAATCACTTTAAACATGCCAATGTTAGCTCTAACACTGATGATCCACCTATAAATGTGAACTGACGTTCAAAAATAAAACATTTGAAAACGGACCATTTTCCACATTTCTGAAGCATGACGTAATGGGGGGTGTGATCTCTTTTGTCGAAAATCAGCCATTTTTGCTCGAACATTAAATGCCTCCAAATGGTATTTAATTAACTTCCCGAGCCCCTGGAAGCATGAAAATCACTTTAAACATCCTAATTTTAGCTCTAACACTGATGATCCACCTACAAATGTGAACTGACATTCAAAAATAAAACATTTGAAAACGGACCATTTTCCACATTTCTGAAGCATGAAGTAATGGGGGGGTGTTATCTCTTTTGTCGAAAATCAGCCGTTTTTGCTTGAACATTAAATGCCTCCAAATAGTATTTAATTCACTTCCCGAGCCCCTGGAAGCATGAAAATCACTTTAAACATGCTAATTTGAGCTCTAACACTGATGATCCACCTACAAATGTGAACTGACGTTCAGAAATGAAACATTTGAAAACGGACCATTTTCCACATTTCTGAAGCATGACGTAATGGGGGGGTGTTATCTCTTTTGTCGAAAATCAGCCATTTTTGCTCGAACATTAAATGCCTCCAAATGGTATTTAATTAACTTCTAGAGGTCCTGGAAGCATGAAAATCACTTTAAACATGCTAATTTTAGCTCTAACACTGATGATCCACCTACAAATGTGAACTGACGTTCAAAAATAAAACATTTGAAAACGGACCATTTTCCACATTTCTGAAGCATGACGTAATGGGGGGGTGTTATCTCTTTTGTCGAAAATCAGCCGTTTTTGCTCGAACATTAAATGCCTCCAAATGGTATTTATTTAACTTCCCGAGCCCCTGGAAGCATGAAAATCACTTTAAACATACTAATTTTAGCTCTAACACTGATGATCCACCTACAAATGTGAACTGACGTTCAAAAATAAAACATTTGAAAACGGACCATTTTCCACATTTCTGAAGCATGACGTAATGGGGGGGTGTTATCTCTTTTGTCGAAAATCAGCCGTTTTTGCTTGAACATTAAATGCCTCCAAATAGTATTTAATTCACTTTCCGAGCCCCTGGAAGCATGAAAATCACTTTAAACATGCTAATTTGAGCTCTAACACTGATGATCCACCTACAAATGTGAACTGACGTTCAAAAATAAAACATTTGAAAACGGACCATTTTCCACATTTCTGAAGCATGACGTAATGGGGGGGTGTTATCTCTTTTGTCGAAAATCAGCCGTTTTTGCTCGAACATTAAATGCCTCCAAATGGTATTTATTTAACTTCCCGAGCCCCTGGAAGCATGAAAATCACTTTAAACATGCTAATTTTAGCTCTAACACTGATGATCCACCTACAAATGTGAACTGACGTTCAAAAATAAAACATTTGAAAACGGACCATTTTCCACATTTCTGAAGCATGACGTAATGGGGGGTGTTATCTCTTTTGTCGAAAATCAGCCGTTTTTGCTCGAACATTAAATGCCTCCAAATGGTATTTATTTAACTTCCCGAGCCCCTGGAAGCATGAAAATCACTTTAAACATACTAATTTTAGCTCTAACACTGATGATCCACCTACAAATGTGAACTGACGTTCAAAAATAAAACATTTGAAAACGGACCATTTTCCACATTTCGGAAGCATGACGTAATGGGGGGGTGTTATCTCTTTTGTCGAAAATCAGCCGTTTTTGCTCGAACATTAAATGCCTCCAAATGGTATTTAATTAACTTCCCTGGGTGAAGAAACCCTTTTTGAGAACTCAGAGTGAGTAAATTGGCCATTTTCATGCACTTTTAACCATTCCATAAATCTTGTGTTTAGGGCCCCTGGAAGCATGAAAATCACTTTAAACATGCTAATTTTAGCTCTAACACTGATGATCCACCTACAAATGTGAACTGACGTTCAAAAATAAAACATTTGAAAACGGACCATTTTCCACATTTCTGAAGCATGACGTAATGGGGGGGGTGTTATCTCTTTTGTCGAAAATCAGCCGTTTTTGCTCGAACATTAAATGCCTCCAAATGGTATTTAATTAACTTCCCGGGGTGACGAAACCCTTTTTGAGAACTCAGAGTGAGTAAATTGGCCATTTTCATGCACTTTTAACCATTCCATAAATCTTGTGTTTAGGGCCCCTGGAAGCATGAAAATCACTTTAAACATGCCAATGTTAGCTCTAACACTGATGATCCACCTACAAATGTGAACTGACGTTCAAAAATCAAACATTTGAAAACGGACCATTTTCCACATTTCTGAAGCATGACGTAATGGGGGGGTGTTATCTCTTTTGTCGAAAATCAGCCGTTTTTGCTTGAACATTAAATGCCTCCAAATAGTATTTAATTCACTTCCCGAGCCCCTGGAAGCATGAAAATCACTTTAAACATGCTAATTTTAGCTCTAACACTGATGATCCACCTACAAATGTGAACTGACGTTCAAAAATAAAACATTTGAAAACTGACCATTTTCCACATTTCTGAAGCATGACGTAATGGGGGGGTGTTATCTCTTTTGTCGAAAATCAGCCGTTTTTGCTCGAACATTAAATGCCTCCAAATGGTATTTAATTAACTTCCCGGGGTGAAGAAACCCTTTTTGAGAACTCAGAGTGAGTAAATTGGCCATTTTCATGCACTTTTAACCATTCCATAAATCTTGTGTTTAGGGCCCCTAGAAGCATGAAAATCACTTTAAACATGCCAATGTTAGCTCTAACACTGATGATCCACCTATAAATGTGAACTGACGTTCAAAAATAAAACATTTGAAAACGGACCATTTTCCACATTTCTGAAGCATGACGTAATGGGGGGTGTTATCTCTTTTGTCGAAAATCAGCTATTTTTGCTCGAACATTAAATGCCTCCAAATGGTATTTAATTACCTTCCCGAGCCCCTGGAAGCATGAAAATCACTTTAAACATCCTAATTTTAGCTCTAACACTGATGATCCACCTACAAATGTGAACTGACGTTCAAAAATAAAACATTTGAAAACGGACCATTTTCCACATTTCTGAAGCATGACGTAATGGGGGGGGTGTTATCTCTTTTGTCGAAAATCAGCCGTTTTTGCTTGAACATTAAATGCCTTCAAATAGTATTTAATTCACTTCCCGAGCCCCTGGAAGCATGAAAATCACTTTAAACATGCTAATTTGAGCTCTAACACTGATGATCCACCTACAAATGTGAACTGACGTTCAGAAATGAAACATTTGAAAACGGACCATTTTCCACATTTCTGAAGCATGACGTAATGGGGGGGTGTTATCTCTTTTGTCGAAAATCAGCCGTTTTTGCTCGAACATTAAATGCCTCCAAATGGTATTTAATTAACTTCCCGGGGTGAAGAAACCCTTTTTGAGAACTCAGAGTGAGTAAATTGGCCATTTTCATGCACTTTTAACCATTCCATAAATCTTGTGTTTAGGGCCCCTGGAAGCATGAAAATCACTTTAAACATGCCAATGTTAGCTCTAACACTGATGATCCACCTATAAATGTGAACTGACGTTCAAAAATAAAACATTTGAAAACGGACCATTTTCCACATTTCTGAAGCATGACGTAATGGGGGGGGTGTTATCTCTTTTGTCGAAAATCAGCCGTTTTTGCTTGAACATTAAATGCCTCCAAATAGTATTTAATTCACTTTCCGAGCCCCTGGAAGCATGAAAATCACTTTAAACATGCTAATTTGAGCTCTAACACTGATGATCCACCGACAAATGTGAACTGACGTTCAAAAATAAAACATTTGAAAACGGACCATTTTCCACATTTCTGAAGCATGACGTAATGGGGGGGTGTTATCTCTTTTGTCGAAAATCAGCCGTTTTTGCTCGAACATTAAATGCCTCCAAATGGTATTTATTTAACTTCCCGAGCCCCTGGAAGCATGAAAATCACTTTAAACATGCTAATTTTAGCTCTAACACTGATGATCCACCTACAAATGTGAACTGACGTTCAAAAATAAAACATTTGAAAACGGACCATTTTCCACATTTCTGAAGCATGACGTAATGGGGGGTGTTATCTCTTTTGTCGAAAATCAGCCGTTTTTGCTCGAACATTAAATGCCTCCAAATGGTATTTATTTAACTTCCCGAGCCCCTGGAAGCATGAAAATCACTTTAAACATACTAATTTTAGCTCTAACACTGATGATCCACCTACAAATGTGAACTGACGTTCAAAAATAAAACATTTGAAAACGGACCATTTTCCACATTTCGGAAGCATGACGTAATGGGGGGGTGTTATCTCTTTTGTCGAAAATCAGCCGTTTTTGCTCGAACATTAAATGCCTCCAAATGGTATTTAATTAACTTCCCTGGGTGAAGAAACCCTTTTTGAGAACTCAGAGTGAGTAAATTGGCCATTTTTATGCACTTTTAACCATTCCATAAATCTTGTGTTTAGGGCCCCTGGAAGCATGAAAATCACTTTAAACATGCTAATTTTAGCTCTAACACTGATGATCCACCTACAAATGTGAACTGACGTTCAAAAATAAAACATTTGAAAACGGACCATTTTCCACATTTCTGAAGCATGACGTAATGGGGGGGGGGTGTTATCTCTTTTGTCGAAAATCAGCCGTTTTTGCTCGAACATTAAATGCCTCCAAATGGTATTTAATTAACTTCCCGGGGTGACGAAACCCTTTTTGAGAACTCAGAGTGAGTAAATTGGCCATTTTCATGCACTTTTAACCATTCCATAAATCTTGTGTTTAGGGCCCCTGGAAGCATGAAAATCACTTTAAACATGCCAATGTTAGCTCTAACACTGATGATCCACCTACAAATGTGAACTGACGTTCAAAAATCAAACATTTGAAAACGGACCATTTTCCACATTTCTGAAGCATGACGTAATGGGGGGGTGTTATCTCTTTTGTCGAAAATCAGCCGTTTTTGCTTGAACATTAAATGCCTCCAAATAGTATTTAATTCTCTTCCCGAGCCCCTGGAAGCATGAAAATCACTTTAAACATGCTAATTTTAGCTCTAACACTGATGATCCACCTACAAATGTGAACTGACGTTCAAAAATAAAACATTTGAAAACGGACCATTTTCCACATTTCTGAAGCATGACGTAATGGGGGGGTGTTATCTCTTTTGTCGAAAATCAGCCGTTTTTGCTCGAACATTAAATGCCTCCAAATGGTATTTAATTAACTTCCCGGGGTGAAGAAACCCTTTTTGAGAACTCAGAGTGAGTAAATTGGCCATTTTCATGCACTTTTAACCATTCCATAAATCTTGTGTTTAGGGCCCCTGGAAGCATGAAAATCACTTTAAACATGCCAATGTTAGCTCTAACACTGATGATCCACCTACAAATGTGAACTGACGTTCAAAAATCAAACATTTGAAAACGGACCATTTTCCACATTTCTGAAGCATGACGTAATGGGGGGGTGTTATCTCTTTTGTCGAAAATCAGCCGTTTTTGCTTGAACATTAAATGCTTCCAAATAGTATTTAATTCACTTCCCGAGCCCCTGGAAGCATGAAAATCACTTTAAACATGCTAATTTTAGCTCTAACACTGATGATCCACCTACAAATGTGAACTGACGTTCAAAAATAAAACATTTGAAAACGGACCATTTTCCACATTTCTGAAGCATGACGTAATGGGGGGGTGTTATCTCTTTTGTCGAAAATCAGCCGTTTTTGCTCGAACATTAAATGCCTCCAAATGGTATTTAATTAACTTCCCGGGGTGAAGAAACCCTTTTTGAGAACTCAGAGTGAGTAAATTGGCCATTTTCATGCACTTTTAACCATTCCATAAATCTTGTGTTTAGGGCCCCTAGAAGCATGAAAATCACTTTAAACATGCCAATGTTCGCTCTAACACTGATGATCCACCTATAAATGTGAACTGACGTTCAAAAATAAAACATTTGAAAACGGACCATTTTCCACATTTCTGAAGCATGACGTAATGGGGGGTGTTATCTCTTTTGTCGAAAATCAGCCATTTTTGCTCGAACATTAAATGCCTCCAAATGGTATTTAATTAACTTCCCGAGCCCCTGGAAGCATGAAAATCACTTTAAACATCCTAATTTTAGCTCTAACACTGATGATCCACCTACAAATGTGAACTGACGTTCAAAAATAAAACATTTGAAAACGGACCATTTTCCACATTTCTGAAGCATGACGTAATGGGGGGGTGTTATCTCTTTTGTCGAAAATCAGCCGTTTTTGCTTGAACATTAAATGCCTTCAAATAGTATTTAATTCACTTCCCGAGCCCCTGGAAGCATGAAAATCACTTTAAACATGCTAATTTGAGCTCTAACACTGATGATCCACCTACAAATGTGAACTGACGTTCAGAAATGAAACATTTGAAAACGGACCATTTTCCACATTTCTGAAGCATGACGTAATGGGGGGGTGTTATCTCTTTTGTCGAAAATCAGCCATTTTTGCTCGAACATTAAATGCCTCCAAATGGTATTTAATTAACTTCCCGGGGTGAAGAAACCCTTTTTGAGAACTCAGAGTGAGTAAATTGGCCATTTTCATGCACTTTTAACCATTCCATAAATCTTGTGTTTAGGGCCCCTGGAAGCATGAAAATCACTTTAAACATGCCAATGTTAGCTCTAACACTGATGATCCACCTATAAATGTGAACTGACGTTCAAAAATAAAACATTTGAAAACAGACCATTTTCCACATTTCTGAAGCATGACGTAATGGGGGGGTGTTATCTCTTTTGTCGAAAATCAGCCGTTTTTGCTTGAACATTAAATGCCTCCAAATAGTATTTAATTCACTTTCCGAGCCCCTGGAAGCATGAAAATCACTTTAAACATGCTAATTTGAGCTCTAACACGATGATCCACCTACAAATGTGAACTGACGTTCAAAAATAAAACATTTGAAAACGGACCATTTTCCACATTTCTGAAGCATGACGTAATGGGGGGGTGTTATCTCTTTTGTCGAAAATCAGCCGTTTTTGCTCGAACATTAAATGCCTCCAAATGGTATTTATTTAACTTCCCGAGCCCCTGGAAGCATGAAAATCACTTTAAACATGCTAATTTTAGCTCTAACACTGATGATCCACCTACAAATGTGAACTGACGTTCAAAAATAAAACATTTGAAAACGGACCATTTTCCACATTTCTGAAGCATGACGTAATGGGGGGTGTTATCTCTTTTGTCGAAAATCAGCCGTTTTTGCTCGAACATTAAATGCCTCCAAATGGTATTTATTTAACTTCCCGAGCCCCTGGAAGCATGAAAATCACTTTAAACATACTAATTTTAGCTCTAACACTGATGATCCACCTACAAATGTGAACTGACGTTCAAAAATAAAACATTTGAAAACGGACCATTTTCCACATTTCGGAAGCATGACGTAATGGGGGGGTGTTATCTCTTTTGTCGAAAATCAGCCGTTTTTGCTCGAACATTAAATGCCTCCAAATGGTATTTAATTAACTTCCCTGGGTGAAGAAACCCTTTTTGAGAACTCAGAGTGAGTAAATTGGCCATTTTCATGCACTTTTAACCATTCCATAAATCTTGTGTTTAGGGCCCCTGGAAGCATGAAAATCACTTTAAACATGCCAATGTTAGCTCTAACACTGATGATCCACCTACAAATGTGAACTGACGTTCAAAAATCAAACATTTGAAAACGGACCATTTTCCACATTTCTGAAGCATGACGTAATGGGGGGGTGTTATCTCTTTTGTCGAAAATCAGCCGTTTTTGCTTGAACATTAAGTGCCTCCAAATAGTATTTAATTCTCTTCCCGAGCCCCTGGAAGCATGAAAATCACTTTAAACATGCTAATTTTAGCTCTAACACTGATGATCCACCTACAAATGTGAACTGACGTTCAAAAATAAAACATTTGAAAACGGACCATTTTCCACATTTCTGAAGCATGACGTAATGGGGGGGTGTTATCTCTTTTGTCGAAAATCAGCCGTTTTTGCTCGAACATTAAATGCCTCCAAATGGTATTTAATTAACT
Organism: Lissotriton vulgaris; assembly: GCF_964263255.1. Lineage (NCBI taxonomy): Eukaryota > Metazoa > Chordata > Amphibia > Caudata > Salamandridae > Lissotriton > Lissotriton vulgaris. Next base: position 196,096 of record NW_028246077.1, on the reverse strand, counting down.
TCCCGGGGTGAAGAAACCCTTTTTGAGAACTCAGAGTGAGTAAATTGGCCATTTTCATGCACTTTTAACCATTCCATAAATCTTGTGTTTAGGGCCCCTAGAAGCATGAAAATCACTTTAAACATGCCAATGTTAGCTCTAACACTGATGATCCACCTATAAATGTGAACTGACGTTCAAAAATAAAACATTTGAAAACGGACCATTTTCCACATTTCTGAAGCATGACGTAATGGGGGGTTGTTATCTCTTTTGTCGAAAATCAGCCATTTTTGCTCGAACATTAAATGCCTCCAAATGGTATTTAATTAACTTCCCGAGCCCCTGGAAGCATGAAAATCACTTTAAACATCCTAATTTTAGCTCTAACACTGATGATCCACCTACAAATGTGAACTGACGTTCAAAAATAAAACATTTGAAAACGGACCATTTTCCACATTTCTGAAGCATGACGTAATGGGGGGGGGTGTTATCTCTTTTGTCGAAAATCAGCCGTTTTTGCTTGAACATTAAATGCCTTCAAATAGTATTTAATTCACTTCCCGAGCCCCTGGAAGCATGAAAATCACTTTAAACATGCTAATTTGAGCTCTAACACTGATGATCCACCTACAAATGTGAACTGACGTTCAGAAATGAAACATTTGAAAACGGACCATTTTCCACATTTCTGAAGCATGACGTAATGGGGGGGTGTTATCTCTTTTGTCGAAAATCAGCTGTTTTTGCTCGAACATTAAATGCCTCCAAATGGTATTTAATTAACTTCCCGGGGTGAAGAAACCCTTTTTGAGAACTCAGAGTGAGTAAATTGGCCATTTTCATGCACTTTTAACCATTCCATAAATCTTGTGTTTAGGGCCCCTGGAAGCATGAAAATCACTTTAAACATGCCAATGTTAGCTCTAACACTGATGATCCACCTATAAATGTGAACTGACGTTCAAAAATAAAACATTTGAAAACGGACCATTTTCCACATTTCTGAAGCATGACGTAATGGGGGGTGTTATCTCTTTTGTCGAAAATCAGCCATTTTTGCTCGAACATTAAATGCCTCCAAATGGTATTTAATTAACTTCCCGAGCCCCTGGAAGCATGAAAATCACTTTAAACATCCTAATTTTAGCTCTAACACTGATGATCCACCTACGAATGTGAACTGACGTTCAAAAATAAAACATTTGAAAACGGACCATTTTCCACATTTCTGAAGCATGACGTAATGGGGGGGTGTTATCTCTTTTGTCGAAAATCAGCCGTTTTTGCTTGAACATTAAATGCCTCCAAATAGTATTTAATTCACTTCCCGAGCCCCTGGAAGCATGAAAATCACTTTAAACATGCTAATTTGAGCTCTAACACTGATGATCCACCTACAAATGTGAACTGACGTTCAGAAATGAAACATTTGAAAACGGACCATTTTCCACATTTCTGAAGCATGACGTAATGGGGGGTGTTATCTCTTTTGTCGAAAATCAGCCGTTTTTGCTCGAACATTAAATGCCTCCAAATGGTATTTAATTAACTTCCCGGGGTGAAGAAACCCTTTTTGAGAACTCAGAGTGAGTAAATTGGCCATTTTCATGCACTTTTAACCATTCCATAAATCTTGTGTTTAGGGCCCCTGGAAGCATGAAAATCACTTTAAACATGCCAATGTTAGCTCTAACACTGATGATCCACCTATAAATGTGAACTGACGTTCAAAAATAAAACATTTGAAAACGGACCATTTTCCACATTTCTGAAGCATGACGTAATGGGGGTGTGATCTCTTTTGTCGAAAATCAGCCATTTTTGCTCGAACATTAAATGCCTCCAAATGGTATTTAATTAACTTCTAGAGGTCCTGGAAGCATGAAAATCACTTTAAACATGCTAATTTTAGCTCTAACACTGATGATCCACCTACAAATGTGAACTGACGTTCAAAAATAAAACATTTGAAAACGGACCATTTTCCACATTTCTGAAGCATGACGTAATGGGGGGGTGTTATCTCTTTTGTCGAAAATCAGCCGTTTTTGCTCGAACATTAAATGCCTCCAAATGGTATTTATTTAACTTCCCGAGCCCCTGGAAGCATGAAAATCACTTTAAACATACTAATTTTAGCTCTAACACTGATGATCCACCTACAAATGTGAACTGACGTTCAAAAATAAAACATTTGAAAACGGACCATTTTCCACATTTCTGAAGCATGACGTAATGGGGGGGTGTTATCTCTTTTGTCGAAAATCAGCCGTTTTTGCTTGAACATTAAATGCCTCCAAATAGTATTTAATTCACTTTCCGAGCCCCTGGAAGCATGAAAATCACTTTAAACATGCTAATTTGAGCTCTAACACTGATGATCCACCTACAAATGTGAACTGACGTTCAAAAATAAAACATTTGAAAACGGACCATTTTCCACATTTCTGAAGCATGACGTAATGGGGGGGTGTTATCTCTTTTGTCGAAAATCAGCCGTTTTTGCTCGAACATTAAATGCCTCCAAATGGTATTTATTTAACTTCCCGAGCCCCTGGAAGCATGAAAATCACTTTAAACATGCTAATTTTAGCTCTAACACTGATGATCCACCTACAAATGTGAACTGACGTTCAAAAATAAAACATTTGAAAACGGACCATTTTCCACATTTCTGAAGCATGACGTAATGGGGGGTGTTATCTCTTTTGTCGAAAATCAGCCGTTTTTGCTCGAACATTAAATGCCTCCAAATGGTATTTATTTAACTTCCCGAGCCCCTGGAAGCATGAAAATCACTTTAAACATACTAATTTTAGCTCTAACACTGATGATCCACCTACAAATGTGAACTGACGTTCAAAAATAAAACATTTGAAAACGGACCATTTTCCACATTTCGGAAGCATGACGTAATGGGGGGGTGTTATCTCTTTTGTCGAAAATCAGCCGTTTTTGCTCGAACATTAAATGCCTCCAAATGGTATTTAATTAACTTCCCTGGGTGAAGAAACCCTTTTTGAGAACTCAGAGTGAGTAAATTGGCCATTTTCATGCACTTTTAACCATTCCATAAATCTTGTGTTTAGGGCCCCTGGAAGCATGAAAATCACTTTAAACATGCTAATTTTAGCTCTAACACTGATGATCCACCTACAAATGTGAACTGACGTTCAAAAATAAAACATTTGAAAACGGACCATTTTCCACATTTCTGAAGCATGACGTAATGGGGGGGGTGTTATCTCTTTTGTCGAAAATCAGCCGTTTTTGCTCGAACATTAAATGCCTCCAAATGGTATTTAATTAACTTCCCGGGGTGACGAAACCCTTTTTGAGAACTCAGAGTGAGTAAATTGGCCATTTTCATGCACTTTTAACCATTCCATAAATCTTGTGTTTAGGGCCCCTGGAAGCATGAAAATCACTTTAAACATGCCAATGTTAGCTCTAACACTGATGATCCACCTACAAATGTGAACTGACGTTCAAAAATCAAACATTTGAAAACGGACCATTTTCCACATTTCTGAAGCATGACGTAATGGGGGGGTGTTATCTCTTTTGTCGAAAATCAGCCGTTTTTGCTTGAACATTAAATGCCTCCAAATAGTATTTAATTCTCTTCCCGAGCCCCTGGAAGCATGAAAATCACTTTAAACATGCTAATTTTAGCTCTAACACTGATGATCCACCTACAAATGTGAACTGACGTTCAAAAATAAAACATTTGAAAACGGACCATTTTCCACATTTCTGAAGCATGACGTAATGGGGGGGTGTTATCTCTTTTGTCGAAAATCAGCCGTTTTTGCTCGAACATTAAATGCCTCCAAATGGTATTTAATTAACTTCCCGGGGTGAAGAAACCCTTTTTGAGAACTCAGAGTGAGTAAATTGGCCATTTTCATGCACTTTTAACCATTCCATAAATCTTGTGTTTAGGGCCCCTGGAAGCATGAAAATCACTTTAAACATGCCAATGTTAGCTCTAACACTGATGATCCACCTACAAATGTGAACTGACGTTCAAAAATCAAACATTTGAAAACGGACCATTTTCCACATTTCTGAAGCATGACGTAATGGGGGGGTGTTATCTCTTTTGTCGAAAATCAGCCGTTTTTGCTTGAACATTAAATGCCTCCAAATAGTATTTAATTCACTTCCCGAGCCCCTGGAAGCATGAAAATCACTTTAAACATGCTAATTTTAGCTCTAACACTGATGATCCACCTACAAATGTGAACTGACGTTCAAAAATAAAACATTTGAAAACTGACCATTTTCCACATTTCTGAAGCATGACGTAATGGGGGGGTGTTATCTCTTTTGTCGAAAATCAGCCGTTTTTGCTCGAACATTAAATGCCTCCAAATGGTATTTAATTAACTTCCCGGGGTGAAGAAACCCTTTTTGAGAACTCAGAGTGAGTAAATTGGCCATTTTCATGCACTTTTAACCATTCCATAAATCTTGTGTTTAGGGCCCCTAGAAGCATGAAAATCACTTTAAACATGCCAATGTTAGCTCTAACACTGATGATCCACCTATAAATGTGAACTGACGTTCAAAAATAAAACATTTGAAAACGGACCATTTTCCACATTTCTGAAGCATGACGTAATGGGGGGTGTTATCTCTTTTGTCGAAAATCAGCTATTTTTGCTCGAACATTAAATGCCTCCAAATGGTATTTAATTAACTTCCCGAGCCCCTGGAAGCATGAAAATCACTTTAAACATCCTAATTTTAGCTCTAACACTGATGATCCACCTACAAATGTGAACTGACGTTCAAAAATAAAACATTTGAAAACGGACCATTTTCCACATTTCTGAAGCATGACGTAATGGGGGGGGTGTTATCTCTTTTGTCGAAAATCAGCCGTTTTTGCTTGAACATTAAATGCCTTCAAATAGTATTTAATTCACTTCCCGAGCCCCTGGAAGCATGAAAATCACTTTAAACATGCTAATTTGAGCTCTAACACTGATGATCCACCTACAAATGTGAACTGACGTTCAGAAATGAAACATTTGAAAACGGACCATTTTCCACATTTCTGAAGCATGACGTAATGGGGGGGTGTTATCTCTTTTGTCGAAAATCAGCCGTTTTTGCTCGAACATTAAATGCCTCCAAATGGTATTTAATTAACTTCCCGGGGTGAAGAAACCCTTTTTGAGAACTCAGAGTGAGTAAATTGGCCATTTTCATGCACTTTTAACCATTCCATAAATCTTGTGTTTAGGGCCCCTGGAAGCATGAAAATCACTTTAAACATGCCAATGTTAGCTCTAACACTGATGATCCACCTATAAATGTGAACTGACGTTCAAAAATAAAACATTTGAAAACGGACCATTTTCCACATTTCTGAAGCATGACGTAATGGGGGGGGTGTTATCTCTTTTGTCGAAAATCAGCCGTTTTTGCTTGAACATTAAATGCCTCCAAATAGTATTTAATTCACTTTCCGAGCCCCTGGAAGCATGAAAATCACTTTAAACATGCTAATTTGAGCTCTAACACTGATGATCCACCGACAAATGTGAACTGACGTTCAAAAATAAAACATTTGAAAACGGACCATTTTCCACATTTCTGAAGCATGACGTAATGGGGGGGTGTTATCTCTTTTGTCGAAAATCAGCCGTTTTTGCTCGAACATTAAATGCCTCCAAATGGTATTTATTTAACTTCCCGAGCCCCTGGAAGCATGAAAATCACTTTAAACATGCTAATTTTAGCTCTAACACTGATGATCCACCTACAAATGTGAACTGACGTTCAAAAATAAAACATTTGAAAACGGACCATTTTCCACATTTCTGAAGCATGACGTAATGGGGGGTGTTATCTCTTTTGTCGAAAATCAGCCGTTTTTGCTCGAACATTAAATGCCTCCAAATGGTATTTATTTAACTTCCCGAGCCCCTGGAAGCATGAAAATCACTTTAAACATACTAATTTTAGCTCTAACACTGATGATCCACCTACAAATGTGAACTGACGTTCAAAAATAAAACATTTGAAAACGGACCATTTTCCACATTTCGGAAGCATGACGTAATGGGGGGGTGTTATCTCTTTTGTCGAAAATCAGCCGTTTTTGCTCGAACATTAAATGCCTCCAAATGGTATTTAATTAACTTCCCTGGGTGAAGAAACCCTTTTTGAGAACTCAGAGTGAGTAAATTGGCCATTTTTATGCACTTTTAACCATTCCATAAATCTTGTGTTTAGGGCCCCTGGAAGCATGAAAATCACTTTAAACATGCTAATTTTAGCTCTAACACTGATGATCCACCTACAAATGTGAACTGACGTTCAAAAATAAAACATTTGAAAACGGACCATTTTCCACATTTCTGAAGCATGACGTAATGGGGGGGGGTGTTATCTCTTTTGTCGAAAATCAGCCGTTTTTGCTCGAACATTAAATGCCTCCAAATGGTATTTAATTAACTTCCCGGGGTGACGAAACCCTTTTTGAGAACTCAGAGTGAGTAAATTGGCCATTTTCATGCACTTTTAACCATTCCATAAATCTTGTGTTTAGGGCCCCTGGAAGCATGAAAATCACTTTAAACATGCCAATGTTAGCTCTAACACTGATGATCCACCTACAAATGTGAACTGACGTTCAAAAATCAAACATTTGAAAACGGACCATTTTCCACATTTCTGAAGCATGACGTAATGGGGGGGTGTTATCTCTTTTGTCGAAAATCAGCCGTTTTTGCTTGAACATTAAATGCCTCCAAATAGTATTTAATTCTCTTCCCGAGCCCCTGGAAGCATGAAAATCACTTTAAACATGCTAATTTTAGCTCTAACACTGATGATCCACCTACAAATGTGAACTGACGTTCAAAAATAAAACATTTGAAAACGGACCATTTTCCACATTTCTGAAGCATGACGTAATGGGGGGGTGTTATCTCTTTTGTCGAAAATCAGCCGTTTTTGCTCGAACATTAAATGCCTCCAAATGGTATTTAATTAACTTCCCGGGGTGAAGAAACCCTTTTTGAGAACTCAGAGTGAGTAAATTGGCCATTTTCATGCACTTTTAACCATTCCATAAATCTTGTGTTTAGGGCCCCTGGAAGCATGAAAATCACTTTAAACATGCCAATGTTAGCTCTAACACTGATGATCCACCTACAAATGTGAACTGACGTTCAAAAATCAAACATTTGAAAACGGACCATTTTCCACATTTCTGAAGCATGACGTAATGGGGGGGTGTTATCTCTTTTGTCGAAAATCAGCCGTTTTTGCTTGAACATTAAATGCTTCCAAATAGTATTTAATTCACTTCCCGAGCCCCTGGAAGCATGAAAATCACTTTAAACATGCTAATTTTAGCTCTAACACTGATGATCCACCTACAAATGTGAACTGACGTTCAAAAATAAAACATTTGAAAACGGACCATTTTCCACATTTCTGAAGCATGACGTAATGGGGGGGTGTTATCTCTTTTGTCGAAAATCAGCCGTTTTTGCTCGAACATTAAATGCCTCCAAATGGTATTTAATTAACTTCCCGGGGTGAAGAAACCCTTTTTGAGAACTCAGAGTGAGTAAATTGGCCATTTTCATGCACTTTTAACCATTCCATAAATCTTGTGTTTAGGGCCCCTAGAAGCATGAAAATCACTTTAAACATGCCAATGTTCGCTCTAACACTGATGATCCACCTATAAATGTGAACTGACGTTCAAAAATAAAACATTTGAAAACGGACCATTTTCCACATTTCTGAAGCATGACGTAATGGGGGGTGTTATCTCTTTTGTCGAAAATCAGCCATTTTTGCTCGAACATTAAATGCCTCCAAATGGTATTTAATTAACTTCCCGAGCCCCTGGAAGCATGAAAATCACTTTAAACATCCTAATTTTAGCTCTAACACTGATGATCCACCTACAAATGTGAACTGACGTTCAAAAATAAAACATTTGAAAACGGACCATTTTCCACATTTCTGAAGCATGACGTAATGGGGGGGTGTTATCTCTTTTGTCGAAAATCAGCCGTTTTTGCTTGAACATTAAATGCCTTCAAATAGTATTTAATTCACTTCCCGAGCCCCTGGAAGCATGAAAATCACTTTAAACATGCTAATTTGAGCTCTAACACTGATGATCCACCTACAAATGTGAACTGACGTTCAGAAATGAAACATTTGAAAACGGACCATTTTCCACATTTCTGAAGCATGACGTAATGGGGGGTGTTATCTCTTTTGTCGAAAATCAGCCATTTTTGCTCGAACATTAAATGCCTCCAAATGGTATTTAATTAACTTCCCGGGGTGAAGAAACCCTTTTTGAGAACTCAGAGTGAGTAAATTGGCCATTTTCATGCACTTTTAACCATTCCATAAATCTTGTGTTTAGGGCCCCTGGAAGCATGAAAATCACTTTAAACATGCCAATGTTAGCTCTAACACTGATGATCCACCTATAAATGTGAACTGACGTTCAAAAATAAAACATTTGAAAACGGACCATTTTCCACATTTCTGAAGCATGACGTAATGGGGGGGTGTTATCTCTTTTGTCGAAAATCAGCCGTTTTTGCTTGAACATTAAATGCCTCCAAATAGTATTTAATTCACTTTCCGAGCCCCTGGAAGCATGAAAATCACTTTAAACATGCTAATTTGAGCTCTAACACGATGATCCACCTACAAATGTGAACTGACGTTCAAAAATAAAACATTTGAAAACGGACCATTTTCCACATTTCTGAAGCATGACGTAATGGGGGGGTGTTATCTCTTTTGTCGAAAATCAGCCGTTTTTGCTCGAACATTAAATGCCTCCAAATGGTATTTATTTAACTTCCCGAGCCCCTGGAAGCATGAAAATCACTTTAAACATGCTAATTTTAGCTCTAACACTGATGATCCACCTACAAATGTGAACTGACGTTCAAAAATAAAACATTTGAAAACGGACCATTTTCCACATTTCTGAAGCATGACGTAATGGGGGGTGTTATCTCTTTTGTCGAAAATCAGCCGTTTTTGCTCGAACATTAAATGCCTCCAAATGGTATTTATTTAACTTCCCGAGCCCCTGGAAGCATGAAAATCACTTTAAACATACTAATTTTAGCTCTAACACTGATGATCCACCTACAAATGTGAACTGACGTTCAAAAATAAAACATTTGAAAACGGACCATTTTCCACATTTCGGAAGCATGACGTAATGGGGGGGTGTTATCTCTTTTGTCGAAAATCAGCCGTTTTTGCTCGAACATTAAATGCCTCCAAATGGTATTTAATTAACTTCCCTGGGTGAAGAAACCCTTTTTGAGAACTCAGAGTGAGTAAATTGGCCATTTTCATGCACTTTTAACCATTCCATAAATCTTGTGTTTAGGGCCCCTGGAAGCATGAAAATCACTTTAAACATGCCAATGTTAGCTCTAACACTGATGATCCACCTACAAATGTGAACTGACGTTCAAAAATCAAACATTTGAAAACGGACCATTTTCCACATTTCTGAAGCATGACGTAATGGGGGGGTGTTATCTCTTTTGTCGAAAATCAGCCGTTTTTGCTTGAACATTAAGTGCCTCCAAATAGTATTTAATTCTCTTCCCGAGCCCCTGGAAGCATGAAAATCACTTTAAACATGCTAATTTTAGCTCTAACACTGATGATCCACCTACAAATGTGAACTGACGTTCAAAAATAAAACATTTGAAAACGGACCATTTTCCACATTTCTGAAGCATGACGTAATGGGGGGGTGTTATCTCTTTTGTCGAAAATCAGCCGTTTTTGCTTGAACATTAAATGCCTTCAAATAGTATTTAATTCACTTCCCGAGCCCCTGGAAGCATGAAAATCACTTTAAACATGCTAATTTGAGCTCTAACACTGATGATCCACCTACAAATGTGAACTGACGTTCAGAAATGAAACATTTGAAAACGGACCATTTTCCACATTTCTGAAGCATGACGTAATGGGGGGTGTTATCTCTTTTGTCGAAAATCAGCCATTTTTGCTCGAACATTAAATGCCTCCAAATGGTATTTAATTAACTTCCCGGGGTGAAGAAACCCTTTTTGAGAACTCAGAGTGAGTAAATTGGCCATTTTCATGCACTTTTAACCATTCCATAAATCTTGTGTTTAGGGCCCCTGGAAGCATGAAAATCACTTTAAACATGCCAATGTTAGCTCTAACACTGATGATCCACCTATAAATGTGAACTGACGTTCAAAAATAAAACATTTGAAAACGGACCATTTTCCACATTTCTGAAGCATGACGTAATGGGGGGGTGTTATCTCTTTTGTCGAAAATCAGCCGTTTTTGCTTGAACATTAAATGCCTCCAAATAGTATTTAATTCACTTTCCGAGCCCCTGGAAGCATGAAAATCACTTTAAACATGCTAATTTGAGCTCTAACACGATGATCCACCTACAAATGTGAACTGACGTTCAAAAATAAAACATTTGAAAACGGACCATTTTCCACATTTCTGAAGCATGACGTAATGGGGGGGTGTTATCTCTTTTGTCGAAAATCAGCCGTTTTTGCTCGAACATTAAATGCCTCCAAATGGTATTTATTTAACTTCCCGAGCCCCTGGAAGCATGAAAATCACTTTAAACATGCTAATTTTAGCTCTAACACTGATGATCCACCTACAAATGTGAACTGACGTTCAAAAATAAAACATTTGAAAACGGACCATTTTCCACATTTCTGAAGCATGACGTAATGGGGGGTGTTATCTCTTTTGTCGAAAATCAGCCGTTTTTGCTCGAACATTAAATGCCTCCAAATGGTATTTATTTAACTTCCCGAGCCCCTGGAAGCATGAAAATCACTTTAAACATACTAATTTTAGCTCTAACACTGATGATCCACCTACAAATGTGAACTGACGTTCAAAAATAAAACATTTGAAAACGGACCATTTTCCACATTTCGGAAGCATGACGTAATGGGGGGGTGTTATCTCTTTTGTCGAAAATCAGCCGTTTTTGCTCGAACATTAAATGCCTCCAAATGGTATTTAATTAACTTCCCTGGGTGAAGAAACCCTTTTTGAGAACTCAGAGTGAGTAAATTGGCCATTTTCATGCACTTTTAACCATTCCATAAATCTTGTGTTTAGGGCCCCTGGAAGCATGAAAATCACTTTAAACATGCCAATGTTAGCTCTAACACTGATGATCCACCTACAAATGTGAACTGACGTTCAAAAATCAAACATTTGAAAACGGACCATTTTCCACATTTCTGAAGCATGACGTAATGGGGGGGTGTTATCTCTTTTGTCGAAAATCAGCCGTTTTTGCTTGAACATTAAGTGCCTCCAAATAGTATTTAATTCTCTTCCCGAGCCCCTGGAAGCATGAAAATCACTTTAAACATGCTAATTTTAGCTCTAACACTGATGATCCACCTACAAATGTGAACTGACGTTCAAAAATAAAACATTTGAAAACGGACCATTTTCCACATTTCTGAAGCATGACGTAATGGGGGGGTGTTATCTCTTTTGTCGAAAATCAGCCGTTTTTGCTCGAACATTAAATGCCTCCAAATGGTATTTAATTAACTTCCCGGGGTGAAGAAACCCTTTTTGAGAACTCAGAGTGAGTAAATTGGCCATTTTCATGCACTTTTAACCATTCCATAAATCTTGTGTTTAGGGCCCCTAGAAGCATGAAAATCACTTTAAACATGCCAATGTTAGCTCTAACACTGATGATCCACCTATAAATGTGAACTGACGTTCAAAAATAAAACATTTGAAAACGGACCATTTTCCACATTTCTGAAGCATGACGTAATGGGGGGTTGTTATCTCTTTTGTCGAAAATCAGCCATTTTTGCTCGAACATTAAATGCCTCCAAATGGTATTTAATTAACTTCCCGAGCCCCTGGAAGCATGAAAATCACTTTAAACATCCTAATTTTAGCTCTAACACTGATGATCCACCTACAAATGTGAACTGACGTTCAAAAATAAAACATTTGAAAACGGACCATTTTCCACATTTCTGAAGCATGACGTAATGGGGGGGGTGTTATCTCTTTTGTCGAAAATCAGCCGTTTTTGCTTGAACATTAAATGCCTTCAAATAGTATTTAATTCACTTCCCGAGCCCCTGGAAGCATGAAAATCACTTTAAACATGCTAATTTGAGCTCTAACACTGATGATCCACCTACAAATGTGAACTGACGTTCAGAAATGAAACATTTGAAAACGGACCATTTTCCACATTTCTGAAGCATGACGTAATGGGGGGGTGTTATCTCTTTTGTCGAAAATCAGCTGTTTTTGCTCGAACATTAAATGCCTCCAAATGGTATTTAATTAACTTCCCGGGGTGAAGAAACCCTTTTTGAGAACTCAGAGTGAGTAAATTGGCCATTTTCATGCACTTTTAACCATTCCATAAATCTTGTGTTTAGGGCCCCTGGAAGCATGAAAATCACTTTAAACATGCCAATGTTAGCTCTAACACTGATGATCCACCTATAAATGTGAACTGACGTTCAAAAATAAAACATTTGAAAACGGACCATTTTCCACATTTCTGAAGCATGACGTAATGGGGGGTGTTATCTCTTTTGTCGAAAATCAGCCATTTTTGCTCGAACATTAAATGCCTCCAAATGGTATTTAATTAACTTCCCGAGCCCCTGGAAGCATGAAAATCACTTTAAACATCCTAATTTTAGCTCTAACACTGATGATCCACCTACGAATGTGAACTGACGTTCAAAAATAAAACATTTGAAAACGGACCATTTTCCACATTTCTGAAGCATGACGTAATGGGGGGGTGTTATCTCTTTTGTCGAAAATCAGCCGTTTTTGCTTGAACATTAAATGCCTCCAAATAGTATTTAATTCACTTCCCGAGCCCCTGGAAGCATGAAAATCACTTTAAACATGCTAATTTGAGCTCTAACACTGATGATCCACCTACAAATGTGAACTGACGTTCAGAAATGAAACATTTGAAAACGGACCATTTTCCACATTTCTGAAGCATGACGTAATGGGGGGTGTTATCTCTTTTGTCGAAAATCAGCCGTTTTTGCTCGAACATTAAATGCCTCCAAATGGTATTTAATTAACTTCCCGGGGTGAAGAAACCCTTTTTGAGAACTCAGAGTGAGTAAATTGGCCATTTTCATGCACTTTTAACCATTCCATAAATCTTGTGTTTAGGGCCCCTGGAAGCATGAAAATCACTTTAAACATGCCAATGTTAGCTCTAACACTGATGATCCACCTATAAATGTGAACTGACGTTCAAAAATAAAACATTTGAAAACGGACCATTTTCCACATTTCTGAAGCATGACGTAATGGGGGGTGTGATCTCTTTTGTCGAAAATCAGCCATTTTTGCTCGAACATTAAATGCCTCCAAATGGTATTTAATTAACTTCCCGAGCCCCTGGAAGCATGAAAATCACTTTAAACATCCTAATTTTAGCTCTAACACTGATGATCCACCTACAAATGTGAACTGACGTTCAAAAATAAAACATTTGAAAACGGACCATTTTCCACATTTCTGAAGCATGAAGTAATGGGGGGGTGTTATCTCTTTTGTCGAAAATCAGCCGTTTTTGCTTGAACATTAAATGCCTCCAAATAGTATTTAATTCACTTCCCGAGCCCCTGGAAGCATGAAAATCACTTTAAACATGCTAATTTGAGCTCTAACACTGATGATCCACCTACAAATGTGAACTGACGTTCAGAAATGAAACATTTGAAAACGGACCATTTTCCACATTTCTGAAGCATGACGTAATGGGGGGGTGTTATCTCTTTTGTCGAAAATCAGCCATTTTTGCTCGAACATTAAATGCCTCCAAATGGTATTTAATTAACTTCTAGAGGTCCTGGAAGCATGAAAATCACTTTAAACATGCTAATTTTAGCTCTAACACTGATGATCCACCTACAAATGTGAACTGACGTTCAAAAATAAAACATTTGAAAACGGACCATTTTCCACATTTCTGAAGCATGACGTAATGGGGGGGTGTTATCTCTTTTGTCGAAAATCAGCCGTTTTTGCTCGAACATTAAATGCCTCCAAATGGTATTTATTTAACTTCCCGAGCCCCTGGAAGCATGAAAATCACTTTAAACATACTAATTTTAGCTCTAACACTGATGATCCACCTACAAATGTGAACTGACGTTCAAAAATAAAACATTTGAAAACGGACCATTTTCCACATTTCTGAAGCATGACGTAATGGGGGGGTGTTATCTCTTTTGTCGAAAATCAGCCGTTTTTGCTTGAACATTAAATGCCTCCAAATAGTATTTAATTCACTTTCCGAGCCCCTGGAAGCATGAAAATCACTTTAAACATGCTAATTTGAGCTCTAACACTGATGATCCACCTACAAATGTGAACTGACGTTCAAAAATAAAACATTTGAAAACGGACCATTTTCCACATTTCTGAAGCATGACGTAATGGGGGGGTGTTATCTCTTTTGTCGAAAATCAGCTGTTTTTGCTCGAACATTAAATGCCTCCAAATGGTATTTATTTAACTTCCCGAGCCCCTGGAAGCATGAAAATCACTTTAAACATGCTAATTTTAGCTCTAACACTGATGATCCACCTACAAATGTGAACTGACGTTCAAAAATAAAACATTTGAAAACGGACCATTTTCCACATTTCTGAAGCATGACGTAATGGGGGGTGTTATCTCTTTTGTCGAAAATCAGCCGTTTTTGCTCGAACATTAAATGCCTCCAAATGGTATTTATTTAACTTCCCGAGCCCCTGGAAGCATGAAAATCACTTTAAACATACTAATTTTAGCTCTAACACTGATGATCCACCTACAAATGTGAACTGACGTTCAAAAATAAAACATTTGAAAACGGACCATTTTCCACATTTCGGAAGCATGACGTAATGGGGGGGTGTTATCTCTTTTGTCGAAAATCAGCCGTTTTTGCTCGAACATTAAATGCCTCCAAATGGTATTTAATTAACTTCCCTGGGTGAAGAAACCCTTTTTGAGAACTCAGAGTGAGTAAATTGGCCATTTTCATGCACTTTTAACCATTCCATAAATCTTGTGTTTAGGGCCCCTGGAAGCATGAAAATCACTTTAAACATGCTAATTTTAGCTCTAACACTGATGATCCACCTACAAATGTGAACTGACGTTCAAAAATAAAACATTTGAAAACGGACCATTTTCCACATTTCTGAAGCATGACGTAATGGGGGGGGTGTTATCTCTTTTGTCGAAAATCAGCCGTTTTTGCTCGAACATTAAATGCCTCCAAATGGTATTTAATTAACTTCCCGGGGTGACGAAACCCTTTTTGAGAACTCAGAGTGAGTAAATTGGCCATTTTCATGCACTTTTAACCATTCCATAAATCTTGTGTTTAGGGCCCCTGGAAGCATGAAAATCACTTTAAACATGCCAATGTTAGCTCTAACACTGATGATCCACCTACAAATGTGAACTGACGTTCAAAAATCAAACATTTGAAAACGGACCATTTTCCACATTTCTGAAGCATGACGTAATGGGGGGGTGTTATCTCTTTTGTCGAAAATCAGCCGTTTTTGCTTGAACATTAAATGCCTCCAAATAGTATTTAATTCTCTTCCCGAGCCCCTGGAAGCATGAAAATCACTTTAAACATGCTAATTTTAGCTCTAACACTGATGATCCACCTACAAATGTGAACTGACGTTCAAAAATAAAACATTTGAAAACGGACCATTTTCCACATTTCTGAAGCATGACGTAATGGGGGGGTGTTATCTCTTTTGTCGAAAATCAGCCGTTTTTGCTCGAACATTAAATGCCTCCAAATGGTATTTAATTAACTTCCCGGGGTGAAGAAACCCTTTTTGAGAACTCAGAGTGAGTAAATTGGCCATTTTCATGCACTTTTAACCATTCCATAAATCTTGTGTTTAGGGCCCCTGGAAGCATGAAAATCACTTTAAACATGCCAATGTTAGCTCTAACACTGATGATCCACCTACAAATGTGAACTGACGTTCAAAAATCAAACATTTGAAAACGGACCATTTTCCACATTTCTGAAGCATGACGTAATGGGGGGGTGTTATCTCTTTTGTCGAAAATCAGCCGTTTTTGCTTGAACATTAAATGCCTCCAAATAGTATTTAATTCACTTCCCGAGCCCCTGGAAGCATGAAAATCACTTTAAACATGCTAATTTTAGCTCTAACACTGATGATCCACCTACAAATGTGAACTGACGTTCAAAAATAAAACATTTGAAAACTGACCATTTTCCACATTTCTGAAGCATGACGTAATGGGGGGGTGTTATCTCTTTTGTCGAAAATCAGCCGTTTTTGCTCGAACATTAAATGCCTCCAAATGGTATTTAATTAACTTCCCGGGGTGAAGAAACCCTTTTTGAGAACTCAGAGTGAGTAAATTGGCCATTTTCATGCACTTTTAACCATTCCATAAATCTTGTGTTTAGGGCCCCTAGAAGCATGAAAATCACTTTAAACATGCCAATGTTAGCTCTAACACTGATGATCCACCTATAAATGTGAACTGACGTTCAAAAATAAAACATTTGAAAACGGACCATTTTCCACATTTCTGAAGCATGACGTAATGGGGGGTGTTATCTCTTTTGTCGAAAATCAGCTATTTTTGCTCGAACATTAAATGCCTCCAAATGGTATTTAATTAACTTCCCGAGCCCCTGGAAGCATGAAAATCACTTTAAACATCCTAATTTTAGCTCTAACACTGATGATCCACCTACAAATGTGAACTGACGTTCAAAAATAAAACATTTGAAAACGGACCATTTTCCACATTTCTGAAGCATGACGTAATGGGGGGGGGGTGTTATCTCTTTTGTCGAAAATCAGCCGTTTTTGCTTGAACATTAAATGCCTTCAAATAGTATTTAATTCACTTCCCGAGCCCCTGGAAGCATGAAAATCACTTTAAACATGCTAATTTGAGCTCTAACACTGATGATCCACCTACAAATGTGAACTGACGTTCAGAAATGAAACATTTGAAAACGGACCATTTTCCACATTTCTGAAGCATGACGTAATGGGGGGGTGTTATCTCTTTTGTCGAAAATCAGCCGTTTTTGCTCGAACATTAAATGCCTCCAAATGGTATTTAATTAACTTCCCGGGGTGAAGAAACCCTTTTTGAGAACTCAGAGTGAGTAAATTGGCCATTTTCATGCACTTTTAACCATTCCATAAATCTTGTGTTTAGGGCCCCTGGAAGCATGAAAATCACTTTAAACATGCCAATGTTAGCTCTAACACTGATGATCCACCTATAAATGTGAACTGACGTTCAAAAATAAAACATTTGAAAACGGACCATTTTCCACATTTCTGAAGCATGACGTAATGGGGGGGGGTGTTATCTCTTTTGTCGAAAATCAGCCGTTTTTGCTTGAACATTAAATGCCTCCAAATAGTATTTAATTCACTTTCCGAGCCCCTGGAAGCATGAAAATCACTTTAAACATGCTAATTTGAGCTCTAACACTGATGATCCACCGACAAATGTGAACTGACGTTCAAAAATAAAACATTTGAAAACGGACCATTTTCCACATTTCTGAAGCATGACGTAATGGGGGGGTGTTATCTCTTTTGTCGAAAATCAGCCGTTTTTGCTCGAACATTAAATGCCTCCAAATGGTATTTATTTAACTTCCCGAGCCCCTGGAAGCATGAAAATCACTTTAAACATGCTAATTTTAGCTCTAACACTGATGATCCACCTACAAATGTGAACTGACGTTCAAAAATAAAACATTTGAAAACGGGACCATTTTCCACATTTCTGAAGCATGACGTAATGGGGGGTGTTATCTCTTTTGTCGAAAATCAGCCGTTTTTGCTCGAACATTAAATGCCTCCAAATGGTATTTATTTAACTTCCCGAGCCCCTGGAAGCATGAAAATCACTTTAAACATACTAATTTTAGCTCTAACACTGATGATCCACCTACAAATGTGAACTGACGTTCAAAAATAAAACATTTGAAAACGGACCATTTTCCACATTTCGGAAGCATGACGTAATGGGGGGGTGTTATCTCTTTTGTCGAAAATCAGCCGTTTTTGCTCGAACATTAAATGCCTCCAAATGGTATTTAATTAACTTCCCTGGGTGAAGAAACCCTTTTTGAGAACTCAGAGTGAGTAAATTGGCCATTTTTATGCACTTTTAACCATTCCATAAATCTTGTGTTTAGGGCCCCTGGAAGCATGAAAATCACTTTAAACATGCTAATTTTAGCTCTAACACTGATGATCCACCTACAAATGTGAACTGACGTTCAAAAATAAAACATTTGAAAACGGACCATTTTCCACATTTCTGAAGCATGACGTAATGGGGGGGGGTGTTATCTCTTTTGTCGAAAATCAGCCGTTTTTGCTCGAACATTAAATGCCTCCAAATGGTATTTAATTAACTTCCCGGGGTGACGAAACCCTTTTTGAGAACTCAGAGTGAGTAAATTGGCCATTTTCATGCACTTTTAACCATTCCATAAATCTTGTGTTTAGGGCCCCTGGAAGCATGAAAATCACTTTAAACATGCCAATGTTAGCTCTAACACTGATGATCCACCTACAAATGTGAACTGACGTTCAAAAATCAAACATTTGAAAACGGACCATTTTCCACATTTCTGAAGCATGACGTAATGGGGGGGTGTTATCTCTTTTGTCGAAAATCAGCCGTTTTTGCTTGAACATTAAATGCCTCCAAATAGTATTTAATTCTCTTCCCGAGCCCCTGGAAGCATGAAAATCACTTTAAACATGCTAATTTTAGCTCTAACACTGATGATCCACCTACAAATGTGAACTGACGTTCAAAAATAAAACATTTGAAAACGGACCATTTTCCACATTTCTGAAGCATGACGTAATGGGGGGGTGTTATCTCTTTTGTCGAAAATCAGCCGTTTTTGCTCGAACATTAAATGCCTCCAAATGGTATTTAATTAACTTCCCGGGGTGAAGAAACCCTTTTTGAGAACTCAGAGTGAGTAAATTGGCCATTTTCATGCACTTTTAACCATTCCATAAATCTTGTGTTTAGGGCCCCTGGAAGCATGAAAATCACTTTAAACATGCCAATGTTAGCTCTAACACTGATGATCCACCTACAAATGTGAACTGACGTTCAAAAATCAAACATTTGAAAACGGACCATTTTCCACATTTCTGAAGCATGACGTAATGGGGGGGTGTTATCTCTTTTGTCGAAAATCAGCCGTTTTTGCTTGAACATTAAATGCTTCCAAATAGTATTTAATTCACTTCCCGAGCCCCTGGAAGCATGAAAATCACTTTAAACATGCTAATTTTAGCTCTAACACTGATGATCCACCTACAAATGTGAACTGACGTTCAAAAATAAAACATTTGAAAACGGACCATTTTCCACATTTCTGAAGCATGACGTAATGGGGGGGTGTTATCTCTTTTGTCGAAAATCAGCCGTTTTTGCTCGAACATTAAATGCCTCCAAATGGTATTTAATTAACTTCCCGGGGTGAAGAAACCCTTTTTGAGAACTCAGAGTGAGTAAATTGGCCATTTTCATGCACTTTTAACCATTCCATAAATCTTGTGTTTAGGGCCCCTAGAAGCATGAAAATCACTTTAAACATGCCAATGTTAGCTCTAACACTGATGATCCACCTATAAATGTGAACTGACGTTCAAAAATAAAACATTTGAAAACGGACCATTTTCCACATTTCTGAAGCATGACGTAATGGGGGGTGTTATCTCTTTTGTCGAAAATCAGCCATTTTTGCTCGAACATTAAATGCCTCCAAATGGTATTTAATTAACTTCCCGAGCCCCTGGAAGCATGAAAATCACTTTAAACATCCTAATTTTAGCTCTAACACTGATGATCCACCTACAAATGTGAACTGACGTTCAAAAATAAAACATTTGAAAACGGACCATTTTCCACATTTCTGAAGCATGACGTAATGGGGGGGTGTTATCTCTTTTGTCGAAAATCAGCCGTTTTTGCTTGAACATTAAATGCCTTCAAATAGTATTTAATTCACTTCCCGAGCCCCTGGAAGCATGAAAATCACTTTAAACATGCTAATTTGAGCTCTAACACTGATGATCCACCTACAAATGTGAACTGACGTTCAGAAATGAAACATTTGAAAACGGACCATTTTCCACATTTCTGAAGCATGACGTAATGGGGGGGTGTTATCTCTTTTGTCGAAAATCAGCCATTTTTGCTCGAACATTAAATGCCTCCAAATGGTATTTAATTAACTTCCCGGGGTGAAGAAACCCTTTTTGAGAACTCAGAGTGAGTAAATTGGCCATTTTCATGCACTTTTAACCATTCCATAAATCTTGTGTTTAGGGCCCCTGGAAGCATGAAAATCACTTTAAACATGCCAATGTTAGCTCTAACACTGATGATCCACCTATAAATGTGAACTGACGTTCAAAAATAAAACATTTGAAAACGGACCATTTTCCACATTTCTGAAGCATGACGTAATGGGGGGGTGTTATCTCTTTTGTCGAAAATCAGCCGTTTTTGCTTGAACATTAAATGCCTCCAAATAGTATTTAATTCACTTTCCGAGCCCCTGGAAGCATGAAAATCACTTTAAACATGCTAATTTGAGCTCTAACACGATGATCCACCTACAAATGTGA
Source organism: Lissotriton vulgaris (assembly GCF_964263255.1). Taxonomy (NCBI): domain Eukaryota; kingdom Metazoa; phylum Chordata; class Amphibia; order Caudata; family Salamandridae; genus Lissotriton; species Lissotriton vulgaris. The sequence goes on along the minus strand of NW_028246077.1, from coordinate 175,337 downwards.
ACTGACGTTCAAAAATAAAACATTTGAAAACGGACCATTTTCCACATTTCTGAAGCATGACGTAATGGGGGGGTGTTATCTCTTTTGTCGAAAATCAGCCGTTTTTGCTCGAACATTAAATGCCTCCAAATGGTATTTATTTAACTTCCCGAGCCCCTGGAAGCATGAAAATCACTTTAAACATGCTAATTTTAGCTCTAACACTGATGATCCACCTACAAATGTGAACTGACGTTCAAAAATAAAACATTTGAAAACGGACCATTTTCCACATTTCTGAAGCATGACGTAATGGGGGGTGTTATCTCTTTTGTCGAAAATCAGCCGTTTTTGCTCGAACATTAAATGCCTCCAAATGGTATTTATTTAACTTCCCGAGCCCCTGGAAGCATGAAAATCACTTTAAACATACTAATTTTAGCTCTAACACTGATGATCCACCTACAAATGTGAACTGACGTTCAAAAATAAAACATTTGAAAACGGACCATTTTCCACATTTCGGAAGCATGACGTAATGGGGGGGTGTTATCTCTTTTGTCGAAAATCAGCCGTTTTTGCTCGAACATTAAATGCCTCCAAATGGTATTTAATTAACTTCCCTGGGTGAAGAAACCCTTTTTGAGAACTCAGAGTGAGTAAATTGGCCATTTTCATGCACTTTTAACCATTCCATAAATCTTGTGTTTAGGGCCCCTGGAAGCATGAAAATCACTTTAAACATGCCAATGTTAGCTCTAACACTGATGATCCACCTACAAATGTGAACTGACGTTCAAAAATCAAACATTTGAAAACGGACCATTTTCCACATTTCTGAAGCATGACGTAATGGGGGGGTGTTATCTCTTTTGTCGAAAATCAGCCGTTTTTGCTTGAACATTAAGTGCCTCCAAATAGTATTTAATTCTCTTCCCGAGCCCCTGGAAGCATGAAAATCACTTTAAACATGCTAATTTTAGCTCTAACACTGATGATCCACCTACAAATGTGAACTGACGTTCAAAAATAAAACATTTGAAAACGGACCATTTTCCACATTTCTGAAGCATGACGTAATGGGGGGGTGTTATCTCTTTTGTCGAAAATCAGCCGTTTTTGCTCGAACATTAAATGCCTCCAAATGGTATTTAATTAACTTCCCGGGGTGAAGAAACCCTTTTTGAGAACTCAGAGTGAGTAAATTGGCCATTTTCATGCACTTTTAACCATTCCATAAATCTTGTGTTTAGGGCCCCTAGAAGCATGAAAATCACTTTAAACATGCCAATGTTAGCTCTAACACTGATGATCCACCTATAAATGTGAACTGACGTTCAAAAATAAAACATTTGAAAACGGACCATTTTCCACATTTCTGAAGCATGACGTAATGGGGGGTTGTTATCTCTTTTGTCGAAAATCAGCCATTTTTGCTCGAACATTAAATGCCTCCAAATGGTATTTAATTAACTTCCCGAGCCCCTGGAAGCATGAAAATCACTTTAAACATCCTAATTTTAGCTCTAACACTGATGATCCACCTACAAATGTGAACTGACGTTCAAAAATAAAACATTTGAAAACGGACCATTTTCCACATTTCTGAAGCATGACGTAATGGGGGGGGTGTTATCTCTTTTGTCGAAAATCAGCCGTTTTTGCTTGAACATTAAATGCCTTCAAATAGTATTTAATTCACTTCCCGAGCCCCTGGAAGCATGAAAATCACTTTAAACATGCTAATTTGAGCTCTAACACTGATGATCCACCTACAAATGTGAACTGACGTTCAGAAATGAAACATTTGAAAACGGACCATTTTCCACATTTCTGAAGCATGACGTAATGGGGGGGTGTTATCTCTTTTGTCGAAAATCAGCCATTTTTGCTCGAACATTAAATGCCTCCAAATGGTATTTAATTAACTTCCCGGGGTGAAGAAACCCTTTTTGAGAACTCAGAGTGAGTAAATTGGCCATTTTCATGCACTTTTAACCATTCCATAAATCTTGTGTTTAGGGCCCCTGGAAGCATGAAAATCACTTTAAACATGCCAATGTTAGCTCTAACACTGATGATCCACCTATAAATGTGAACTGACGTTCAAAAATAAAACATTTGAAAACGGACCATTTTCCACATTTCTGAAGCATGACGTAATGGGGGGGTGTTATCTCTTTTGTCGAAAATCAGCCGTTTTTGCTTGAACATTAAATGCCTCCAAATAGTATTTAATTCACTTTCCGAGCCCCTGGAAGCATGAAAATCACTTTAAACATGCTAATTTGAGCTCTAACACTGATGATCCACCTACAAATGTGAACTGACGTTCAAAAATAAAACATTTGAAAACGGACCATTTTCCACATTTCTGAAGCATGACGTAATGGGGGGGTGTTATCTCTTTTGTCGAAAATCAGCCGTTTTTGCTCGAACATTAAATGCCTCCAAATGGTATTTATTTAACTTCCTGAGCCCCTGGAAGCATGAAAATCACTTTAAACATGCTAATTTTAGCTCTAACACTGATGATCCACCTACAAATGTGAACTGACGTTCAAAAATAAAACATTTGAAAACGGACCATTTTCCACATTTCTGAAGCATGACGTAATGGGGGGTGTTATCTCTTTTGTCGAAAATCAGCCGTTTTTGCTCGAACATTAAATGCCTCCAAATGGTATTTATTTAACTTCCCGAGCCCCTGGAAGCATGAAAATCACTTTAAACATACTAATTTTAGCTCTAACACTGATGATCCACCTACAAATGTGAACTGACGTTCAAAAATAAAACATTTGAAAACGGACCATTTTCCACATTTCGGAAGCATGACGTAATGGGGGGGTGTTATCTCTTTTGTCGAAAATCAGCCGTTTTTGCTCGAACATTAAATGCCTCCAAATGGTATTTAATTAACTTCCCTGGGTGAAGAAACCCTTTTTGAGAACTCAGAGTGAGTAAATTGGCCATTTTCATGCACTTTTAACCATTCCATAAATCTTGTGTTTAGGGCCCCTGGAAGCATGAAAATCACTTTAAACATGCCAATGTTAGCTCTAACACTGATGATCCACCTACAAATGTGAACTGACGTTCAAAAATCAAACATTTGAAAACGGACCATTTTCCACTTTTCTGAAGCATGACGTAATGGGGGGGTGTTATCTCTTTTGTCGAAAATCAGCCGTTTTTGCTTGAACATTAAGTGCCTCCAAATAGTATTTAATTCTCTTCCCGAGTCCCTGGAAGCATGAAAATCACTTTAAACATGCTAATTTTAGCTCTAACACTGATGATCCACCTACAAATGTGAACTGACGTTCAAAAATAAAACATTTGAAAACGGACCATTTTCCACATTTCTGAAGCATGACGTAATGGGGGGGTGTTATCTCTTTTGTCGAAAATCAGCCGTTTTTGCTCGAACATTAAATGCCTCCAAATGGTATTTAATTAACTTCCCGGGGTGAAGAAACCCTTTTTGAGAACTCAGAGTGAGTAAATTGGCCATTTTCATGCACTTTTAACCATTCCATAAATCTTGTGTTTAGGGCCCCTGGAAGCATGAAAATCACTTTAAACATGCCAATGTTAGCTCTAACACTGATGATCCACCTACAAATGTGAACTGACGTTCAAAAATCAAACATTTGAAAACGGACCATTTTCCACATTTCTGAAGCATGACGTAATGGGGGGGTGTTATCTCTTTTGTCGAAAATCAGCCGTTTTTGCTTGAACATTAAATGCCTCCAAATAGTATTTAATTCACTTCCCGAGCCCCTGGAAGCATGAAAATCACTTTAAACATGCTAATTTTAGCTCTAACACTGATGATCCACCTACAAATGTGAACTGACGTTCAAAAATAAAACATTTGAAAACGGACCATTTTCCACATTTCTGAAGCATGACGTAATGGGGGGGTGTTATCTCTTTTGTCGAAAATCAGCCGTTTTTGCTCGAACATTAAATGCCTCCAAATGGTATTTAATTAACTTCCCGGGGTGAAGAAACCCTTTTTGAGAACTCAGAGTGAGTAAATTGGCCATTTTCATGCACTTTTAACCATTCCATAAATCTTGTGTTTAGGGCCCCTAGAAGCATGAAAATCACTTTAAACATGCCAATGTTAGCTCTAACACTGATGATCCACCTATAAATGTGAACTGACGTTCAAAAATAAAACATTTGAAAACGGACCATTTTCCACATTTCTGAAGCATGACGTAATGGGGGGTTGTTATCTCTTTTGTCGAAAATCAGCCATTTTTGCTCGAACATTAAATGCCTCCAAATGGTATTTAATTAACTTCCCGAGCCCCTGGAAGCATGAAAATCACTTTAAACATCCTAATTTTAGCTCTAACACTGATGATCCACCTACAAATGTGAACTGACGTTCAAAAATAAAACATTTGAAAACGGACCATTTTCCACATTTCTGAAGCATGACGTAATGGGGGGGGTGTTATCTCTTTTGTCGAAAATCAGCCGTTTTTGCTTGAACATTAAATGCCTTCAAATAGTATTTAATTCACTTCCCGAGCCCCTGGAAGCATGAAAATCACTTTAAACATGCTAATTTGAGCTCTAACACTGATGATCCACCTACAAATGTGAACTGACGTTCAGAAATGAAACATTTGAAAACGGACCATTTTCCACATTTCTGAAGCATGACGTAATGGGGGGGTGTTATCTCTTTTGTCGAAAATCAGCCATTTTTGCTCGAACATTAAATGCCTCCAAATGGTATTTAATTAACTTCCCGGGGTGAAGAAACCCTTTTTGAGAACTCAGAGTGAGTAAATTGGCCATTTTCATGCACTTTTAACCATTCCATAAATCTTGTGTTTAGGGCCCCTGGAAGCATGAAAATCACTTTAAACATGCCAATGTTAGCTCTAACACTGATGATCCACCTATAAATGTGAACTGACGTTCAAAAATAAAACATTTGAAAACGGACCATTTTCCACGTTTCTGAAGCATGACGTAATGGGGGGGTGTTATCTCTTTTGTCGAAAATCAGCCGTTTTTGCTTGAACATTAAATGCCTCCAAATAGTATTTAATTCACTTTCCGAGCCCCTGGAAGCATGAAAATCACTTTAAACATGCTAATTTGAGCTCTAACACTGATGATCCACCTACAAATGTGAACTGACGTTCAAAAATAAAACATTTGAAAACGGACCATTTTCCACATTTCTGAAGCATGACGTAATGGGGGGGTGTTATCTCTTTTGTCGAAAATCAGCCGTTTTTGCTCGAACATTAAATGCCTCCAAATGGTATTTATTTAACTTCCCGAGCCCCTGGAAGCATGAAAATCACTTTAAACATGCTAATTTTAGCTCTAACACTGATGATCCACCTACAAATGTGAACTGACGTTCAAAAATAAAACATTTGAAAACGGACCATTTTCCACATTTCTGAAGCATGACGTAATGGGGGGTGTTATCTCTTTTGTCGAAAATCAGCCGTTTTTGCTCGAACATTAAATGCCTCCAAATGGTATTTATTTAACTTCCCGAGCCCCTGGAAGCATGAAAATCACTTTAAACATACTAATTTTAGCTCTAACACTGATGATCCACCTACAAATGTGAACTGACGTTCAAAAATAAAACATTTGAAAACGGACCATTTTCCACATTTCGGAAGCATGACGTAATGGGGGGGTGTTATCTCTTTTGTCGAAAATCAGCCGTTTTTGCTCGAACATTAAATGCCTCCAAATGGTATTTAATTAACTTCCCTGGGTGAAGAAACCCTTTTTGAGAACTCAGAGTGAGTAAATTGGCCATTTTCATGCACTTTTAACCATTCCATAAATCTTGTGTTTAGGGCCCCTGGAAGCATGAAAATCACTTTAAACATGCCAATGTTAGCTCTAACACTGATGATCCACCTACAAATGTGAACTGACGTTCAAAAATCAAACATTTGAAAACGGACCATTTTCCACATTTCTGAAGCATGACGTAATGGGGGGGTGTTATCTCTTTTGTCGAAAATCAGCCGTTTTTGCTTGAACATTAAGTGCCTCCAAATAGTATTTAATTCTCTTCCCGAGTCCCTGGAAGCATGAAAATCACTTTAAACATGCTAATTTTAGCTCTAACACTGATGATCCACCTACAAATGTGAACTGACGTTCAAAAATAAAACATTTGAAAACGGACCATTTTCCACATTTCTGAAGCATGACGTAATGGGGGGGTGTTATCTCTTTTGTCGAAAATCAGCCGTTTTTGCTCGAACATTAAATGCCTCCAAATGGTATTTAATTAACTTCCCGGGGTGAAGAAACCCTTTTTGAGAACTCAGAGTGAGTAAATTGGCCATTTTCATGCACTTTTAACGATTCCATAAATCTTGTGTTTAGGGCCCCTGGAAGCATGAAAATCACTTTAAACATGCCAATGTTAGCTCTAACACTGATGATCCACCTACAAATGTGAACTGACGTTCAAAAATCAAACATTTGAAAACGGACCATTTTCCACATTTCTGAAGCATGACGTAATGGGGGGGTGTTATCTCTTTTGTCGAAAATCAGCCGTTTTTGCTTGAACATTAAATGCCTCCAAATAGTATTTAATTCACTTCCCGAGCCCCTGGAAGCATGAAAATCACTTTAAACATGCTAATTTTAGCTCTAACACTGATGATCCACCTACAAATGTGAACTGACGTTCAAAAATAAAACATTTGAAAACGGACCATTTTCCACATTTCTGAAGCATGACGTAATGGGGGGGTGTTATCTCTTTTGTCGAAAATCAGCCGTTTTTGCTCGAACATTAAATGCCTCCAAATGGTATTTAATTAACTTCCCGGGGTGAAGAAACCCTTTTTGAGAACTCAGAGTGAGTAAATTGGCCATTTTCATGCACTTTTAACCATTCCATAAATCTTGTGTTTAGGGCCCCTAGAAGCATGAAAATCACTTTAAACATGCCAATGTTAGCTCTAACACTGATGATCCACCTATAAATGTGAACTGACGTTCAAAAATAAAACATTTGAAAACGGACGATTTTCCACATTTCTGAAGCATGACGTAATGGGGGGTGTCATCTCTTTTGTCGAAAATCAGCCATTTTTGCTCGAACATTAAATGCCTCCAAATGGTATTTAATTAACTTCCCGAGCCCCTGGAAGCATGAAAATCACTTTAAACATCCTAATTTTAGCTCTAACACTGATGATCCACCTACAAATGTGAACTGACGTTCAAAAATAAAACATTTGAAAACGGACCATTTTCCACATTTCTGAAGCATGACGTAATGGGGGGGGTGTTATCTCTTTTGTCGAAAATCAGCCGTTTTTGCTTGAACATTAAATGCCTTCAAATAGTATTTAATTCACTTCCCGAGCCCCTGGAAGCATGAAAATCACTTTAAACATGCTAATTTGAGCTCTAACACTGATGATCCACCTACAAATGTGAACTGACGTTCAGAAATGAAACATTTGAAAATGGACCATTTTCCACATTTCTGAAGCATGACGTAATGGGGGGGTGTTATCTCTTTTGTCGAAAATCAGCCGTTTTTGCTCGAACATTAAATGCCTCCAAATGGTATTTATTTAACTTCCCGAGCCCCTGGAAGCATGAAAATCACTTTAAACATGCTAATTTTAGCTCTAACACTGATGATCCACCTACAAATGTGAACTGACGTTCAAAAATAAAACATTTGAAAACGGACCATTTTCCACATTTCTGAAGCATGACGTAATGGGGGGTGTTATCTCTTTTGTCGAAAATCAGCCGTTTTTGCTCGAACATTAAATGCCTCCAAATGGTATTTATTTAACTTCCCGAGCCCCTGGAAGCATGAAAATCACTTTAAACATACTAATTTTAGCTCTAACACTGATGATACACCTACAAATGTGAACTGACGTTCAAAAATAAAACATTTGAAAACGGACCATTTTCCACATTTCGGAAGCATGACGTAATGGGGGGGTGTTATCTCTTTTGTCGAAAATCAGCCGTTTTTGCTCGAACATTAAATGCCTCCAAATGGTATTTAATTAACTTCCCTGGGTGAAGAAACCCTTTTTGAGAACTCAGAGTGAGTAAATTGGCCATTTTCATGCACTTTTAACCATTCCATAAATCTTGTGTTTAGGGCCCCTGGAAGCATGAAAATCACTTTAAACATGCTAATTTTAGCTCTAACACTGATGATCCACCTACAAATGTGAACTGACGTTCAAAAATAAAACATTTGAAAACGGACCATTTTCCACATTTCTGAAGCATGACGTAATGGGGGGGTGTTATCTCTTTTGTCGAAAATCAGCCGTTTTTGCTCGAACATTAAATGCCTCCAAATGGTATTTAATTAACTTCCGGGGGTGACGAAACCCTTTTTGAGAACTCAGAGTGAGTAAATTGGCCATTTTCATGCACTTTTAACCATTCCATAAATCTTGTGTTTAGGGCCCCTGGAAGCATGAAAATCACTTTAAACATGCCAATGTTAGCTCTAACACTGATGATCCACCTACAAATGTGAACTGACGTTCAAAAATCAAACATTTGAAAACGGACCATTTTCCACATTTCTGAAGCATGACGTAATGGGGGGGTGTTATCTCTTTTGTCGAAAATCAGCCGTTTTTGCTTGAACATTAAATGCCTCCAAATAGTATTTAATTCTCTTCCCGAGCCCCTGGAAGCATGAAAATCACTTTAAACATGCTAATTTTAGCTCTAACACTGATGATCCACCTACAAATGTGAACTGACGTTCAAAAATAAAACATTTGAAAACGGACCATTTTCCACATTTCTGAAGCATGACGTAATGGGGGGGTGTTATCTCTTTTGTCGAAAATCAGCCGTTTTTGCTCGAACATTAAATGCCTCCAAATGGTATTTAATTAACTTCCCGGGGTGAAGAAACCCTTTTTGAGAACTCAGAGTGAGTAAATTGGCCATTTTCATGCACTTTTAACCATTCCATAAATCTTGTGTTTAGGGCCCCTGGAAGCATGAAAATCACTTTAAACATGCCAATGTTAGCTCTAACACTGATGATCCACCTACAAATGTGAACTGACGTTCAAAAATCAAACATTTGAAAACGGACCATTTTCCACATTTCTGAAGCATGACGTAATGGGGGGGTGTTATCTCTTTTGTCGAAAATCAGCCATTTTTGCTTGAACATTAAATGCCTCCAAATAGTATTTAATTCACTTCCCGAGCCCCTGGAAGCATGAAAATCACTTTAAACATGCTAATTTTAGCTCTAACACTGATGATCCACCTACAAATGTGAACTGACGTTCAAAAATAAAACATTTGAAAACGGACCATTTTCCACATTTCTGAAGCATGACGTAATGGGGGGGTGTTATCTCTTTTGTCGAAAATCAGCCGTTTTTGCTCGAACATTAAATGCCTCCAAATGGTATTTAATTAACTTCCCGGGGTGAAGAAACCCTTTTTGAGAACTCAGAGTGAGTAAATTGGCCATTTTCATGCACTTTTAACCATTCCATAAATCTTGTGTTTAGGGCCCCTAGAAGCATGAAAATCACTTTAAACATGCCAATGTTAGCTCTAACACTGATGATCCACCTATAAATGTGAACTGACGTTCAAAAATAAAACATTTGAAAACGGACCATTTTCCACATTTCTGAAGCATGACGTAATGGGGGGTGTTATCTCTTTTGTCGAAAATCAGCCATTTTTGCTCGAACATTAAATGCCTCCAAATGGTATTTAATTAACTTCCCGAGCCCCTGGAAGCATGAAAATCACTTTAAACATCCTAATTTTAGCTCTAACACTGATGATCCACCTACAAATGTGAACTGACGTTCAAAAATAAAACATTTGAAAACGGACCATTTTCCTCATTTCTGAAGCATGACGTAATGGGGGGGGTGTTATCTCTTTTGTCGAAAATCAGCCGTTTTTGCTTGAACATTAAATGCCTTCAGATGGTATTTAATTCACTTCCCGAGCCCCTGGAAGCAGGAAAATCACTTTAAACATGCTAATTTGAGATCTAACACTGATGATCCACCTACAAATGTGAACTGACGTTCAGAAATGAAACATTTGAAAACGGACCATTTTCCACATTTCTGAAGCATGACGTAATGGGGGGGTGTTATCTCTTTTGTCGAAAATCAGCCGTTTTTGCTCGAACATTAAATGCCTCCAAATGGTATTTAATTAACTTCCCGGGGTGAAGAAACCCTTTTTGAGAACTCAGAGTGAGTAAATTGGCCATTTTCATGCACTTTTAACCATTCCATAAATCTTGTGTTTAGGGCCCCTGGAAGCATGAAAATCACTTTAAACATGCCAATGTTAGCTCTAACACTGATGATCCACCTATAAATGTGAACTGACGTTCAAAAATAAAACATTTGAAAACGGACCATTTTCCACATTTCTGAAGCATGACGTAATGGGGGGGTGTTATCTCTTTTGTCGAAAATCAGCCGTTTTTGCTTGAACATTAAATGCCTCCAAATAGTATTTAATTCACTTTCCGAGCCCCTGGAAGCATGAAAATCACTTTAAACATGCTAATTTGAGCTCTAACACTGATGATCCACCTACAAATGTGAACTGACGTTCAAAAATAAAACATTTGAAAACGGACCATTTTCCACATTTCTGAAGCATGACGTAATGGGGGGGTGTTATCTCTTTTGTCGAAAATCAGCCGTTTTTGCTCGAACATTAAATGCCTCCAAATGGTATTTATTTAACTTCCCGAGCCCCTGGAAGCATGAAAATCACTTTAAACATGCTAATTTTAGCTCTAACACTGATGATCCACCTACAAATGTGAACTGACGTTCAAAAATAAAACATTTGAAAACGGACCATTTTCCACATTTCTGAAGCATGACGTAATGGGGGGTGTTATCTCTTTTGTCGAAAATCAGCCGTTTTTGCTCGAACATTAAATGCCTCCAAATGGTATTTATTTAACTTCCCGAGCCCCTGGAAGCATGAAAATCACTTTAAACATACTAATTTTAGCTCTAACACTGATGATCCACCTACAAATGTGAACTGACGTTCAAAAATAAAACATTTGAAAACGGACGATTTTCCACATTTCGGAAGCATGACGTAATGGGGGGGTGTTATCTCTTTTGTCGAAAATCAGCCGTTTTTGCTCGAACATTAAATGCCTCCAAATGGTATTTAATTAACTTCCCTGGGTGAAGAAACCCTTTTTGAGAACTCAGAGTGAGTAAATTGGCCATTTTCATGCACTTTTAACCATTCCATAAATATTGTGTTTAGGGCCCCTGGAAGCATGAAAATCACTTTAAACATGCTAATTTTAGCTCTAACACTGATGATCCACCTACAAATGTGAACTGACGTTCAAAAATAAAACATTTGAAAACGGACCATTTTCCACATTTCTGAAGCATGACGTAATGGGGGGGGTGTTATCTCTTTTGTCGAAAATCAGCCGTTTTTGCTCGAACATTAAATGCCTCCAAATGGTATTTAATTAACTTCCCGGGGTGACGAAACCCTTTTTGAGAAATCAGAGTGAGTAAATTGGCCATTTTCATGCACTTTTAACCATTCCATAAATCTTGTGTTTAGGGCCCCTGGAAGCATGAAAATCACTTTAAACATGCCAATGTTAGCTCTAACACTGATGATCCACCTACAAATGTGAACTGACGTTCAAAAATCAAACATTTGAAAACGGACCATTTTCCACATTTCTGAAGCATGACGTAATGGGGGGGTGTTATCTCTTTTGTCGAAAATCAGCCGTTTTTGCTTGAACATTAAATGCCTCCAAATAGTATTTAATTCTCTTCCCGAGCCCCTGGAAGCATGAAAATCACTTTAAACATGCTAATTTTAGCTCTAACACTGATGATCCACCTACAAATGTGAACTGACGTTCAAAAATAAAACATTTGAAAACGGACCATTTTCCACATTTCTGAAGCATGACGTAATGGGGGGGTGTTATCTCTTTTGTCGAAAATCAGCCGTTTTTGCTCGAACATTAAATGCCTCCAAATGGTATTTAATTAACTTCCCGGGGTGAAGAAACCCTTTTTGAGAACTCAGAGTGAGTAAATTGGCCATTTTCATGCACTTTTAACCATTCCATAAATCTTGTGTTTAGGGCCCCTGGAAGCATGAAAATCACTTTAAACATGCCAATGTTAGCTCTAACACTGATGATCCACCTACAAATGTGAACTGACGTTCAAAAATCAAACATTTGAAAACGGACCATTTTCCACATTTCTGAAGCATGCCGTAATGGGGGGGTGTTATCTCTTTTGTCGAAAATCAGCCGTTTTTGCTTGAACATTAAATGCCTCCAAATAGTATTTAATTCACTTCCCGAGCCCCTGGAAGCATGAAAATCACTTTAAACATGCTAATTTTAGCTCTAACACTGATGATCCACCTACAAATGTGAACTGACGTTCAAAAATAAAACATTTGAAAACGGACCATTTTCCACATTTCTGAAGCATGACGTAATGGGGGGGTGTTATCTCTTTTGTCGAAAATCAGCCGTTTTTGCTCGAACATTAAATGCCTCCAAATGGTATTTAATTAACTTCCCGGGGTGAAGAAACCCTTTTTGAGAACTCAGAGTGAGTAAATTGGCCATTTTCATGCACTTTTAACCATTCCATAAATCTTGTGTTTAGGGCCCCTAGAAGCATGAAAATCACTTTAAACATGCCAATGTTAGCTCTAACACTGATGATCCACCTATAAATGTGAACTGACGTTCAAAAATAAAACATTTGAAAACGGACCATTTTCCACATTTCTGAAGCATGACTTAATGGGAGGTGTCATCTCTTTTGTCGAAAATCAGCCATTTTTGCTCGAACATTAAATGCCTCCAAATGGTATTTAATTAACTTCCCGAGCCCCTGGAAGCATGAAAATCACTTTAAACATCCTAATTTTAGCTCTAACACTGATGATCCACCTACAAATGTGAACTGACGTTCAAAAATAAAACATTTGAAAACGGACCATTTTCCACATTTCTGAAGCATGACGTAATGGGGGGGGTGTTATCTCTTTTGTCGAAAATCAGCCGTTTTTGCTTGAACATTAAATGCCTTCAAATAGTATTTAATTCACTTCCCGAGCCCCTGGAAGCATGAAAATCACTTTAAACATGCTAATTTGAGCTCTAACACTGATGATCCACCTACAAATGTGAACTGACGTTCAGAAATGAAACATTTGAAAACGGACCATTTTCCACATTTCTGAAGCATGACGTAATGGGGGGGTGTTATCTCTTTTGTCGAAAATCAGCCGTTTTTTACTCGAACATTAAATGCCTCCAAATGGTATTTAATTAACTTCCCGGGGTGAAGAAACCCTTTTTGAGAACTCAGAGTGAGTAAATTGGCCATTTTCATGCACTTTTAACCATTCCATAAATCTTGTGTTTAGGGCCCCTGGAAGCATGAAAATCACTTTAAACATGCCAATGTTAGCTCTAACACTGATGATCCACCTATAAATGTGAACTGACGTTCAAAAATAAAACATTTGAAAACGGACCATTTTCCACATTTCTGAAGCATGACGTAATGGGGGGGTGTTATCTCTTTTGTCGAAAATCAGCCGTTTTTGCTTGAACATTAAATGCCTCCAAATAGTATTTAATTCACTTTCCGAGCCCCTGGAAGCATGAAAATCACTTTAAACATGCTAATTTGAGCTCTAACACTGATGATCCACCTACAAATGTGAACTGACGTTCAAAAATAAAACATTTGAAAACGGACCATTTTCCACATTTCTGAAGCATGACGTAATGGGGGGGTGTTATCTCTTTTGTCGAAAATCAGCCGTTTTTGCTCGAACATTAAATGCCTCCAAATGGTATTTATTTAACTTCCCGAGCCCCTGGAAGCATGAAAATCACTTTAAACATGCTAATTTTAGCTCTAACACTGATGATCCACCTACAAATGTGAACTGACGTTCAAAAATAAAACATTTGAAAACGGACCATTTTCCACATTTCTGAAGCATGACGTAATGGGGGGTGTTATCTCTTTTGTCGAAAATCAGCCGTTTTTGCTCGAACATTAAATGCCTCCAAATGGTATTTATTTAACTTCCCGAGCCCCTGGAAGCATGAAAATCACTTTAAACATGCTAATTTTAGCTCTAACACTGATGATCCACCTACAAATGTGAACTGACGTTCAAAAATAAAACATTTGAAAACGGACCATTTTCCACATTTCGGAAGCATGACGTAATGGGGGGGTGTTATCTCTTTTGTCGAAAATCAGCCGTTTTTGCTCGAACATTAAATGCCTCCAAATGGTATTTAATTAACTTCCCTGGGTGAAGAAACCCTTTTTGAGAACTCAGAGTGAGTAAATTGGCCATTTTCATGCACTTTTAACCATTCCATAAATCTTGTGTTTAGGGCCCCTGGAAGCATGAAAATCACTTTAAACATGCTAATTTTAGCTCTAACACTGATGATCCACCTACAAATGTGAACTGACGTTCAAAAATAAAACATTTGAAAACGGACCATTTTCCACATTTCTGAAGCATGACGTAATGGGGGGGTGTTATCTCTTTTGTCGAAAATCAGCCGTTTTTGCTCGAACATTAAATGCCTCCAAATGGTATTTAATTAACTTCCCGGGGTGACGAAACCCTTTTTGAGAACTCAGAGTGAGTAAATTGGCCATTTTCATGCACTTTTAACCATTCCATAAATCTTGTGTTTAGGGCCCCTGGAAGCATGAAAATCACTTTAAACATGCCAATGTTAGCTCTAACACTGATGATCCACCTACAAATGTGAACTGACGTTCAAAAATCAAACATTTGAAAACGGACCATTTTCCACATTTCTGAAGCATGACGTAATGGGGGGGTGTTATCTCTTTTGTCGAAAATCAGCCGTTTTTGCTTGAACATTAAATGCCTCCAAATAGTATTTAATTCTCTTCCCGAGCCCCTGGAAGCATGAAAATCACTTTAAACATGCTAATTTTAGCTCTAACACTGATGATCCACCTACAAATGTGAACTGACGTTCAAAAATAAAACATTTGAAAACGGACCATTTTCCACATTTCTGAAGCATGACGTAATGGGGGGGTGTTATCTCTTTTGTCGAAAATCAGCCGTTTTTGCTCGAACATTAAATGCCTCCAAATGGTATTTAATTAACTTCCCGGGGTGAAGAAACCCTTTTTGAGAACTCAGAGTGAGTAAATTGGCCATTTTCATGCACTTTTAACCATTCCATAAATCTTGTGTTTAGGGCCCCTGGAAGCATGAAAATCACTTTAAACATGCCAATGTTAGCTCTAACACTGATGATCCACCTACAAATGTGAACTGACGTTCAAAAATCAAACATTTGAAAACGGACCATTTTCCACATTTCTGAAGCATGACGTAATGGGGGGGTGTTATCTCTTTTGTCGAAAATCAGCCATTTTTGCTTGAACATTAAATGCCTCCAAATAGTATTTAATTCACTTCCCGAGCCCCTGGAAGCATGAAAATCACTTTAAACATGCTAATTTTAGCTCTAACACTGATGATCCACCTACAAATGTGAACTGACGTTCAAAAATAAAACATTTGAAAACGGACCATTTTCCACATTTCTGAAGCATGACGTAATGGGGGGGTGTTATCTCTTTTGTCGAAAATCAGCCGTTTTTGCTCGAACATTAAATGCCTCCAAATGGTATTTAATTAACTTCCCGGGGTGAAGAAACCCTTTTTGAGAACTCAGAGTGAGTAAATTGGCCATTTTCATGCACTTTTAACCATTCCATAAATCTTGTGTTTAGGGCCCCTAGAAGCATGAAAATCACTTTAAACATGCCAATGTTAGCTCTAACACTGATGATCCACCTATAAATGTGAACTGACGTTCAAAAATAAAACATTTGAAAACGGACCATTTTCCACATTTCTGAAGCATGACGTAATGGGGGGTGTTATCTCTTTTGTCGAAAATCAGCCATTTTTGCTCGAACATTAAATGCCTCCAAATGGTATTTAATTAACTTCCCGAGCCCCTGGAAGCATGAAAATCACTTTAAACATCCTAATTTTAGCTCTAACACTGATGATCCACCTACAAATGTGAACTGACGTTCAAAAATAAAACATTTGAAAACGGACCATTTTCCTCATTTCTGAAGCATGACGTAATGGGGGGGGTGTTATCTCTTTTGTCGAAAATCAGCCGTTTTTGCTTGAACATTAAATGCCTTCAGATGGTATTTAATTCACTTCCCGAGCCCCTGGAAGCAGGAAAATCACTTTAAACATGCTAATTTGAGATCTAACACTGATGATCCACCTACAAATGTGAACTGACGTTCAGAAATGAAACATTTGAAAACGGACCATTTTCCACATTTCTGAAGCATGACGTAATGGGGGGGTGTTATCTCTTTTGTCGAAAATCAGCCGTTTTTGCTCGAACATTAAATGCCTCCAAATGGTATTTAATTAACTTCCCGGGGTGAAGAAACCCTTTTTGAGAACTCAGAGTGAGTAAATTGGCCATTTTCATGCACTTTTAACCATTCCATAAATCTTGTGTTTAGGGCCCCTGGAAGCATGAAAATCACTTTAAACATGCCAATGTTAGCTCTAACACTGATGATCCACCTATAAATGTGAACTGACGTTCAAAAATAAAACATTTGAAAACGGACCATTTTCCACATTTCTGAAGCATGACGTAATGGGGGGGTGTTATCTCTTTTGTCGAAAATCAGCCGTTTTTGCTTGAACATTAAATGCCTCCAAATAGTATTTAATTCACTTTCCGAGCCCCTGGAAGCATGAAAATCACTTTAAACATGCTAATTTGAGCTCTAACACTGATGATCCACCTACAAATGTGAACTGACGTTCAAAAATAAAACATTTGAAAACGGACCATTTTCCACATTTCTGAAGCATGACGTAATGGGGGGGTGTTATCTCTTTTGTCGAAAATCAGCCGTTTTTGCTCGAACATTAAATGCCTCCAAATGGTATTTATTTAACTTCCCGAGCCCCTGGAAGCATGAAAATCACTTTAAACATGCTAATTTTAGCTCTAACACTGATGATCCACCTACAAATGTGAACTGACGTTCAAAAATAAAACATTTGAAAACGGACCATTTTCCACATTTCTGAAGCATGACGTAATGGGGGGTGTTATCTCTTTTGTCGAAAATCAGCCGTTTTTGCTCGAACATTAAATGCCTCCAAATGGTATTTATTTAACTTCCCGAGCCCCTGGAAGCATGAAAATCACTTTAAACATACTAATTTTAGCTCTAACACTGATGATCCACCTACAAATGTGAACTGACGTTCAAAAATAAAACATTTGAAAACGGACGATTTTCCACATTTCGGAAGCATGACGTAATGGGGGGGTGTTATCTCTTTTGTCGAAAATCAGCCGTTTTTGCTCGAACATTAAATGCCTCCAAATGGTATTTAATTAACTTCCCTGGGTGAAGAAACCCTTTTTGAGAACTCAGAGTGAGTAAATTGGCCATTTTCATGCACTTTTAACCATTCCATAAATCTTGTGTTTAGGGCCCCTGGAAGCATGAAAATCACTTTAAACATGCTAATTTTAGCTCTAACACTGATGATCCACCTACAAATGTGAACTGACGTTCAAAAATAAAACATTTGAAAACGGACCATTTTCCACATTTCTGAAGCATGACGTAATGGGGGGGGTGTTATCTCTTTTGTCGAAAATCAGCCGTTTTTGCTCGAACATTAAATGCCTCCAAATGGTATTTAATTAACTTCCCGGGGTGACGAAACCCTTTTTGAGAAATCAGAGTGAGTAAATTGGCCATTTTCATGCACTTTTAACCATTCCATAAATCTTGTGTTTAGGGCCCCTGGAAGCATGAAAATCACTTTAAACATGCCAATGTTAGCTCTAACACTGATGATCCACCTACAAATGTGAACTGACGTTCAAAAATCAAACATTTGAAAACGGACCATTTTCCACATTTCTGAAGCATGACGTAATGGGGGGGTGTTATCTCTTTTGTCGAAAATCAGCCGTTTTTGCTTGAACATTAAATGCCTCCAAATAGTATTTAATTCTCTTCCCGAGCCCCTGGAAGCATGAAAATCACTTTAAACATGCTAATTTTAGCTCTAACACTGATGATCCACCTACAAATGTGAACTGACGTTCAAAAATAAAACATTTGAAAACGGACCATTTTCCACATTTCTGAAGCATGACGTAATGGGGGGGTGTTATCTCTTTTGTCGAAAATCAGCCGTTTTTGCTCGAACATTAAATGCCTCCAAATGGTATTTAATTAACTTCCCGGGGTGAAGAAACCCTTTTTGAGAACTCAGAGTGAGTAAATTGGCCATTTTCATGCACTTTTAACCATTCCATAAATCTTGTGTTTAGGGCCCCTGGAAGCATGAAAATCACTTTAAACATGCCAATGTTAGCTCTAACACTGATGATCCACCTACAAATGTGAACTGACGTTCAAAAATCAAACATTTGAAAACGGACCATTTTCCACATTTCTGAAGCATGCCGTAATGGGGGGGTGTTATCTCTTTTGTCGAAAATCAGCCGTTTTTGCTTGAACATTAAATGCCTCCAAATAGTATTTAATTCACTTCCCGAGCCCCTGGAAGCATGAAAATCACTTTAAACATGCTAATTTTAGCTCTAACACTGATGATCCACCTACAAATGTGAACTGACGTTCAAAAATAAAACATTTGAAAACGGACCATTTTCCACATTTCTGAAGCATGACGTAATGGGGGGGTGTTATCTCTTTTGTCGAAAATCAGCCGTTTTTGCTCGAACATTAAATGCCTCCAAATGGTATTTAATTAACTTCCCGGGGTGAAGAAACCCTTTTTGAGAACTCAGAGTGAGTAAATTGGCCATTTTCATGCACTTTTAACCATTCCATAAATCTTGTGTTTAGGGCCCCTAGAAGCATGAAAATCACTTTAAACATGCCAATGTTAGCTCTAACACTGATGATCCACCTATAAATGTGAACTGACGTTCAAAAATAAAACATTTGAAAACGGACCATTTTCCACATTTCTGAAGCATGACTTAATGGGAGGTGTCATCTCTTTTGTCGAAAATCAGCCATTTTTGCTCGAACATTAAATGCCTCCAAATGGTATTTAATTAACTTCCCGAGCCCCTGGAAGCATGAAAATCACTTTAAACATCCTAATTTTAGCTCTAACACTGATGATCCACCTACAAATGTGAACTGACGTTCAAAAATAAAACATTTGAAAACGGACCATTTTCCACATTTCTGAAGCATGACGTAATGGGGGGGGTGTTATCTCTTTTGTCGAAAATCAGCCGTTTTTGCTTGAACATTAAATGCCTTCAAATAGTATTTAATTCACTTCCCGAGCCCCTGGAAGCATGAAAATCACTTTAAACATGCTAATTTGAGCTCTAACACTGATGATCCACCTACAAATGTGAACTGACGTTCAGAAATGAAACATTTGAAAACGGACCATTTTCCACATTTCTGAAGCATGACGTAATGGGGGGGTGTTATCTCTTTTGTCGAAAATCAGCCGTTTTTTACTCGAACATTAAATGCCTCCAAATGGTATTTAATTAACTTCCCGGGGTGAAGAAACCCTTTTTGAGAACTCAGAGTGAGTAAATTGGCCATTTTCATGCACTTTTAACCATTCCATAAATCTTGTGTTTAGGGCCCCTGGAAGCATGAAAATCACTTTAAACATGCCAATGTTAGCTCTAACACTGATGATCCACCTATAAATGTGAACTGACGTTCAAAAATAAAACATTTGAAAACGGACCATTTTCCACATTTCTGAAGCATGACGTAATGGGGGGGTGTTATCTCTTTTGTCGAAAATCAGCCGTTTTTGCTTGAACATTAAATGCCTCCAAATAGTATTTAATTCACTTTCCGAGCCCCTGGAAGCATGAAAATCACTTTAAACATGCTAATTTGAGCTCTAACACTGATGATCCACCTACAAATGTGAACTGACGTTCAAAAATAAAACATTTGAAAACGGACCATTTTCCACATTTCTGAAGCATGACGTAATGGGGGGGTGTTATCTCTTTTGTCGAAAATCAGCCGTTTTTGCTCGAACATTAAATGCCTCCAAATGGTATTTATTTAACTTCCCGAGCCCCTGGAAGCATGAAAATCACTTTAAACATGCTAATTTTAGCTCTAACACTGATGATCCACCTACAAATGTGAACTGACGTTCAAAAATAAAACATTTGAAAACGGACCATTTTCCACATTTCTGAAGCATGACGTAATGGGGGGTGTTATCTCTTTTGTCGAAAATCAGCCGTTTTTGCTCGAACATTAAATGCCTCCAAATGGTATTTATTTAACTTCCCGAGCCCCTGGAAGCATGAAAATCACTTTAAACATGCTAATTTTAGCTCTAACACTGATGATCCACCTACAAATGTGAACTGACGTTCAAAAATAAAACATTTGAAAACGGACCATTTTCCACATTTCGGAAGCATGACGTAATGGGGGGGTGTTATCTCTTTTGTCGAAAATCAGCCGTTTTTGCTCGAACATTAAATGCCTCCAAATGGTATTTAATTAACTTCCCTGGGTGAAGAAACCCTTTTTGAGAACTCAGAGTGAGTAAATTGGCCATTTTCATGCACTTTTAACCATTCCATAAATCTTGTGTTTAGGGCCCCTGGAAGCATGAAAATCACTTTAAACATGCTAATTTTAGCTCTAACACTGATGATCCACCTACAAATGTGAACTGACGTTCAAAAATAAAACATTTGAAAACGGACCATTTTCCACATTTCTGAAGCATGACGTAATGGGGGGGTGTTATCTCTTTTGTCGAAAATCAGCCGTTTTTGCTCGAACATTAAATGCCTCCAAATGGTATTTAATTAACTTCCCGGGGTGACGAAACCCTTTTTGAGAACTCAGAGTGAGTAAATTGGCCATTTTCATGCACTTTTAACCATTCCATAAATCTTGTGTTTAGGGCCCCTGGAAGCATGAAAATCACTTTAAACATGCCAATGTTAGCTCTAACACTGATGATCCACCTACAAATGTGAACTGACGTTCAAAAATCAAACATTTGAAAACGGACCATTTTCCACATTTCTGAAGCATGACGTAATGGGGGGGTGTTATCTCTTTTGTCGAAAATCAGCCGTTTTTGCTTGAACATTAAATGCCTCCAAATAGTATTTAATTCTCTTCCCGAGCCCCTGGAAGCATGAAAATCACTTTAAACATGCTAATTTTAGCTCTAACACTGATGATCCACCTACAAATGTGAACTGACGTTCAAAAATAAAACATTTGAAAACGGACCATTTTCCACATTTCTGAAGCATGACGTAATGGGGGGGTGTTATCTCTTTTGTCGAAAATCAGCCGTTTTTGCTCGAACATTAAATGCCTCCAAATGGTATTTAATTAACTTCCCGGGGTGAAGAAACCCTTTTTGAGAACTCAGAGTGAGTAAATTGGCCATTTTCATGCACTTTTAACCATTCCATAAATCTTGTGTTTAGGGCCCCTGGAAGCATGAAAATCACTTTAAACATGCCAATGTTAGCTCTAACACTGATGATCCACCTACAAATGTGAACTGACGTTCAAAAATCAAACATTTGAAAACGGACCATTTTCCACATTTCTGAAGCATGCCGTAATGGGGGGGTGTTATCTCTTTTGTCGAAAATCAGCCGTTTTTGCTTGAACATTAAATGCCTCCAAATAGTATTTAATTCACTTCCCGAGCCCCTGGAAGCATGAAAATCACTTTAAACATGCTAATTTTAGCTCTAACACTGATGATCCACCTACAAATGTGAACTGACGTTCAAAAATAAAACATTTGAAAACGGACCATTTTCCACATTTCTGAAGCATGACGTAATGGGGGGGTGTTATCTCTTTTGTCGAAAATCAGCCGTTTTTGCTCGAACATTAAATGCCTCCAAATGGTATTTAATTAACTTCCCGGGGTGAAGAAACCCTTTTTGAGAACTCAGAGTGAGTAAATTGGCCATTTTCATGCACTTTTAACCATTCCATAAATCTTGTGTTTAGGGCCCCTAGAAGCATGAAAATCACTTTAAACATGCCAATGTTAGCTCTAACACTGATGATCCACCTATAAATGTGAACTGACGTTCAAAAATAAAACATTTGAAAACGGACCATTTTCCACATTTCTGAAGCATGACTTAATGGGAGGTGTCATCTCTTTTGTCGAAAATCAGCCATTTTTGCTCGAACATTAAATGCCTCCAAATGGTATTTAATTAACTTCCCGAGCCCCTGGAAGCATGAAAATCACTTTAAACATCCTAATTTTAGCTCTAACACTGATGATCCACCTACAAATGTGAACTGACGTTCAAAAATAAAACATTTGAAAACGGACCATTTTCCACATTTCTGAAGCATGACGTAATGGGGGGGTGTTATCTCTTTTGTCGAAAATCAGCCGTTTTTGCTTGAACATTAAAAGCCTTCAAATAGTATTTAATTCACTTCCCGAGCCCCTGGAAGCATGAAAATCACTTTAAACATGCTAATTTGAGCTCTAACACTGATGATCCACCTACAAATGTGAACTGACGTTCAGAAATGAAACATTTGAAAACGGACCATTTTCCACATTTCTGAAGCATGACGTAATGGGGGGGTGTTATCTCTTTTGTCGAAAATCAGCCGTTTTTGCTCGAACATTAAATGCCTCCAAATGGTATTTATTTAACTTCCCGAGCCCCTGGAAGCATGAAAATCACTTTAAACATGCTAATTTTAGCTCTAACACTGATGATCCACCTACAAATGTGAACTGACGTTCAAAAATAAAACATTTGAAAACGGACCATTTTCCACATTTCTGAAGCATGACGTAATGGGGGGTGTTATCTCTTTTGTCGAAAATCAGCCGTTTTTGCTCGAACATTAAATGCCTCCAAATGGTATTTATTTAACTTCCCGAGCCCCTGGAAGCATGAAAATCACTTTAAACATGCTAATTTTAGCTCTAACACTGATGATCCACCTACAAATGTGAACTGACGTTCAAAAATAAAACATTTGAAAACGGACCATTTTCCACATTTCTGAAGCATGACGTAATGGGGGGGTGTTATCTCTTTTGTCGAAAATCAGCCGTTTTTGCTCGAACATTAAATGCCTCCAAATGGTATTTAATTAACTTCCCGGGGTGAAGAAACCCTTTTTGAGAACTCAGAGTGAGTAAATTGGCCATTTTCATGCACTTTTAACCATTCCATAAATCTTGTGTTTAGGGCCCCTAGAAGCTTGAAAATCACTTTAAACATGCCAATGTTAGCTCTAACACTGATGATCCACCTATAAATGTGAACTGACGTTCAAAAATAAAACATTTGAAAACGGACCATTTTCCACATTTCTGAAGCATGACGTAAAGGGGGGTGTTATCTCTTTTGTCGAAAATCAGCCATTTTTGCTCGAACATTAAATGCCTCCAAATGGTATTTAATTAACTTCCCGAGCCCCTGGAAGCATGAAAATCACTTTAAACATCCTAATTTTAGCTCTAACACTGATGATCCACCTACAAATGTGAACTGACGTTCAAAAATAAAACATTTGAAAACGGACCATTTTCCACATTTCTGAAGCATGACGTAATGGGGGGGTGTTATCTCTTTTGTCGAAAATCAGCCGTTTTTGCTTGAACATTAAATGCCTTCAAATAGTATTTAATTCACTTCCCGAGCCCCTGGAAGCATGAAAATCACTTTAAACATGCTAATTTGAGCTCTAACACTGATGATCCACCTACAAATGTGAACTGACGTTCAGAAATGAAACATTTGAAAACGGACCATTTTCCACATTTCTGAAGCATGACGTAATGGGGGGGGTGTTATCTCTTTTGTCGAAAATCCGCCGTTTTTGCTCGAACATTAAATGCCTCCAAATGGTATTTAATTAACTTCCCGGGGTGAAGAAACCCTTTTTGAGAATTCAGAGTGAGTAAATTGGCCATTTTCATGCACTTTTAACCATTCCATAAATCTTGTGTTTAGGGCCCCTGGAAGCATGAAAATCACTTTAAACATGCCAATGTTAGCTCTAACACTGATGATCCACCTACAAATGTGAACTGACGTTCAAAAATAAAACATTTGAAAACGGACCATTTTCCACATTTCTGAAGCATGACGTAATGGGGGGGTGTTATCTCTTTTGTCGAAAATCAGCCGTTTTTGCTCGAACATTAAATGCCTCCAAATGGTATTTATTTAACTTTCCGAGCCCCTGGAAGCATGAAAATCACTTTAAACATGCTAATTTTAGCTCTAACACTGATGATCCACCTACAAATGTGAACTGACGTTCAAAAATAAAACATTTGAAAACGGACCATTTTCCACATTTCTGAAGCATGAGGTAATGGGGGGTGTTATCTCTTTTGTCGAAAATCAGCCGTTTTTGCTCGAACATTAAATGCCTCCAAATGGTATTTATTTAACTTCCCGAGCCCCTGGAAGCATGAAAATCACTTTAAACATGCTAATTTTAGCTCTAACACTGATGATCCACCTACAAATGTGAACTGACGTTCAAAAATAAAACATTTGAAAACGGACCATTTTCCACATTTCGGAAGCATGACGTAATGGGGGGGTGTTATCTCTTTTGTCGAAAATCAGCCGTTTTTGCTCGAACATTAAATGCCTCCAAATGGTATTTAATTAACTTCCCTGGGTGAAGAAACCCTTTTTGAGAACTCAGAGTGAGTAAATTGGCCATTTTCATGCACTTTTAACCATTCCATAAATCTTGTGTTTAGGGCCCCTGGAAGCATGAAAATCACTTTAAACATGCTAATTTTAGCTCTAACACTGATGATCCACCTACAAATGTGAACTGACGTTCAAAAATAAAACATTTGAAAACGGACCATTTTCCACATTTCTGAAGCATGACGTAATGGGGGGGTGTTATCTCTTTTGTCGAAAATCAGCCGTTTTTGCTCGAACATTAAATGCCTCCAAATGGTATTTAATTAACTTCCCGGGGTGACGAAACCCTTTTTGAGAACTCAGAGTGAGTAAATTGGCCATTTTCATGCACTTTTAACCATTCCATAAATCTTGTGTTTAGGGCCCCTGGAAGCATGAAAATCACTTTAAACATGCCAATGTTAGCTCTAACACTGATGATCCACCTACAAATGTGAACTGACGTTCAAAAATCAAACATTTGAAAACGGACCATTTTCCACATTTCTGAAGCATGACGTAATGGGGGGGTGTTATCTCTTTTGTCGAAAATCAGCCGTTTTTGCTTGAACATTAAATGCCTCCAAATAGTATTTAATTCTCTTCCCGAGCCCCTGGAAGCATGAAAATCACTTTAAACATGCTAATTTTAGCTCTAACACTGATGATCCACCTACAAATGTGAACTGACGTTCAAAAATAAAACATTTGAAAACGGACCATTTTCCACATTTCTGAAGCATGACGTAATGGGGGGGTGTTATCTCTTTTGTCGAAAATCAGCCGTTTTTGCTCGAACATTAAATGCCTCCAAATGGTATTTAATTAACTTCCCGGGGTGAAGAAACCCTTTTTGAGAACTCAGAGTGAGTAAATTGGCCATTTTCATGCACTTTTAACCATTCCATAAATCTTGTGTTTAGGGCCCCTGGAAGCATGAAAATCACTTTAAACATGCCAATGTTAGCTCTAACACTGATGATCCACCTACAAATGTGAACTGACGTTCAAAAATCAAACATTTGAAAACGGACCATTTTCCACATTTCTGAAGCATGCCGTAATGGGGGGGTGTTATCTCTTTTGTCGAAAATCAGCCGTTTTTGCTTGAACATTAAATGCCTCCAAATAGTATTTAATTCACTTCCCGAGCCCCTGGAAGCATGAAAATCACTTTAAACATGCTAATTTTAGCTCTAACACTGATGATCCACCTACAAATGTGAACTGACGTTCAAAAATAAAACATTTGAAAACGGACCATTTTCCACATTTCTGAAGCATGACGTAATGGGGGGGTGTTATCTCTTTTGTCGAAAATCAGCCGTTTTTGCTCGAACATTAAATGCCTCCAAATGGTATTTAATTAACTTCCCGGGGTGAAGAAACCCTTTTTGAGAACTCAGAGTGAGTAAATTGGCCATTTTCATGCACTTTTAACCATTCCATAAATCTTGTGTTTAGGGCCCCTAGAAGCATGAAAATCACTTTAAACATGCCAATGTTAGCTCTAACACTGATGATCCACCTATAAATGTGAACTGACGTTCAAAAATAAAACATTTGAAAACGGACCATTTTCCACATTTCTGAAGCATGACTTAATGGGAGGTGTCATCTCTTTTGTCGAAAATCAGCCATTTTTGCTCGAACATTAAATGCCTCCAAATGGTATTTAATTAACTTCCCGAGCCCCTGGAAGCATGAAAATCACTTTAAACATCCTAATTTTAGCTCTAACACTGATGATCCACCTACAAATGTGAACTGACGTTCAAAAATAAAACATTTGAAAACGGACCATTTTCCACATTTCTGAAGCATGACGTAATGGGGGGGGTGTTATCTCTTTTGTCGAAAATCAGCCGTTTTTGCTTGAACATTAAAAGCCTTCAAATAGTATTTAATTCACTTCCCGAGCCCCTGGAAGCATGAAAATCACTTTAAACATGCTAATTTGAGCTCTAACACTGATGATCCACCTACAAATGTGAACTGACGTTCAGAAATGAAACATTTGAAAACGGACCATTTTCCACATTTCTGAAGCATGACGTAATGGGGGGGTGTTATCTCTTTTGTCGAAAATCAGCCGTTTTTGCTCGAACATTAAATGCCTCCAAATGGTATTTATTTAACTTCCCGAGCCCCTGGAAGCATGAAAATCACTTTAAACATGCTAATTTTAGCTCTAACACTGATGATCCACCTACAAATGTGAACTGACGTTCAAAAATAAAACATTTGAAAACGGACCATTTTCCACATTTCTGAAGCATGACGTAATGGGGGGTGTTATCTCTTTTGTCGAAAATCAGCCGTTTTTGCTCGAACATTAAATGCCTCCAAATGGTATTTATTTAACTTCCCGAGCCCCTGGAAGCATGAAAATCACTTTAAACATGCTAATTTTAGCTCTAACACTGATGATCCACCTACAAATGTGAACTGACGTTCAAAAATAAAACATTTGAAAACGGACCATTTTCCACATTTCTGAAGCATGACGTAATGGGGGGGTGTTATCTCTTTTGTCGAAAATCAGCCGTTTTTGCTCGAACATTAAATGCCTCCAAATGGTATTTAATTAACTTCCCGGGGTGAAGAAACCCTTTTTGAGAACTCAGAGTGAGTAAATTGGCCATTTTCATGCACTTTTAACCATTCCATAAATCTTGTGTTTAGGGCCCCTGGAAGCATGAAAATCACTTTAAACATGCCAATGTTAGCTCTAACACTGATGATCCACCTACAAATGTGAACTGACGTTCAAAAATCAAACATTTGAAAACGGACCATTTTCCACATTTCTGAAGCATGACGTAATGGGGGGGTGTTATCTCTTTTGTCGAAAATCAGCCATTTTTGCTTGAACATTAAATGCCTCCAAATAGTATTTAATTCACTTCCCGAGCCCCTGGAAGCATGAAAATCACTTTAAACATGCTAATTTTAGCTCTAACACTGATGATCCACCTACAAATGTGAACTGACGTTCAAAAATAAAACATTTGAAAACGGACCATTTTCCACATTTCTGAAGCATGACGTAATGGGGGGGTGTTATCTCTTTTGTCGAAAATCAGCCGTTTTTGCTCGAACATTAAATGCCTCCAAATGGTATTTAATTAACTTCCCGGGGTGAAGAAACCCTTTTTGAGAACTCAGAGTGAGTAAATTGGCCATTTTCATGCACTTTTAACCATTCCATAAATCTTGTGTTTAGGGCCCCTAGAAGCATGAAAATCACTTTAAACATGCCAATGTTAGCTCTAACACTGATGATCCACCTATAAATGTGAACTGACGTTCAAAAATAAAACATTTGAAAACGGACCATTTTCCACATTTCTGAAGCATGACGTAATGGGGGGTGTTATCTCTTTTGTCGAAAATCAGCCATTTTTGCTCGAACATTAAATGCCTCCAAATGGTATTTAATTAACTTCCCGAGCCCCTGGAAGCATGAAAATCACTTTAAACATCCTAATTTTAGCTCTAACACTGATGATCCACCTACAAATGTGAACTGACGTTCAAAAATAAAACATTTGAAAACGGACCATTTTCCTCATTTCTGAAGCATGACGTAATGGGGGGGGTGTTATCTCTTTTGTCGAAAATCAGCCGTTTTTGCTTGAACATTAAATGCCTTCAGATGGTATTTAATTCACTTCCCGAGCCCCTGGAAGCAGGAAAATCACTTTAAACATGCTAATTTGAGATCTAACACTGATGATCCACCTACAAATGTGAACTGACGTTCAGAAATGAAACATTTGAAAACGGACCATTTTCCACATTTCTGAAGCATGACGTAATGGGGGGGTGTTATCTCTTTTGTCGAAAATCAGCCGTTTTTGCTCGAACATTAAATGCCTCCAAATGGTATTTAATTAACTTCCCGGGGTGAAGAAACCCTTTTTGAGAACTCAGAGTGAGTAAATTGGCCATTTTCATGCACTTTTAACCATTCCATAAATCTTGTGTTTAGGGCCCCTGGAAGCATGAAAATCACTTTAAACATGCCAATGTTAGCTCTAACACTGATGATCCACCTATAAATGTGAACTGACGTTCAAAAATAAAACATTTGAAAACGGACCATTTTCCACATTTCTGAAGCATGACGTAATGGGGGGGTGTTATCTCTTTTGTCGAAAATCAGCCGTTTTTGCTTGAACATTAAATGCCTCCAAATAGTATTTAATTCACTTTCCGAGCCCCTGGAAGCATGAAAATCACTTTAAACATGCTAATTTGAGCTCTAACACTGATGATCCACCTACAAATGTGAACTGACGTTCAAAAATAAAACATTTGAAAACGGACCATTTTCCACATTTCTGAAGCATGACGTAATGGGGGGGTGTTATCTCTTTTGTCGAAAATCAGCCGTTTTTGCTCGAACATTAAATGCCTCCAAATGGTATTTATTTAACTTCCCGAGCCCCTGGAAGCATGAAAATCACTTTAAACATGCTAATTTTAGCTCTAACACTGATGATCCACCTACAAATGTGAACTGACGTTCAAAAATAAAACATTTGAAAACGGACCATTTTCCACATTTCTGAAGCATGACGTAATGGGGGGTGTTATCTCTTTTGTCGAAAATCAGCCGTTTTTGCTCGAACATTAAATGCCTCCAAATGGTATTTATTTAACTTCCCGAGCCCCTGGAAGCATGAAAATCACTTTAAACATACTAATTTTAGCTCTAACACTGATGATCCACCTACAAATGTGAACTGACGTTCAAAAATAAAACATTTGAAAACGGACGATTTTCCACATTTCGGAAGCATGACGTAATGGGGGGGTGTTATCTCTTTTGTCGAAAATCAGCCGTTTTTGCTCGAACATTAAATGCCTCCAAATGGTATTTAATTAACTTCCCTGGGTGAAGAAACCCTTTTTGAGAACTCAGAGTGAGTAAATTGGCCATTTTCATGCACTTTTAACCATTCCATAAATCTTGTGTTTAGGGCCCCTGGAAGCATGAAAATCACTTTAAACATGCTAATTTTAGCTCTAACACTGATGATCCACCTACAAATGTGAACTGACGTTCAAAAATAAAACATTTGAAAACGGACCATTTTCCACATTTCTGAAGCATGACGTAATGGGGGGGGTGTTATCTCTTTTGTCGAAAATCAGCCGTTTTTGCTCGAACATTAAATGCCTCCAAATGGTATTTAATTAACTTCCCGGGGTGACGAAACCCTTTTTGAGAAATCAGAGTGAGTAAATTGGCCATTTTCATGCACTTTTAACCATTCCATAAATCTTGTGTTTAGGGCCCCTGGAAGCATGAAAATCACTTTAAACATGCCAATGTTAGCTCTAACACTGATGATCCACCTACAAATGTGAACTGACGTTCAAAAATCAAACATTTGAAAACGGACCATTTTCCACATTTCTGAAGCATGACGTAATGGGGGGGTGTTATCTCTTTTGTCGAAAATCAGCCGTTTTTGCTTGAACATTAAATGCCTCCAAATAGTATTTAATTCTCTTCCCGAGCCCCTGGAAGCATGAAAATCACTTTAAACATGCTAATTTTAGCTCTAACACTGATGATCCACCTACAAATGTGAACTGACGTTCAAAAATAAAACATTTGAAAACGGACCATTTTCCACATTTCTGAAGCATGACGTAATGGGGGGGTGTTATCTCTTTTGTCGAAAATCAGCCGTTTTTGCTCGAACATTAAATGCCTCCAAATGGTATTTAATTAACTTCCCGGGGTGAAGAAACCCTTTTTGAGAACTCAGAGTGAGTAAATTGGCCATTTTCATGCACTTTTAACCATTCCATAAATCTTGTGTTTAGGGCCCCTGGAAGCATGAAAATCACTTTAAACATGCCAATGTTAGCTCTAACACTGATGATCCACCTACAAATGTGAACTGACGTTCAAAAATCAAACATTTGAAAACGGACCATTTTCCACATTTCTGAAGCATGCCGTAATGGGGGGGTGTTATCTCTTTTGTCGAAAATCAGCCGTTTTTGCTTGAACATTAAATGCCTCCAAATAGTATTTAATTCACTTCCCGAGCCCCTGGAAGCATGAAAATCACTTTAAACATGCTAATTTTAGCTCTAACACTGATGATCCACCTACAAATGTGAACTGACGTTCAAAAATAAAACATTTGAAAACGGACCATTTTCCACATTTCTGAAGCATGACGTAATGGGGGGGTGTTATCTCTTTTGTCGAAAATCAGCCGTTTTTGCTCGAACATTAAATGCCTCCAAATGGTATTTAATTAACTTCCCGGGGTGAAGAAACCCTTTTTGAGAACTCAGAGTGAGTAAATTGGCCATTTTCATGCACTTTTAACCATTCCATAAATCTTGTGTTTAGGGCCCCTAGAAGCATGAAAATCACTTTAAACATGCCAATGTTAGCTCTAACACTGATGATCCACCTATAAATGTGAACTGACGTTCAAAAATAAAACATTTGAAAACGGACCATTTTCCACATTTCTGAAGCATGACTTAATGGGAGGTGTCATCTCTTTTGTCGAAAATCAGCCATTTTTGCTCGAACATTAAATGCCTCCAAATGGTATTTAATTAACTTCCCGAGCCCCTGGAAGCATGAAAATCACTTTAAACATCCTAATTTTAGCTCTAACACTGATGATCCACCTACAAATGTGAACTGACGTTCAAAAATAAAACATTTGAAAACGGACCATTTTCCACATTTCTGAAGCATGACGTAATGGGGGGGGTGTTATCTCTTTTGTCGAAAATCAGCCGTTTTTGCTTGAACATTAAATGCCTTCAAATAGTATTTAATTCACTTCCCGAGCCCCTGGAAGCATGAAAATCACTTTAAACATGCTAATTTGAGCTCTAACACTGATGATCCACCTACAAATGTGAACTGACGTTCAGAAATGAAACATTTGAAAACGGACCATTTTCCACATTTCTGAAGCATGACGTAATGGGGGGGTGTTATCTCTTTTGTCGAAAATCAGCCGTTTTTTACTCGAACATTAAATGCCTCCAAATGGTATTTAATTAACTTCCCGGGGTGAAGAAACCCTTTTTGAGAACTCAGAGTGAGTAAATTGGCCATTTTCATGCACTTTTAACCATTCCATAAATCTTGTGTTTAGGGCCCCTGGAAGCATGAAAATCACTTTAAACATGCCAATGTTAGCTCTAACACTGATGATCCACCTATAAATGTGAACTGACGTTCAAAAATAAAACATTTGAAAACGGACCATTTTCCACATTTCTGAAGCATGACGTAATGGGGGGGTGTTATCTCTTTTGTCGAAAATCAGCCGTTTTTGCTTGAACATTAAATGCCTCCAAATAGTATTTAATTCACTTTCCGAGCCCCTGGAAGCATGAAAATCACTTTAAACATGCTAATTTGAGCTCTAACACTGATGATCCACCTACAAATGTGAACTGACGTTCAAAAATAAAACATTTGAAAACGGACCATTTTCCACATTTCTGAAGCATGACGTAATGGGGGGGTGTTATCTCTTTTGTCGAAAATCAGCCGTTTTTGCTCGAACATTAAATGCCTCCAAATGGTATTTATTTAACTTCCCGAGCCCCTGGAAGCATGAAAATCACTTTAAACATGCTAATTTTAGCTCTAACACTGATGATCCACCTACAAATGTGAACTGACGTTCAAAAATAAAACATTTGAAAACGGACCATTTTCCACATTTCTGAAGCATGACGTAATGGGGGGTGTTATCTCTTTTGTCGAAAATCAGCCGTTTTTGCTCGAACATTAAATGCCTCCAAATGGTATTTATTTAACTTCCCGAGCCCCTGGAAGCATGAAAATCACTTTAAACATGCTAATTTTAGCTCTAACACTGATGATCCACCTACAAATGTGAACTGACGTTCAAAAATAAAACATTTGAAAACGGACCATTTTCCACATTTCGGAAGCATGACGTAATGGGGGGGTGTTATCTCTTTTGTCGAAAATCAGCCGTTTTTGCTCGAACATTAAATGCCTCCAAATGGTATTTAATTAACTTCCCTGGGTGAAGAAACCCTTTTTGAGAACTCAGAGTGAGTAAATTGGCCATTTTCATGCACTTTTAACCATTCCATAAATCTTGTGTTTAGGGCCCCTGGAAGCATGAAAATCACTTTAAACATGCTAATTTTAGCTCTAACACTGATGATCCACCTACAAATGTGAACTGACGTTCAAAAATAAAACATTTGAAAACGGACCATTTTCCACATTTCTGAAGCATGACGTAATGGGGGGGTGTTATCTCTTTTGTCGAAAATCAGCCGTTTTTGCTCGAACATTAAATGCCTCCAAATGGTATTTAATTAACTTCCCGGGGTGACGAAACCCTTTTTGAGAACTCAGAGTGAGTAAATTGGCCATTTTCATGCACTTTTAACCATTCCATAAATCTTGTGTTTAGGGCCCCTGGAAGCATGAAAATCACTTTAAACATGCCAATGTTAGCTCTAACACTGATGATCCACCTACAAATGTGAACTGACGTTCAAAAATCAAACATTTGAAAACGGACCATTTTCCACATTTCTGAAGCATGACGTAATGGGGGGGTGTTATCTCTTTTGTCGAAAATCAGCCGTTTTTGCTTGAACATTAAATGCCTCCAAATAGTATTTAATTCTCTTCCCGAGCCCCTGGAAGCATGAAAATCACTTTAAACATGCTAATTTTAGCTCTAACACTGATGATCCACCTACAAATGTGAACTGACGTTCAAAAATAAAACATTTGAAAACGGACCATTTTCCACATTTCTGAAGCATGACGTAATGGGGGGGTGTTATCTCTTTTGTCGAAAATCAGCCGTTTTTGCTCGAACATTAAATGCCTCCAAATGGTATTTAATTAACTTCCCGGGGTGAAGAAACCCTTTTTGAGAACTCAGAGTGAGTAAATTGGCCATTTTCATGCACTTTTAACCATTCCATAAATCTTGTGTTTAGGGCCCCTGGAAGCATGAAAATCACTTTAAACATGCCAATGTTAGCTCTAACACTGATGATCCACCTACAAATGTGAACTGACGTTCAAAAATCAAACATTTGAAAACGGACCATTTTCCACATTTCTGAAGCATGCCGTAATGGGGGGGTGTTATCTCTTTTGTCGAAAATCAGCCGTTTTTGCTTGAACATTAAATGCCTCCAAATAGTATTTAATTCACTTCCCGAGCCCCTGGAAGCATGAAAATCACTTTAAACATGCTAATTTTAGCTCTAACACTGATGATCCACCTACAAATGTGAACTGACGTTCAAAAATAAAACATTTGAAAACGGACCATTTTCCACATTTCTGAAGCATGACGTAATGGGGGGGTGTTATCTCTTTTGTCGAAAATCAGCCGTTTTTGCTCGAACATTAAATGCCTCCAAATGGTATTTAATTAACTTCCCGGGGTGAAGAAACCCTTTTTGAGAACTCAGAGTGAGTAAATTGGCCATTTTCATGCACTTTTAACCATTCCATAAATCTTGTGTTTAGGGCCCCTAGAAGCATGAAAATCACTTTAAACATGCCAATGTTAGCTCTAACACTGATGATCCACCTATAAATGTGAACTGACGTTCAAAAATAAAACATTTGAAAACGGACCATTTTCCACATTTCTGAAGCATGACTTAATGGGAGGTGTCATCTCTTTTGTCGAAAATCAGCCATTTTTGCTCGAACATTAAATGCCTCCAAATGGTATTTAATTAACTTCCCGAGCCCCTGGAAGCATGAAAATCACTTTAAACATCCTAATTTTAGCTCTAACACTGATGATCCACCTACAAATGTGAACTGACGTTCAAAAATAAAACATTTGAAAACGGACCATTTTCCACATTTCTGAAGCATGACGTAATGGGGGGGTGTTATCTCTTTTGTCGAAAATCAGCCGTTTTTGCTTGAACATTAAAAGCCTTCAAATAGTATTTAATTCACTTCCCGAGCCCCTGGAAGCATGAAAATCACTTTAAACATGCTAATTTGAGCTCTAACACTGATGATCCACCTACAAATGTGAACTGACGTTCAGAAATGAAACATTTGAAAACGGACCATTTTCCACATTTCTGAAGCATGACGTAATGGGGGGGTGTTATCTCTTTTGTCGAAAATCAGCCGTTTTTGCTCGAACATTAAATGCCTCCAAATGGTATTTATTTAACTTCCCGAGCCCCTGGAAGCATGAAAATCACTTTAAACATGCTAATTTTAGCTCTAACACTGATGATCCACCTACAAATGTGAACTGACGTTCAAAAATAAAACATTTGAAAACGGACCATTTTCCACATTTCTGAAGCATGACGTAATGGGGGGTGTTATCTCTTTTGTCGAAAATCAGCCGTTTTTGCTCGAACATTAAATGCCTCCAAATGGTATTTATTTAACTTCCCGAGCCCCTGGAAGCATGAAAATCACTTTAAACATGCTAATTTTAGCTCTAACACTGATGATCCACCTACAAATGTGAACTGACGTTCAAAAATAAAACATTTGAAAACGGACCATTTTCCACATTTCTGAAGCATGACGTAATGGGGGGGTGTTATCTCTTTTGTCGAAAATCAGCCGTTTTTGCTCGAACATTAAATGCCTCCAAATGGTATTTAATTAACTTCCCGGGGTGAAGAAACCCTTTTTGAGAACTCAGAGTGAGTAAATTGGCCATTTTCATGCACTTTTAACCATTCCATAAATCTTGTGTTTAGGGCCCCTAGAAGCTTGAAAATCACTTTAAACATGCCAATGTTAGCTCTAACACTGATGATCCACCTATAAATGTGAACTGACGTTCAAAAATAAAACATTTGAAAACGGACCATTTTCCACATTTCTGAAGCATGACGTAAAGGGGGGTGTTATCTCTTTTGTCGAAAATCAGCCATTTTTGCTCGAACATTAAATGCCTCCAAATGGTATTTAATTAACTTCCCGAGCCCCTGGAAGCATGAAAATCACTTTAAACATCCTAATTTTAGCTCTAACACTGATGATCCACCTACAAATGTGAACTGACGTTCAAAAATAAAACATTTGAAAACGGACCATTTTCCACATTTCTGAAGCATGACGTAATGGGGGGGTGTTATCTCTTTTGTCGAAAATCAGCCGTTTTTGCTTGAACATTAAATGCCTTCAAATAGTATTTAATTCACTTCCCGAGCCCCTGGAAGCATGAAAATCACTTTAAACATGCTAATTTGAGCTCTAACACTGATGATCCACCTACAAATGTGAACTGACGTTCAGAAATGAAACATTTGAAAACGGACCATTTTCCACATTTCTGAAGCATGACGTAATGGGGGGGGTGTTATCTCTTTTGTCGAAAATCCGCCGTTTTTGCTCGAACATTAAATGCCTCCAAATGGTATTTAATTAACTTCCCGGGGTGAAGAAACCCTTTTTGAGAATTCAGAGTGAGTAAATTGGCCATTTTCATGCACTTTTAACCATTCCATAAATCTTGTGTTTAGGGCCCCTGGAAGCATGAAAATCACTTTAAACATGCCAATGTTAGCTCTAACACTGATGATCCACCTACAAATGTGAACTGACGTTCAAAAATAAAACATTTGAAAACGGACCATTTTCCACATTTCTGAAGCATGACGTAATGGGGGGGTGTTATCTCTTTTGTCGAAAATCAGCCGTTTTTGCTCGAACATTAAATGCCTCCAAATGGTATTTATTTAACTTTCCGAGCCCCTGGAAGCATGAAAATCACTTTAAACATGCTAATTTTAGCTCTAACACTGATGATCCACCTACAAATGTGAACTGACGTTCAAAAATAAAACATTTGAAAACGGACCATTTTCCACATTTCTGAAGCATGACGTAATGGGGGGTGTTATCTCTTTTGTCGAAAATCAGCCGTTTTTGCTCGAACATTAAATGCCTCCAAATGGTATTTATTTAACTTCCCGAGCCCCTGGAAGCATGAAAATCACTTTAAACATGCTAATTTTAGCTCTAACACTGATGATCCACCTACAAATGTGAACTGACGTTCAAAAATAAAACATTTGAAAACGGACCATTTTCCACATTTCGGAAGCATGACGTAATGGGGGGGTGTTATCTCTTTTGTCGAAAATCAGCCGTTTTTGCTCGAACATTAAATGCCTCCAAATGGTATTTAATTAACTTCCCTGGGTGAAGAAACCCTTTTTGAGAACTCAGAGTGAGTAAATTGGCCATTTTCATGCACTTTTAACCATTCCATAAATCTTGTGTTTAGGGCCCCTGGAAGCATGAAAATCACTTTAAACATGCTAATTTTAGCTCTAACACTGATGATCCACCTACAAATGTGAACTGACGTTCAAAAATAAAACATTTGAAAACGGACCATTTTCCACATTTCTGAAGCATGACGTAATGGGGGGGTGTTATCTCTTTTGTCGAAAATCAGCCGTTTTTGCTCGAACATTAAATGCCTCCAAATGGTATTTAATTAACTTCCCGGGGTGACGAAACCCTTTTTGAGAACTCAGAGTGAGTAAATTGGCCATTTTCATGCACTTTTAACCATTCCATAAATCTTGTGTTTAGGGCCCCTGGAAGCATGAAAATCACTTTAAACATGCCAATGTTAGCTCTAACACTGATGATCCACCTACAAATGTGAACTGACGTTCAAAAATCAAACATTTGAAAACGGACCATTTTCCACATTTCTGAAGCATGACGTAATGGGGGGGTGTTATCTCTTTTGTCGAAAATCAGCCGTTTTTGCTTGAACATTAAATGCCTCCAAATAGTATTTAATTCTCTTCCCGAGCCCCTGGAAGCATGAAAATCACTTTAAACATGCTAATTTTAGCTCTAACACTGATGATCCACCTACAAATGTGAACTGACGTTCAAAAATAAAACATTTGAAAACGGACCATTTTCCACATTTCTGAAGCATGACGTAATGGGGGGGTGTTATCTCTTTTGTCGAAAATCAGCCGTTTTTGCTCGAACATTAAATGCCTCCAAATGGTATTTAATTAACTTCCCGGGGTGAAGAAACCCTTTTTGAGAACTCAGAGTGAGTAAATTGGCCATTTTCATGCACTTTTAACCATTCCATAAATCTTGTGTTTAGGGCCCCTGGAAGCATGAAAATCACTTTAAACATGCCAATGTTAGCTCTAACACTGATGATCCACCTACAAATGTGAACTGACGTTCAAAAATCAAACATTTGAAAACGGACCATTTTCCACATTTCTGAAGCATGCCGTAATGGGGGGGTGTTATCTCTTTTGTCGAAAATCAGCCGTTTTTGCTTGAACATTAAATGCCTCCAAATAGTATTTAATTCACTTCCCGAGCCCCTGGAAGCATGAAAATCACTTTAAACATGCTAATTTTAGCTCTAACACTGATGATCCACCTACAAATGTGAACTGACGTTCAAAAATAAAACATTTGAAAACGGACCATTTTCCACATTTCTGAAGCATGACGTAATGGGGGGGTGTTATCTCTTTTGTCGAAAATCAGCCGTTTTTGCTCGAACATTAAATGCCTCCAAATGGTATTTAATTAACTTCCCGGGGTGAAGAAACCCTTTTTGAGAACTCAGAGTGAGTAAATTGGCCATTTTCATGCACTTTTAACCATTCCATAAATCTTGTGTTTAGGGCCCCTAGAAGCATGAAAATCACTTTAAACATGCCAATGTTAGCTCTAACACTGATGATCCACCTATAAATGTGAACTGACGTTCAAAAATAAAACATTTGAAAACGGACCATTTTCCACATTTCTGAAGCATGACTTAATGGGAGGTGTCATCTCTTTTGTCGAAAATCAGCCATTTTTGCTCGAACATTAAATGCCTCCAAATGGTATTTAATTAACTTCCCGAGCCCCTGGAAGCATGAAAATCACTTTAAACATCCTAATTTTAGCTCTAACACTGATGATCCACCTACAAATGTGAACTGACGTTCAAAAATAAAACATTTGAAAACGGACCATTTTCCACATTTCTGAAGCATGACGTAATGGGGGGGGTGTTATCTCTTTTGTCGAAAATCAGCCGTTTTTGCTTGAACATTAAAAGCCTTCAAATAGTATTTAATTCACTTCCCGAGCCCCTGGAAGCATGAAAATCACTTTAAACATGCTAATTTGAGCTCTAACACTGATGATCCACCTACAAATGTGAACTGACGTTCAGAAATGAAACATTTGAAAACGGACCATTTTCCACATTTCTGAAGCATGACGTAATGGGGGGGTGTTATCTCTTTTGTCGAAAATCAGCCGTTTTTGCTCGAACATTAAATGCCTCCAAATGGTATTTATTTAACTTCCCGAGCCCCTGGAAGCATGAAAATCACTTTAAACATGCTAATTTTAGCTCTAACACTGATGATCCACCTACAAATGTGAACTGACGTTCAAAAATAAAACATTTGAAAACGGACCATTTTCCACATTTCTGAAGCATGACGTAATGGGGGGTGTTATCTCTTTTGTCGAAAATCAGCCGTTTTTGCTCGAACATTAAATGCCTCCAAATGGTATTTATTTAACTTCCCGAGCCCCTGGAAGCATGAAAATCACTTTAAACATGCTAATTTTAGCTCTAACACTGATGATCCACCTACAAATGTGAACTGACGTTCAAAAATAAAACATTTGAAAACGGACCATTTTCCACATTTCTGAAGCATGACGTAATGGGGGGGTGTTATCTCTTTTGTCGAAAATCAGCCGTTTTTGCTCGAACATTAAATGCCTCCAAATGGT
Organism: Lissotriton vulgaris; assembly: GCF_964263255.1. Classification (NCBI taxonomy): domain Eukaryota; kingdom Metazoa; phylum Chordata; class Amphibia; order Caudata; family Salamandridae; genus Lissotriton; species Lissotriton vulgaris. The sequence continues at coordinate 135,663 of NW_028246077.1, read as the reverse complement.
ATTTAATTAACTTCCCGGGGTGAAGAAACCCTTTTTGAGAACTCAGAGTGAGTAAATTGGCCATTTTCATGCACTTTTAACCATTCCATAAATCTTGTGTTTAGGGCCCCTAGAAGCTTGAAAATCACTTTAAACATGCCAATGTTAGCTCTAACACTGATGATCCACCTATAAATGTGAACTGACGTTCAAAAATAAAACATTTGAAAACGGACCATTTTCCACATTTCTGAAGCATGACGTAAAGGGGGGTGTTATCTCTTTTGTCGAAAATCAGCCATTTTTGCTCGAACATTAAATGCCTCCAAATGGTATTTAATTAACTTCCCGAGCCCCTGGAAGCATGAAAATCACTTTAAACATCCTAATTTTAGCTCTAACACTGATGATCCACCTACAAATGTGAACTGACGTTCAAAAATAAAACATTTGAAAACGGACCATTTTCCACATTTCTGAAGCATGACGTAATGGGGGGGTGTTATCTCTTTTGTCGAAAATCAGCCGTTTTTGCTTGAACATTAAATGCCTTCAAATAGTATTTAATTCACTTCCCGAGCCCCTGGAAGCATGAAAATCACTTTAAACATGCTAATTTGAGCTCTAACACTGATGATCCACCTACAAATGTGAACTGACGTTCAGAAATGAAACATTTGAAAACGGACCATTTTCCACATTTCTGAAGCATGACGTAATGGGGGGGGTGTTATCTCTTTTGTCGAAAATCCGCCGTTTTTGCTCGAACATTAAATGCCTCCAAATGGTATTTAATTAACTTCCCGGGGTGAAGAAACCCTTTTTGAGAACTCAGAGTGAGTAAATTGGCCATTTTCATGCACTTTTAACCATTCCATAAATCTTGTGTTTAGGGCCCCTGGAAGCATGAAAATCACTTTAAACATGCCAATGTTAGCTCTAACACTGATGATCCACCTATAAATGTGAACTGATGTTCAAAAATAAAACATTTGAAAACGGACCATTTTCCACATTTCTGAAGCATGACGTAATGGGGGGGTGTTATCTCTTTTGTCGAAAATCAGCCGTTTTTGCTTGAACATTAAATGCCTCCAAATAGTATTTAATTCACTTTCCGAGCCCCTGGAAGCATGAAAATCACTTTAAACATGCTAATTTGAGCTCTAACACTGATGATCCACCTACAAATGTGAACTGACGTTCAAAAATAAAACATTTGAAAACGGACCATTTTCCACATTTCTGAAGCATGACGTAATGGGGGGGTGTTATCTCTTTTGTCGAAAATCAGCCGTTTTTGCTCGAACATTAAATGCCTCCAAATGGTATTTATTTAACTTCCCGAGCCCCTGGAAGCATGAAAATCACTTTAAACATGCTAATTTTAGCTCTAACACTGATGATCCACCTACAAATGTGAACTGACGTTCAAAAATAAAACATTTGAAAACTGACCATTTTCCACATTTCTGAAGCATGACGTAATGGGGGGTGTTATCTCTTTTGTCGAAAATCAGCCGTTTTTGCTCGAACATTAAATGCCTCCAAATGGTATTTATTTAACTTCCAGAGCCCCTGGAAGCATGAAAATCACTTTAAACATACTAATTTTAGCTCTAACACTGATGATCCACCTACAAATGTGAACTGACGTTCAAAAATAAAACATTTGAAAACGGACCATTTTCCACATTTCGGAAGCATGACGTAATGGGGGGGTGTTATCTCTTTTGTCGAAAATCAGCCGTTTTTGCTCGAACATTAAATGCCTCCAAATGGTATTTAATTAACTTCCCTGGGTGAAGAAACCCTTTTTGAGAACTCAGAGTGAGTAAATTGGCCATTTTCATGCACTTTTAACCATTCCATAAATCTTGTGTTTAGGGCCCCTGGAAGCATGAAAATCACTTTAAACATGCTAATTTTAGCTCTAACACTGATGATCCACCTACAAATGTGAACTGACGTTCAAAAATAAAACATTTGAAAACGGACCATTTTCCACATTTCTGAAGCATGACGTAATGGGGGGGGTGTTATCTCTTTTGTCGAAAATCAGCCGTTTTTGCTCGAACATTAAATGCCTCCAAATGGTATTTAATTAACTTCCCGGGGTGACGAAACCCTTTTTGAGAACTCAGAGTGAGTAAATTGGCCATTTTCATGCACTTTTAACCATTCCATAAATCTTGTGTTTAGGGCCCCTGGAAGCATGAAAATCACTTTAAACATGCCAATGTTAGCTCTAACACTGATGATCCACCTACAAATGTGAACTGACGTTCAAAAATCAAACATTTGAAAACGGACCATTTTCCACATTTCTGAAGCATGACGTAATGGGGGGGTGTTATCTCTTTTGTCGAAAATCAGCCGTTTTTGCTTGAACATTAAATGCCTCCAAATAGTATTTATTTCTCTTCCCGAGCCCCTGGAAGCATGAAAATCACTTTAAACATGCTAATTTTAGCTCTAACACTGATGATCCACCTACAAATGTGAACTGACGTTCAAAAATAAAACATTTGAAAACGGACCATTTTCCACATTTCTGAAGCATGACGTAATGGGGGGGTGTTATCTCTTTTGTCGAAAATCAGCCGTTTTTGCTCGAACATTAAATGCCTCCAAATGGTATTTAATTAACTTCCCGGGGTGAAGAAACCCTTTTTGAGAACTCAGAGTGAGTAAATTGGCCATTTTCATGCACTTTTAACCATTCCATAAATCTTGTGTTTAGAGCCCCTGGAAGCATGAAAATCACTTTAAACATGCCAATGTTAGCTCTAACACTGATGATCCACCTACAAATGTGAACTGACGTTCAAAAATCAAACATTTGAAAACGGACCATTTTCCACATTTCTGAAGCATGACGTAATGGGGGGGTGTTATCTCTTTTGTCGAAAATCAGCCGTTTTTGCTTGAACATTAAATGCCTCCAAATAGTATTTAATTCACTTCCCGAGCCCCTGGAAGCATGAAAATCACTTTAAACATGCTAATTTTAGCTCTAACACTGATGATCCACCTACAAATGTGAACTGACGTTCAAAAATAAAACATTTGAAAACGGACCATTTTCCACATTTCTGAAGCATGACGTAATGGGGGGGTGTTATCTCTTTTGTCGAAAATCAGCCGTTTTTGCTCGAACATTAAATGCCTCCAAATGGTATTTAATTAACTTCCCGGGGTGAAGAAAGCCTTTTTGAGAACTCAGAGTGAGTAAATTGGCCATTTTCATGCACTTTTAACCATTCCATAAATCTTGTGTTTAGGGCCCCTAGAAGCATGAAAATCACTTTAAACATGCCAATGTTAGCTCTAACACTGATGATCCACCTATAAATGTGAACTGACGTTCAAAAATAAAACATTTGAAAACGGACCATTTTCCACATTTCTGAAGCATGACGTAATGGGGGGTGTTATCTCTTTTGTCGAAAATCAGCCATTTTTGCTCGAACATTAAATGCCTCCAAATGGTATTTAATTAACTTCCCGAGCCCCTGGAAGCATGAAAATCACTTTAAACATTCTAATTTTAGCTCTAACACTGATGATCCACCTACAAATGTGAACTGACGTTCAAAAATAAAACATTTGAAAACGGACCATTTTCCACATTTCTGAAGCATGACGTAATGGGGGGGGGTGTTATCTCTTTTGTCGAAAATCAGCCGTTTTTGCTTGAACATTAAATGCCTTCAAATAGTATTTAATTCACTTCCCGAGCCCCTGGAAGCATGAAAATCACTTTAAACATGCTAATTTGAGCTCTAACACTGATGATCCACCTACAAATGTGAACTGACGTTCAGAAATGAAACATTTGAAAACGGACCATTTTCCACATTTCTGAAGCATGACGTAATGGGGGGGGTGTTATCTCTTTTGTCGAAAATCAGCCGTTTTTGCTCGAACATTAAATGCCTCCAAATGGTATTTAATTAACTTCCCGGGGTGAAGAAACCCTTTTTGAGAACTCAGAGTGAGTAAATTGGCCATTTTCATGCACTTTTAACCATTCCATAAATCTTGTGTTTAGGGCCCCTGGAAGCATGAAAATCACTTTAAACATGCCAATGTTAGCTCTAACACTGATGATCCACCTATAAATGTGAACTGACGTTCAAAAATAAAACATTTGAAAACTGACCATTTTCCACATTTCTGAAGCATGACGTAATGGGGGGGTGTTATCTCTTTTGTCGAAAATCAGCCGTTTTTGCTTGAACATTAAATGCCTCCAAATAGTATTTAATTCACTTTCCGAGCCCCTGGAAGCATGAAAATCACTTTAAACATGCTAATTTGAGCTCTAACACTGATGATCCACCTACAAATGTGAACTGACGTTCAAAAATAAAACATTTGAAAACGGACCATTTTCCACATTTCTGAAGCATGACGTAATGGGGGGGTGTTATCTCTTTTGTCGAAAATCAGCCGTTTTTGCTCGAACATTAAATGCCTCCAAATGGTATTTATTTAACTTCCCGAGCCCCTGGAAGCATGAAAATCACTTTAAACATGCTAATTTTAGCTCTAACACTGATGATCCACCTACAAATGTGAACTGACGTTCAAAAATAAAACATTTGAAAACGGACCATTTTCCACATTTCTGAAGCATGACGTAATGGGGGGTGTTATCTCTTTTGTCGAAAATCAGCCGTTTTTGCTCGAACATTAAATGCCTCCAAATGGTATTTATTTAACTTCCCGAGCCCCTGGAAGCATGAAAATCACTTTAAACATACTAATTTTAGCTCTAACACTGATGATCCACCTACAAATGTGAACTGACGTTCAAAAATAAAACATTTGAAAACGGACCATTTTCCACATTTCGGAAGCATGACGTAATGGGGGGGTGTTATCTCTTTTGTCGAAAATCAGCCGTTTTTGCTCGAACATTAAATGCCTCCAAATGGTATTTAATTACCTTCCCGGGGTGACGAAACCCTTTTTGAGAACTCAGAGTGAGTAAATTGGCCATTTTCATGCACTTTTAACCATTCCATAAATCTTGTGTTTAGGGCCCCTGGAAGCATGAAAATCACTTTAAACATGCCAATGTTAGCTCTAACACTGATGATCCACCTACAAATGTGAACTGACGTTCAAAAATCAAACATTTGAAAACGGACCATTTTCCACATTTCTGAAGCATGACGTAATGGGGGGGTGTTATCTCTTTTGTCGAAAATCAGCCGTTTTTGCTTGAACATTAAATGCCTCCAAATAGTATTTAATTCTCTTCCCGAGCCCCTGGAAGCATGAAAATCACTTTAAACATGCTAATTTTAGCTCTAACACTGATGATCCACCTACAAATGTGAACTGACGTTCAAAAATAAAACATTTGAAAACGGACCATTTTCCACATTTCTGAAGCATGACGTAATGGGGGGGTGTTATCTCTTTTGTCGAAAATCAGCCGTTTTTGCTCGAACATTAAATGCCTCCAAATGGTATTTAATTAACTTCCCGGGGTGAAGAAACCCTTTTTGAGAACTCAGAGTGAGTAAATTGGCTATTTTCATGCACTTTTAACCATTCCATAAATCTTGTGTTTAGGGCCCCTGGAAGCATGAAAATCACTTTAAAAATGCCAATGTTAGCTCTAACACTGATGATCCACCTACAAATGTGAACTGACGTTCAAAAATCAAACATTTGAAAACGGACCATTTTCCACATTTCTGAAGCATGACGTAATGGGGGGGTGTTATCTCTTTTGTCGAAAATCAGCCGTTTTTGCTTGAACATTAAATGCCTCCAAATAGTATTCAATTCACTTCCCGAGCCCCTGGAAGCATGAAAATCACTTTAAACATGCTAATTTTAGCTCTAACACTGATGATCCACCTACAAATGTGAACTGACGTTCAAAAATAAAACATTTGAAAACGGACCATTTTCCACATTTCTGAAGCATGACGTAATGGGGGGGTGTTATCTCTTTTGTCGAAAATCAGCCGTTTTTGCTCGAACATTAAATGCCTCCAAATGGTATTTAATTAACTTCCCGGGGTGAAGAAACCCTTTTTGAGAACTCAGAGTGAGTAAATTGGCCATTTTCATGCACTTTTAACCATTCCATAAATCTTGTGTTTAGGGCCCCTAGAAGCATGAAAATCACTTTAAACATGCCAATGTTAGCTCTAACACTGATGATCCACCTATTAATGTGAACTGACGTTCAAAAATAAAACATTTGAAAACGGACCATTTTCCACATTTCTGAAGCATGACGTAATGGGGGGTGTTATCTCTTTTGTCGAAAATCAGCCATTTTTGCTCAAACATTAAATGCCTCCAAATGGTATTTAATTAACTTCCTGAGCCCCTGGAAGCATGAAAATCACTTTAAACATCCTAATTTTAGCTCTAACACTGATGATCCACCTACAAATGTGAACTGACGTTCAAAAATAAAACATTTGAAAACGGACCATTTTCCACATTTCTGAAGCATGACGTAATGGGGGGGGTGTTATCTCTTTTGTCGAAAATCAGCCGTTTTTGCTTGAACATTAAATGCCTTCAAATAGTATTTAATTCACTTCCCGAGCCCCTGGAAGCATGAAAATCACTTTAAACATGCTAATTTGAGCTCTAACACTGATGATCCACCTACAAATGTGAACTGACGTTCAGAAATGAAACATTTGAAAACGGACCATTTTCCACATTTCTGAAGCATGACGTAATGGGGGGGTGTTATCTCTTTTGTCGAAAATCAGCCGTTTTTGCTCGAACATTAAATGCCTCCAAATGGTATTTAATTAACTTCCCGGGGTGAAGAAACCCTTTTTGAGAACTCAGAGTGAGTAAATTGGCCATTTTCATGCACTTTTAACCATTCCATAAATCTTGTGTTTAGGGCCCCTGGAAGCATGAAAATCACTTTAAACATGCCAATGTTAGCTCTAACACTGATGATCCACCTATAAATGTGAACTGACGTACAAAAATAAAACATTTGAAAACGGACCATTTTCCACATTTCTGAAGCATGACGTAATGGGGGGGTGTTATCTCTTTTGTCGAAAATCAGCCGTTTTTGCTTGAACATTAAATGCCTCCAAATAGTATTTAATTCACTTTCCGAGCCCCTGGAAGCATGAAAATCACTTTAAACATGCTAATTTGAGCTCTAACACTGATGATCCACCTACAAATGTGAACTGACGTTCAAAAATAAAACATTTGAAAACGGACCATTTTCCACATTTCTGAAGCATGACGTAATGGGGGGGGTGTTATCTCTTTTGTCGAAAATCAGCCGTTTTTGCTCGAACATTAAATGCCTCCAAATGGTATTTATTTAACTTCCCGAGCCCCTGGAAGCATGAAAATCACTTTAAACATGCTAATTTTAGCTCTAACACTGATGATCCACCTACAAATGTGAACTGACGTTCAAAAATAAAACATTTGAAAACGGACCATTTTCCACTTTTCTGAAGCATGACGTAATGGGGGGTGTTATCTCTTTTGTCGAAAATCAGCCGTTTTTGCTCGAACATTAACTGCCTCCAAATGGTATTTATTTAACTTCCCGAGCCCCTGGAAGCATGAAAATCACTTTAAACATACCAATTTTAGCTCTAACACTGATGATCCACCTACAAATGTGAACTGACATTCAAAAATAAAACATTTGAAAACGGACCATTTTCCACATTTCGGAAGCATGACGTAATGGGGGGGTGTTATCTCTTTTGTCGAAAATCAGCCGTTTTTGCTCGAACATTAAATGCCTCCAAATGGTATTTAATTAACTTCCCTGGGTGAAGAAACCCTTTTTGAGAACTCAGAGTGAGTAAATTGGCCATTTTCATGCACTTTTAACCATTCCATAAATCTTGTGTTTAGGGCCCCTGGAAGCATGAAAATCACTTTAAACATGCTAATTTTAGCTCTAACACTGATGATCCACCTACAAATGTGAACTGACGTTCAAAAATCAAACATTTGAAAACGGACCATTTTCCACATTTCTGAAGCATGACGTAATGGGGGGGTGTTATCTCTTTTGTCGAAAATCAGCCGTTTTTGCTTGAACATTAAATGCCTCCAAATAGTATTTAATTCACTTCCCGAGCCCCTGGAAGCATGAAAATCACTTTAAACATGCTAATTTTAACTCTAACACTGATGATCCACCTACAAATGTGAACTGACGTTCAAAAATAAAACATTTGAAAACGGACCATTTTCCACATTTCTGAAGCATGACGTAATGGGGGGGTGTTATCTCTTTTGTCGAAAATCAGCCGTTTTTGCTCGAACATTAAATGCCTCCAAATGGTATTTAATTAACTTCCCGGGGTGAAGAAACCCTTTTTGAGAACTCAGAGTGAGTAAATTGGCCATTTTCATGCACTTTTAACCATTCCATAAATCTTGTGTTTAGGGCCCCTGGAAGCATGAAAATCACTTTAAACATGCCAATGTTAGCTCTAACACTGATGATCCACCTACAAATGTGAACTGACGTTCAAAAATCAAACATTTGAAAACGGACCATTTTCCACATTTCTGAAGCATGACGTAATGGGGGGGTGTTATCTCTTTTGTCGAAAATCAGCCGTTTTTGCTTGAACATTAAATGCCTCCAAATAGTATTTAATTCACTTCCCGAGCCCCTGGAAGCATGAAAATCACTTTAAACATGCTAATTTTAGCTCTAACACTGATGATCCACCTACAAATGTGAACTGACGTTCAAAAATAAAACATTTGAAAACGGACCATTTTCAACATTTCTGAAGCATGACGTAATGGGGGGGGTGTTATCTCTTTTGTCGAAAATCAGCCGTTTTTGCTCGAACATTAAATGCCTCCAAATGGTATTTAATTAACTTCCCGGGGTGACGAAACCCTTTTTGAGAACTCAGAGTGAGTAAATTGGCCATTTTCATGCACTTTTAACCATTCCATAAATCTTGTGTTTAGGGCTCCTGGAAGCATGAAAATCACTTTAAACATGCCAATGTTAGCTCTAACACTGATGATCCACCTACAAATGTGAACTGACGTTCAAAAATCAAACATTTGAAAACGGACCATTTTCCACATTTCTGAAGCATGACGTAATGGGGGGGTGTTATCTCTTTTGTCGAAAATCAGCCGTTTTTGCTTGAACATTAAATGCCTCCAAATAGTATTTAATTCTCTTCCCGAGCCCCTGGAAGCATGAAAATCACTTTAAACATGCTAATTTTAGCTCTAACACTGATGATCCACCTACAAATGTGAACTGACGTTCAAAAATAAAACATTTGAAAACGGACCATTTTCCACATTTCTGAAGCATGACGTAATGGGGGGGGTGTTATCTCTTTTGTCGAAAATCAGCCGTTTTTGCTCGAACATTAAATGCCTCCAAATGGTATTTAATTAACTTCCCGGGGTGAAGAAACCCTTTTTGAGAACTCAGAGTGAGTAAATTGGCCATTTTCATGCACTTTTAACCATTCCATAAATCTTGTGTTTAGGGCCCCTGGAAGCATGAAAATCACTTTAAACATGCCAATGTTAGCTCTAACACTGATGATCCACCTACAAATGTGAACTGACGTTCAAAAATCAAACATTTGAAAACGGACCATTTTCCACATTTCTGAAGCATGACGTAATGGGGGGTGTTATCTCTTTTGTCGAAAATCAGCCGTTTTTGCTTGAACATTAAATGCCTCCAAATAGTATTTAATTCACTTCCCGAGCCCCTGGAAGCATGAAAATCACTTTAAACATGCTAATTTTAGCTCTAACACTGATGATCCACCTACAAATGTGAACTGACGTTCAAAAATAAAACATTTGAAAACGGACCATTTTCCACATTTCTGAAGCATGACGTAATGTGGGGGGGTGTTATCTCTTTTGTCGAAAATCAGCCGTTTGTGCTCGAACATTAAATGCCTCCAAATGGTATTTAATTAACTTCCCGGGGTGAAGAAACCCTTTTTGAGAACTCAGAGTGAGTAAATTGGCCATTTTCATGCACTTTTAACCATTCCATAAATCTTGTATTTAGGGCCCCTGGAAGCATGAAAATCACTTTAAACATGCCAATGTTAGCTCTAACACTGATGATCCACCTACAAATGTGAACTGACGTTCAAAAATCAAACATTTGAAAACTGACCATTTTCCACATTTCTGAAGCATGACGTAATGGGGGGGTGTTATCTCTTTTGTCGAAAATCAGCCGTTTTTGCTTGAACATTAAATGCCTCCAAATAGTATTTAATTCACTTCCCGAGCCCCTGGAAGCATGAAAATCACTTTAAACATGCTAATTTTAACTCTAACACTGATGATCCACCTACAAATGTGAACTGACGTTCAAAAATAAAACATTTGAAAACGGACCATTTTCCACATTTCTGAAGCATGACGTAATGGGGGGGTGTTATCTCTTTTGTCGAAAATCAGCCGTTTTTGCTTGAACATTAAATGCCTCCAAATAGTATTTAATTCTCTTCCCGAGCCCCTGGAAGCATGAAAATCACTTTAAACATGCTAATTTTAGCTCTAACACTGATGATCCACCTACAAATGTGAACTGACGTTCAAAAATAAAACATTTGAAAACGGACCATTTTCCACATTTCTGAAGCATGACGTAATGGGGGGGGTGTTATCTCTTTTGTCGAAAATCAGCCGTTTTTGCTCGAACATTAAATGCCTCCAAATGGTATTTAATTAACTTCCCGGGGTGAAGAAACCCTTTTTGAGAACTCAGAGTGAGTAAATTGGCCATTTTCATGCACTTTTAACCATTCCATAAATCTTGTGTTTAGGGCCCCTGGAAGCATGAAAATCACTTTAAACATGCCAATGTTAGCTCTAACACTGATGATCCACCTACAAATGTGAACTGACGTTCAAAAATCAAACATTTGAAAACGGACCATTTTCCACATTTCTGAAGCATGACGTAATGGGGGGGTGTTATCTCTTTTGTCGAAAATCAGCCGTTTTTGCTTGAACATTAAATGCCTCCAAATAGTATTTAATTCACTTCCCGAGCCCCTGGAAGCATGAAAATCACTTTAAACATGCTAATTTTAGCTCTAACACTGATGATCCACCTACAAATGTGAACTGACGTTCAAAAATAAAACATTTGAAAACGGACCATTTTCCACATTTCTGAAGCATGACGTAATGTGGGGGGGTGTTATCTCTTTTGTCGAAAATCAGCCGTTTGTGCTCGAACATTAAATGCCTCCAAATGGTATTTAATTAACTTCCCGGGGTGAAGAAACCCTTTTTGAGAACTCAGAGTGAGTAAATTGGCCATTTTCATGCACTTTTAACCATTCCATAAATCTTGTGTTTAGGGCCCCTGGAAGCATGAAAATCACTTTAAACATGCCAATGTTAGCTCTAACACTGATGATCCACCTACAAATGTGAACTGACGTTCAAAAATCAAACATTTGAAAACTGACCATTTTCCACATTTCTGAAGCATGACGTAATGGGGGGGTGTTATCTCTTTTGTCGAAAATCAGCCGTTTTTGCTTGAACATTAAATGCCTCCAAATAGTATTTAATTCACTTCCCGAGCCCCTGGAAGCATGAAAATCACTTTAAACATGCTAATTTTAACTCTAACACTGATGATCCACCTACAAATGTGAACTGACGTTCAAAAATAAAACATTTGAAAACGGACCATTTTCCACATTTCTGAAGCATGACGTAATGGGGGGGTGTTATCTCTTTTGTCGAAAATCAGCCGTTTTTGCTCGAACATTAAATGCCTCCAAATGGTATTTAATTAACTTCCCGGGGTGAAGAAACCCTTTTTGAGAACTCAGAGTGAGTAAATTGGCCATTTTCATGCACTTTTAACCATTCCATAAATCTTGTGTTTAGGGCCCCTGGAAGCATGAAAATCACTTTAAACATGCCAATGTTAGCTCTAACACTGATGATCCACCTACAAATGTGAACTGACGTTCAAAAATCAAACATTTGAAAACAGACCATTTTCCACATTTCTGAAGCATGACGTAATGGGGGGGTGTTATCTCTTTTGTCGAAAATCAGCCGTTTTTGCTTGAACATTAAATGCCTCCAAATAGTATTTAATTCACTTCCCGAGCCCCTGGAAGCATGAAAATCACTTTAAACATGCTAATTTTAGCTCTAACACTGATGATCCACCTACAAATGTGAACTGACGTTCAAAAATAAAACATTTGAAAACGGACCATTTTCCACATTTCTGAAGCATGACGTAATGTGGGGGGGGTGTTATCTCTTTTGTCGAAAATCAGCCGTTTTTGCTTGAACATTAAATGCCTCCAAATAGTATTTAATTCACTTCCCGAGCCCCTGGAAGCATGAAAATCACTTTAAACATGCTAATTTTAGCTCTAACACTGATGATCCACCTACAAATGTGAACTGACGTTCAAAAATAAAACATTTGAAAACGGACCATTTTCCACATTTCTGAAGCATGACGTAATGGGGGGGTGTTATCTCTTTTGTCGAAAATCAGCCGTTTTTGCTCGAACATTAAATGCCTCCAAATGGTATTTAATTAACTTCCCGGGGTGAAGAAACCCTTTTTGAGAACTCAGAGTGAGTAAATTGGCCATTTTCATGCACTTTTAACCATTCCATAAATCTTGTGTTTAGGGCCCCTAGAAGCATGAAAATCACTTTAAACATGCCAATGTTAGCTCTAACACTGATGATCCACCTATAAATGTGAACTGACGTTCAAAAATAAAACATTTGAAAACGGACCATTTTCCACATTTCTGAAGCATGACGTAATGGGGGGTGTTATCTCTTTTGTCGAAAATCAGCCATTTTTGCTCGAACATTAAATGCCTCCAAATGGTATTTAATTAACTTCCCGAGCCCCTGGAAGCATGAAAATCACTTTAAACATCCTAATTTTAGCTCTAACACTGATGATCCACCTACAAATGTGAACTGACGTTCAAAAATAAAACATTTGAAAACGGACCATTTTCCACATTTCTGAAGCATGACGTAATGGGGGGGGTGTTATCTCTTTTGTCGAAAATCAGCCGTTTTTGCTTGAACATTAAATGCCTTCAAATAGTATTTAATTCACTTCCCGAGCCCCTGGAAGCATGAAAATCACTTTAAACATGCTAATTTGAGCTCTAACACTGATGATCCACCTACAAATGTGAACTGACGTTCAGAAATGAAACATTTGAAAACGGACCATTTTCCACATTTCTGAAGCATGACGTAATGGGGGGGTGTTATCTCTTTTGTCGAAAATCAGCCGTTTTTGCTCGAACATTAAATGCCTCCAAATGGTATTTAATTAACTTCCCGGGGTGAAGAAACCCTTTTTGAGAACTCAGAGTGAGTAAATTGGCCATTTTCATGCACTTTTAACCATTCCATAAATCTTGTGTTTAGGGCCCCTGGAAGCATGAAAATCACTTTAAACATGCCAATGTTAGCTCTAACACTGATGATCCACCTACAAATGTGAACTGACGTTCAAAAATCAAACATTTGAAAACGGACCATTTTCCACATTTCTGAAGCATGACGTAATGGGGGGGTGTTATCTCTTTTGTCGAAAATCAGCCGTTTTTGCTTGAACATTAAATGCCTCCAAATAGTATTTAATTCTCTTCCCGAGCCCCTGGAAGCATGAAAATCACTTTAAACATGCTAATTTTAGCTCTAACACTGATGATCCACCTACAAATGTGAACTGACGTTCAAAAATAAAACATTTGAAAACGGACCATTTTCCACATTTCTGAAGCATGACGTAATGGGGGGGTGTTATCTCTTTTGTCGAAAATCAGCCGTTTTTGCTCGAACATTAAATGCCTCCAAATGGTATTTAATTAACTTCCCGGGGTGAAGAAACCCTTTTTGAGAACTCAGAGTGAGTAAATTGGCCATTTTCATGCACTTTTAACCATTCCATAAATCTTGTGTTTAGGGCCCCTGGAAGCATGAAAATCACTTTAAACATGCCAATGTTAGCTCTAACACTGATGATCCACCTACAAATGTGAACTGACGTTCAAAAATCAAACATTTGAAAACGGACCATTTTCCACATTTCTGAAGCATGACGTAATGGGGGGGTGTTATCTCTTTTGTCGAAAATCAGCCGTTTTTGCTTGAACAATAAATGCCTCCAAATAGTATTTAATTCACTTCCCGAGCCCCTGGAAGCATGAAAATCACTTTAAACATGCTAATTTTAGCTCTAACACTGATGATCCACCTACAAATGTGAACTGACGTTCAAAAATAAAACATTTGAAAACGGACCATTTTCCACATTTCTGAAGCATGACGTAATGGGGGGGTGTTATCTCTTTTGTCGAAAATCAGCCGTTTTTGCTCGAACATTAAATGCCTCCAAATGGTATTTAATTAACTTCCCGGGGTGAAGAAACCCTTTTTGAGAACTCAGAGTGAGTAAATTGGCCATTTTCATGCACTTTTAACCATTCCATAAATCTTGTGTTTAGGGCCCCTAGAAGCATGAAAATCACTTTAAACATGCCAATGTTAGCTCTAACACTGATGATCCACCTATAAATGTGAACTGACGTTCAAAAATAAAACATTTGAAAACGGACCATTTTCCACATTTCTGAAGCATGACGTAATGGGGGGTGTTATCTCTTTTGTCGAAAATCAGCCGTTTTTGCTTGAACATTAAATGCCTCCAAATAGTATTTAATTCACTTCCCGAGCCCCTGGAAGCATGAAAATCACTTTAAACATGCTAATTTTAGCTCTAACACTGATGATCCACCTACAAATGTGAACTGACGTTCAAAAATAAAACATTTGAAAACGGACCATTTTCCACATTTCTGAAGCATGACGTAATGGGGGGGTGTTATCTCTTTTGTCGAAAATCAGCCGTTTGTGCTCGAACATTAAATGCCTCCAAATGGTATTTAATTAACTTCCCGGGGTGAAGAAACCCTTTTTGAGAACTCAGAGTGAGTAAATTGGCCATTTTCATGCACTTTTAACCATTCCATAAATCTTGTGTTTAGGGCCCCTAGAAGCATGAAAATCACTTTAAACATGCCAATGTTAGCTCTAACACTGATGATCCACCTATAAATGTGAACTGACGTTCAAAAATAAAACATTTGAAAACGGACCATTTTCCACATTTCTGAAGCATGACGTAATGGGGGGTGTTATCTCTTTTGTCGAAAATCAGCCATTTTTGCTCGAACATTAAATGCCTCCAAATGGTATTTAATTAACTTCCCGAGCCCCTGGAAGCATGAAAATCACTTTAAACATCCTAATTTTAGCTCTAACACTGATGATCCACCTACAAATGTGAACTGACGTTCAAAAATAAAACATTTGAAAACGGACCATTTTCCACATTTCTGAAGCATGACGTAATGGGGGGGGTGTTATCTCTTTTGTCGAAAATCAGCCGTTTTTGCTTGAACATTAAATGCCTTCAAATAGTATTTAATTCACTTCCCGAGCCCCTGGAAGCATGAAAATCACTTTAAACATGCTAATTTGAGCTCTAACACTGATGATCCACCTACAAATGTGAACTGACGTTCAGAAATGAAACATTTGAAAACGGACCATTTTCCACATTTCTGAAGCATGACGTAATGGGGGGGTGTTATCTCTTTTGTCGAAAATCAGCCGTTTTTGCTCGAACATTAAATGCCTCCAAATGGTATTTAATTAACTTCCCGGGGTGAAGAAACCCTTTTTGAGAACTCAGAGTGAGTAAATTGGCCATTTTCATGCACTTTTAACCATTCCATAAATCTTGTGTTTAGGGCCCCTGGAAGCATGAAAATCACTTTAAACATGCCAATGTTAGCTCTAACACTGATGATCCACCTACAAATGTGAACTGACGTTCAAAAATCAAACATTTGAAAACGGACCATTTTCCACATTTCTGAAGCATGACGTAATGGGGGGGTGTTATCTCTTTTGTCGAAAATCAGCCGTTTTTGCTCGAACATTAAATGCCTCCAAATGGTATTTAATTAACTTCCCGGGGTGAAGAAACCCTTTTTGAGAACTCAGAGTGAGTAAATTGGCCATTTTCATGCACTTTTAACCATTCCATAAATCTTGTGTTTAGGGCCCCTGGAAGCATGAAAATCACTTTAAACATGCCAATGTTAGCTCTAACACTGATGATCCACCTACAAATGTGAACTGACGTTCAAAAATCAAACATTTGAAAACGGACCATTTTCCACATTTCTGAAGCATGACGTAATGGGGGGGTGTTATCTCTTTTGTCGAAAATCAGCCGTTTTTGCTTGAACATTAAATGCCTCCAAATAGTATTTAATTCACTTCCCGAGCCCCTGGAAGCATGAAAATCACTTTAAACATGCTAATTTTAGCTCTAACACTGATGATCCACCTACAAATGTGAACTGACGTTCAAAAATAAAACATTTGAAAACGGACCATTTTCCACATTTCTGAAGCATGACGTAATGGGGGGGTGTTATCTCTTTTGTCGAAAATCAGCCGTTTTTGCTCGAACATTAAATGCCTCCAAATGGTATTTAATTAACTTCCCGGGGTGAAGAAACCCTTTTTGAGAACTCAGAGTGAGTAAATTGGCCATTTTCATGCACTTTTAACCATTCCATAAATCTTGTGTTTAGGGCCCCTGGAAGCATGAAAATCACTTTAAACATGCCAATGTTAGCTCTAACACTGATGATCCACCTACAAATGTGAACTGACGTTCAAAAATCAAACATTTGAAAACGGTCCATTTTCCACATTTCTGAAGCATGACGTAATGGGGGGTGTTATCTCTTTTGTCGAAAATCAGCCGTTTTTGCTTGAACATTAAATGCCTCCAAATAGTATTTAATTCTCTTCCCGAGCCCCTGGAAGCATGAAAATCACTTTAAACATGCTAATTTTAGCTCTAACACTGATGATCCACCTACAAATGTGAACTGACGTTCAAAAATAAAACATTTGAAAACGGACCATTTTCCACATTTCTGAAGCATGACGTAATGGGGGGGTGTTATCTCTTTTGTCGAAAATCAGCCGTTTTTGCTCGAACATTAAATGCCTCCAAATGGTATTTAATTAACTTCCCGGGGTGAAGAAACCCTTTTTGAGAACTCAGAGTGAGTAAATTGGCCATTTTCATGCACTTTTAACCATTCCATAAATCTTGTGTTTAGGGCCCCTGGAAGCATGAAAATCACTTTAAACATGCCAATGTTAGCTCTAACACTGATGATCCACCTACAAATGTGAACTGACGTTCAAAAATCAAACATTTGAAAACGGACCATTTTCCACATTTCTGAAGCATGACGTAATGGGGGGGTGTTATCTCTTTTGTCGAAAATCAGCCGTTTTTGCTTGAACATTAAATGCCTCCAAATAGTATTTAATTCACTTCCCGAGCCCCTGGAAGCATGAAAATCACTTTAAACATGCTAATTTTAGCTCTAACACTGATGATCCACCTACAAATGTGAACTGACGTTCAAAAATAAAACATTTGAAAACGGACCATTTTCCACATTTCTGAAGCATGACGTAATGGGGGGGTGTTATCTCTTTTGTCGAAAATCAGCCGTTTTTGCTCGAACATTAAATGCCTCCAAATGGTATTTAATTAACTTCCCGGGGTGAAGAAACCCTTTTTGAGAACTCAGAGTGAGTAAATTGGCCATTTTCATGCACTTTTAACCATTCCATAAATCTTGTGTTTAGGGCCCCTAGAAGCATGAAAATCACTTTAAACATGCCAATGTTAGCTCTAACACTGATGATCCACCTATAAATGTGAACTGACGTTCAAAAATAAAACATTTGAAAACGGACCATTTTCCACATTTCTGAAGCATGACGTAATGGGGGGTGTTATCTCTTTTGTCGAAAATCAGCCATTTTTGCCCGAACATTAAATGCCTCCAAATGGTATTTAATTAACTTCCCGAGCCCCTGGAAGCATGAAAATCACTTTAAACATCCTAATTTTAGCTCTAACACTGATGATCCACCTACAAATGTGAACTGACGTTCAAAAATAAAACATTTGAAAACGGACCATTTTCCACATTTCTGAAGCATGACGTAATGGGGGGGGGTGTTATCTCTTTTGTCGAAAATCAGCCGTTTTTGCTTGAACATTAAATGCCTTCAAATAGTATTTAATTCACTTCCCGAGCCCCTGGAAGCATGAAAATCACTTTAAACATGCTAATTTGAGCTCTAACACTGATGATCCACCTACAAATGTGAACTGACGTTCAGAAATGAAACATTTGAAAACGGACCATTTTCCACTTTTCTGAAGCATGACGTAATGGGGGGGTGTTATCTCTTTTGTCGAAAATCAGCCGTTTTTGCTCGAACATTAAATGCCTCCAAATGGTATTTAATTAACTTCCCGGGGTGAAGAAACCCTTTTTGAGAACTCAGAGTGAGTAAATTGGCCATTTTCATGCACTTTTAACCATTCCATAAATCTTGTGTTTAGGGCCCCTGGAAGCATGAAAATCACTTTAAACATGCCAATGTTAGCTCTAACACTGATGATCCACCTATAAATGTGAACTGACGTTCAAAAATAAAACATTTGAAAACGGACCATTTTCCACATTTCTGAAGCATGACGTAATGGGGGGGTGTTATCTCTTTTGTCGAAAATCAGCCGTTTTTGCTTGAACATTAAATGCCTCCAAATAGTATTTAATTCACTTTCCGAGCCCCTGGAAGCATGAAAATCACTTTAAACATGCTAATTTGAGCTCTAACACTGATGATCCACCTACAAATGTGAACTGACGTTCAAAAATAAAACATTTGAAAACGGACCATTTTCCACATTTCTGAAGCATGACGTAATGGGGGGTGTTATCTCTTTTGTCGAAAATCAGCCGTTTTTGCTCGAACATTAAATGCCTCCAAATGGTATTTATTTAACTTCCCGAGCCCCTGGAAGCATGAAAATCACTTTAAACATGCTAATTTTAGCTCTAACACTGATGATCCACCTACAAATGTGAACTGACGTTCAAAAATAAAACATTTGAAAACGGACCATTTTCCACATTTCTGAAGCATGACGTAATGGGGGGTGTTATCTCTTTTGTCGAAAATCAGCCGTTTTTGCTCGAACATTAAATGCCTCCAAATGGTATTTATTTAACTTCCCGAGCCCCTGGAAGCATGAAAATCACTTTAAACATACTAATATTAGCTCTAACACTGATGATCCACCTACAAATGTGAACTGACGTTCAAAAATAAAACATTTGAAAACGGACCATTTTCCACATTTCGGAAGCATGACGTAATGGGGGGGTGTTATCTCTTTTGTCGAAAATCAGCCGTTTTTGCTCGAACATTAAATGCCTCCAAATGGTATTTAATTAACTTCCCGGGGTGAAGAAACCCTTTTTGAGAACTCAGAGTGAGTAAATTGGCCATTTTCATGCACTTTTAACCATTCCATAAATCTTGTGTTTAGGGCCCCTAGAAGCATGAAAATCACTTTAAACATGCCAATGTTAGCTCTAACACTGATGATCCACCTATAAATGTGAACTGACGTTCAAAAATAAAACATTTGAAAACGGACCATTTTCCACATTTCTGAAGCATGACGTAATGGGGGGGGTGTTATCTCTTTTGTCGAAAATCAGCCGTTTTTGCTTGAACATTAAATGCCTTCAAATAGTATTTAATTCACTTCCCGAGCCCCTTGAAGCATGAAAATCACTTTAAACATGCTAATTTGAGCTCTAACACTGATGATCCACCTACAAATGTGAACTGACGTTCAGAAATGAAACATTTGAAAACTGACCATTTTCCACTTTTCTGAAGCATGACGTAATGGGGGGGTGTTATCTCTTTTGTCGAAAATCAGCCGTTTTTGCTCGAACATTAAATGCCTCCAAATGGTATTTAATTAACTTCCCGGGGTGAAGAAACCCTTTTTGAGAACTCAGAGTGAGTAAATTGGCCATTTTCCTGCACTTTTAACCATTCCATAAATCTTGTGTTTAGGGCCCCTGGAAGCATGAAAATAACTTTAAACATGCCAATGTTAGCTCTAACACTGATGATCCACCTATAAATGTGAACTGACGTTCAAAAATAAAACATTTGAAAACGGACCATTTTCCACATTTCTGAAGCATGACGTAATGGGGGGGTGTTATCTCTTTTGTCGAAAATCAGCCGTTTTTGCTTGAACATTAAATGCCTCCAAATAGTATTTAATTCACTTTCCGAGCCCCTGGAAGCATGAAAATCACTTTAAACATGCTAATTTGAGCTCTAACACTGATGATCCACCTACAAATGTGAACTGACGTTCAAAAATAAAACATTTGAAAACGGACCATTTTCCACATTTCTGAAGCATGACGTAATGGGGGGGTGTTATCTCTTTTGTCGAAAATCAGCCGTTTTTGCTCGAACATTAAATGCCTCCAAATGGTATTTATTTAACTTCCCGAGCCCCTGGAAGCATGAAAATCACTTTAAACATGCTAATTTTAGCTCTAACACTGATGATCCACCTACAAATGTGAACTGACGTTCAAAAATAAAACATTTGAAAACGGACCATTTTCCACATTTCTGAAGCATGACGTAATGGGGGGTGTTATCTCTTTTGTCGAAAATCAGCCGTTTTTGCTCGAACATTAAATGCCTCCAAATGGTATTTATTTAACTTCCCGAGCCCCTGGAAGCATGAAAATCACTTTAAACATACTAATTTTAGCTCTAACACTGATGATCCACCTACAAATGTGAACTGACGTTCAAAAATAAAACATTTGAAAACGGACCATTTTCCACATTTCGGAAGCATGACGTAATGGGGGGGTGTTATCTCTTTTGTCGAAAATCAGCCGTTTTTGCTCGAACATTAAATGCCTCCAAATGGTATTTAATTAACTTCCCTGGGTGAAGAAACCCTTTTTGAGAACTCAGAGTGAGTAAATTGGCCATTTTCATGCACTTTTAACCATTCCATAAATCTTGTGTTTAGGGCCCCTGGAAGCATGAAAATCACTTTAAACATGCTAATTTTAGCTCTAACACTGATGATCCACCTACAAATGTGAACTGACGTTCAAAAATAAAACATTTGAAAACGGACCATTTTCCACGTTTCTGAAGCATGACGTAATGGGGGGGGTGTTATCTCTTTTGTCGAAAATCAGCCGTTTTTGCTCGAACATTAAATGCCTCCAAATGGTATTTAATTAACTTCTCGGGGTGACGAAACCCTTTTTGAGAACTCAGAGTGAGTAAATTGGCCATTTTCATGCACTTTTAACCATTCCATAAATCTTGTGTTTAGGGCCCCTGGAAGCATGAAAATCACTTTAAACATGCCAATGTTAGCTCTAACACTGATGATCCACCTACAAATGTGAACTGACGTTCAAAAATCAAACATTTGAAAACGGACCATTTTCCACATTTCTGAAGCATGACGTAATGGGGGGGTGTTATCTCTTTTGTCGAAAATCAGCCATTTTTGCTTGAACATTAAATGCCTCCAAATAGTATTTAATTCTCTTCCCGAGCCCCTGGAAGCATGAAAATCACTTTAAACATGCTAATTTTAGCTCTAACACTGATGATCCACCTACAAATGTGAACTGACGTTCAAAAATAAAACATTTGAAAACGGACCATTTTCCACATTTCTGAAGCATGACGTAATGGGGGGGTGTTATCTCTTTTGTCGAAAATCAGCCGTTTTTGCTCGAACATTAAATGCCTCCAAATGGTATTTAATTAACTTCCCGGGGTGAAGAAACCCTTTTTGAGAACTCAGAGTGAGTAAATTGGCCATTTTCATGCACTTTTAACCATTCCATAAATCTTGTGTTTAGGGCCCCTGGAAGCATGAAAATCACTTTAAACATGCCAATGTTAGCTCTAACACTGATGATCCACCTACAAATGTGAACTGACGTTCAAAAATCAAACATTTGAAAACGGACCATTTTCCACATTTCTGAAGCATGCCGTAATGGGGGGGTGTTATCTCTTTTGTCGAAAATCAGCCGTTTTTGCTTGAACATTAAATGCCTCCAAATAGTATTTAATTCACTTCCCGAGCCCCTGGAAGCATGAAAATCACTTTAAACATGCTAATTTTAGCTCTAACACTGATGATCCACCTACAAATGTGAACTGACGTTCAAAAATAAAACATTTGAAAACGGACCATTTTCCACATTTCTGAAGCATGACGTAATGGGGGGGTGTTATCTCTTTTGTCGAAAATCAGCCGTTTTTGCTCGAACATTAAATGCCTCCAAATGGTATTTAATTAACTTCCCGGGGTGAAGAAACCCTTTTTGAGAACTCAGAGTGAGTAAATTGGCCATTTTCATGCACTTTTAACCATTCCATAAATCTTGTGTTTAGGGCCCCTAGAAGCATGAAAATCACTTTAAACATGCCAATGTTAGCTCTAACACTGATGATCCACCTATAAATGTGAACTGACGTTCAAAAATAAAACATTTGAAAACGGACCATTTTCCACATTTCTGAAGCATGACTTAATGGGAGGTGTCATCTCTTTTGTCGAAAATCAGCCATTTTTGCTCGAACATTAAATGCCTCCAAATGGTATTTAATTAACTTCCCGAGCCCCTGGAAGCATGAAAATCACTTTAAACATCCTAATTTTAGCTCTAACACTGATGATCCACCTACAAATGTGAACTGACGTTCAAAAATAAAACATTTGAAAACGGACCATTTTCCACATTTCTGAAGCATGACGTAATGGGGGGGGTGTTATCTCTTTTGTCGAAAATCAGCCGTTTTTGCTTGAACATTAAAAGCCTTCAAATAGTATTTAATTCACTTCCCGAGCCCCTGGAAGCATGAAAATCACTTTAAACATGCTAATTTGAGCTCTAACACTGATGATCCACCTACAAATGTGAACTGACGTTCAGAAATGAAACATTTGAAAACGGACCATTTTCCACATTTCTGAAGCATGACGTAATGGGGGGGTGTTATCTCTTTTGTCGAAAATCAGCCGTTTTTGCTCGAACATTAAATGCCTCCAAATGGTATTTATTTAACTTCCCGAGCCCCTGGAAGCATGAAAATCACTTTAAACATGCTAATTTTAGCTCTAACACTGATGATCCACCTACAAATGTGAACTGACGTTCAAAAATAAAACATTTGAAAACGGACCATTTTCCACATTTCTGAAGCATGACGTAATGGGGGGTGTTATCTCTTTTGTCGAAAATCAGCCGTTTTTGCTCGAACATTAAATGCCTCCAAATGGTATTTATTTAACTTCCCGAGCCCCTGGAAGCATGAAAATCACTTTAAACATGCTAATTTTAGCTCTAACACTGATGATCCACCTACAAATGTGAACTGACGTTCAAAAATAAAACATTTGAAAACGGACCATTTTCCACATTTCTGAAGCATGACGTAATGGGGGGGTGTTATCTCTTTTGTCGAAAATCAGCCGTTTTTGCTCGAACATTAAATGCCTCCAAATGGTATTTAATTAACTTCCCGGGGTGAAGAAACCCTTTTTGAGAACTCAGAGTGAGTAAATTGGCCATTTTCATGCACTTTTAACCATTCCATAAATCTTGTGTTTAGGGCCCCTAGAAGCTTGAAAATCACTTTAAACATGCCAATGTTAGCTCTAACACTGATGATCCACCTATAAATGTGAACTGACGTTCAAAAATAAAACATTTGAAAACGGACCATTTTCCACATTTCTGAAGCATGACGTAAAGGGGGGTGTTATCTCTTTTGTCGAAAATCAGCCATTTTTGCTCGAACATTAAATGCCTCCAAATGGTATTTAATTAACTTCCCGAGCCCCTGGAAGCATGAAAATCACTTTAAACATCCTAATTTTAGCTCTAACACTGATGATCCACCTACAAATGTGAACTGACGTTCAAAAATAAAACATTTGAAAACGGACCATTTTCCACATTTCTGAAGCATGACGTAATGGGGGGGTGTTATCTCTTTTGTCGAAAATCAGCCGTTTTTGCTTGAACATTAAATGCCTTCAAATAGTATTTAATTCACTTCCCGAGCCCCTGGAAGCATGAAAATCACTTTAAACATGCTAATTTGAGCTCTAACACTGATGATCCACCTACAAATGTGAACTGACGTTCAGAAATGAAACATTTGAAAACGGACCATTTTCCACATTTCTGAAGCATGACGTAATGGGGGGGGTGTTATCTCTTTTGTCGAAAATCCGCCGTTTTTGCTCAAACATTAAATGCCTCCAAATGGTATTTAATTAACTTCCCGGGGTGAAGAAACCCTTTTTGAGAACTCAGAGTGAGTAAATTGGCCATTTTCATGCACTTTTAACCATTCCATAAATCTTGTGTTTAGGGCCCCTGGAAGCATGAAAATCACTTTAAACATGCCAATGTTAGCTCTAACACTGATGATCCACCTATAAATGTGAACTGACGTTCAAAAATAAAACATTTGAAAACGGACCATTTTCCACATTTCTGAAGCATGACGTAATGGGGGGGTGTTATCTCTTTTGTCGAAAATCAGCCGTTTTTGCTTGAACATTAAATGCCTCCAAATAGTATTTAATTCACTTTCCGAGCCCCTGGAAGCATGAAAATCACTTTAAACATGCTAATTTGAGCTCTAACACTGATGATCCACCTACAAATGTGAACTGACGTTCAAAAATAAAACATTTGAAAACGGACCATTTTCCACATTTCTGAAGCATGACGTAATGGGGGGGTGTTATCTCTTTTGTCGAAAATCAGCCGTTTTTGCTCGAACATTAAATGCCTCCAAATGGTATTTATTTAACTTCCCGAGCCCCTGGAAGCATGAAAATCACTTTAAACATGCTAATTTTAGCTCTAACACTGATGATCCACCTACAAATGTGAACTGACGTTCAAAAATAAAACATTTGAAAACTGACCATTTTCCACATTTCTGAAGCATGACGTAATGGGGGGTGTTATCTCTTTTGTCGAAAATCAGCCGTTTTTGCTCGAACATTAAATGCCTCCAAATTGTATTTATTTAACTTCCAGAGCCCCTGGAAGCATGAAAATCACTTTAAACATACTAATTTTAGCTCTAACACTGATGATCCACCTACAAATGTGAACTGACGTTCAAAAATAAAACATTTGAAAACGGACCATTTTCCACATTTCGGAAGCATGACGTAATGGGGGGGTGTTATCTCTTTTGTCGAAAATCAGCCGTTTTTGCTCGAACATTAAATGCCTCCAAATGGTATTTAATTAACTTCCCTGGGTGAAGAAACCCTTTTTGAGAACTCAGAGTGAGTAAATTGGCCATTTTCATGCACTTTTAACCATTCCATAAATCTTGTGTTTAGGGCCCCTGGAAGCATGAAAATCACTTTAAACATGCTAATTTTAGCTCTAACACTGATGATCCACCTACAAATGTGAACTGACGTTCAAAAATAAAACATTTGAAAACGGACCATTTTCCACATTTCTGAAGCATGACGTAATGGGGGGGGTGTTATCTCTTTTGTCGAAAATCAGCCGTTTTTGCTCGAACATTAAATGCCTCCAAATGGTATTTAATTAACTTCCCGGGGTGACGAAACCCTTTTTGAGAACTCAGAGTGAGTAAATTGGCCATTTTCATGCACTTTTAACCATTCCATAAATCTTGTGTTTAGGGCCCCTGGAAGCATGAAAATCACTTTAAACATGCCAATGTTAGCTCTAACACTGATGATCCACCTACAAATGTGAACTGACGTTCAAAAATCAAACATTTGAAAACGGACCATTTTCCACATTTCTGAAGCATGACGTAATGGGGGGGTGTTATCTCTTTTGTCGAAAATCAGCCGTTTTTGCTTGAACATTAAATGCCTCCAAATAGTATTTATTTCTCTTCCCGAGCCCCTGGAAGCATGAAAATCACTTTAAACATGCTAATTTTAGCTCTAACACTGATGATCCACCTACAAATGTGAACTGACGTTCAAAAATAAAACATTTGAAAACGGACCATTTTCCACATTTCTGAAGCATGACGTAATGGGGGGGTGTTATCTCTTTTGTCGAAAATCAGCCGTTTTTGCTCGAACATTAAATGCCTCCAAATGGTATTTAATTAACTTCCCGGGGTGAAGAAACCCTTTTTGAGAACTCAGAGTGAGTAAATTGGCCATTTTCATGCACTTTTAACCATTCCATAAATCTTGTGTTTAGAGCCCCTGGAAGCATGAAAATCACTTTAAACATGCCAATGTTAGCTCTAACACTGATGATCCACCTATAAATGTGAACTGACGTTCAAAAATAAAACATTTGAAAACGGACCATTTTCCACATTTCTGAAGCATGACGTAATGGGGGGTGTTATCTCTTTTGTCGAAAATCAGCCATTTTTGCTCGAACATTAAATGCCTCCAAATGGTATTTAATTAACTTCCCGAGCCCCTGGAAGCATGAAAATCACTTTAAACATTCTAATTTTAGCTCTAACACTGATGATCCACCTACAAATGTGAACTGACGTTCAAAAATAAAACATTTGAAAACGGACCATTTTCCACATTTCTGAAGCATGACGTAATGGGGGGGGGTGTTATCTCTTTTGTCGAAAATCAGCCGTTTTTGCTTGAACATTAAATGCCTTCAAATAGTATTTAATTCACTTCCCGAGCCCCTGGAAGCATGAAAATCACTTTAAACATGCTAATTTGAGCTCTAACACTGATGATCCACCTACAAATGTGAACTGACGTTCAGAAATGAAACATTTGAAAACGGACCATTTTCCACATTTCTGAAGCATGACGTAATGGGGGGGTGTTATCTCTTTTGTCGAAAATCAGCCGTTTTTGCTCGAACATTAAATGCCTCCAAATGGTATTTAATTAACTTCCCGGGGTGAAGAAACCCTTTTTGAGAACTCAGAGTGAGTAAATTGGCCATTTTCATGCACTTTTAACCATTCCATAAATCTTGTGTTTAGGGCCCCTGGAAGCATGAAAATCACTTTAAACATGCCAATGTTAGCTCTAACACTGATGATCCACCTATAAATGTGAACTGACGTTCAAAAATAAAACATTTGAAAACTGACCATTTTCCACATTTCTGAAGCATGACGTAATGGGGGGGTGTTATCTCTTTTGTCGAAAATCAGCCGTTTTTGCTTGAACATTAAATGCCTCCAAATAGTATTTAATTCACTTTCCGAGCCCCTGGAAGCATGAAAATCACTTTAAACATGCTAATTTGAGCTCTAACACTGATGATCCACCTACAAATGTGAACTGACGTTCAAAAATAAAACATTTGAAAACGGACCATTTTCCACATTTCTGAAGCATGACGTAATGGGGGGGTGTTATCTCTTTTGTCGAAAATCAGCCGTTTTTGCTCGAACATTAAATGCCTCCAAATGGTATTTATTTAACTTCCCGAGCCCCTGGAAGCATGAAAATCACTTTAAACATGCTAATTTTAGCTCTAACACTGATGATCCACCTACAAATGTGAACTGACGTTCAAAAATAAAACATTTGAAAACGGACCATTTTCCACATTTCTGAAGCATGACGTAATGGGGGGTGTTATCTCTTTTGTCGAAAATCAGCCGTTTTTGCTCGAACATTAAATGCCTCCAAATGGTATTTATTTAACTTCCCGAGCCCCTGGAAGCATGAAAATCACTTTAAACATACTAATTTTAGCTCTAACACTGATGATCCACCTACAAATGTGAACTGACGTTCAAAAATAAAACATTTGAAAACGGACCATTTTCCACATTTCGGAAGCATGACGTAATGGGGGGGTGTTATCTCTTTTGTCGAAAATCAGCCGTTTTTGCTCGAACATTAAATGCCTCCAAATGGTATTTAATTACCTTCCCGGGGTGACGAAACCCTTTTTGAGAACTCAGAGTGAGTAAATTGGCCATTTTCATGCACTTTTAACCATTCCATAAATCTTGTGTTTAGGGCCCCTGGAAGCATGAAAATCACTTTAAACATGCCAATGTTAGCTCTAACACTGATGATCCACCTACAAATGTGAACTGACGTTCAAAAATCAAACATTTGAAAACGGACCATTTTCCACATTTCTGAAGCATGACGTAATGGGGGGGTGTTATCTCTTTTGTCGAAAATCAGCCGTTTTTGCTTGAACATTAAATGCCTCCAAATAGTATTTAATTCTCTTCCCGAGCCCCTGGAAGCATGAAAATCACTTTAAACATGCTAATTTTAGCTCTAACACTGATGATCCACCTACAAATGTGAACTGACGTTCAAAAATAAAACATTTGAAAACGGACCATTTTCCACATTTCTGAAGCATGACGTAATGGGGGGGTGTTATCTCTTTTGTCGAAAATCAGCCGTTTTTGCTCGAACATTAAATGCCTCCAAATGGTATTTAATTAACTTCCCGGGGTGAAGAAACCCTTTTTGAGAACTCAGAGTGAGTAAATTGGCCATTTTCATGCACTTTTAACCATTCCATAAATCTTGTGTTTAGGGCCCCTAGAAGCATGAAAATCACTTTAAACATGCCAATGTTAGCTCTAACACTGATGATCCACCTATTAATGTGAACTGACGTTCAAAAATAAAACATTTGAAAACGGACCATTTTCCACATTTCTGAAGCATGACGTAATGGGGGGTGTTATCTCTTTTGTCGAAAATCAGCCATTTTTGCTCAAACATTAAATGCCTCCAAATGGTATTTAATTAACTTCCCGAGCCCCTGGAAGCATGAAAATCACTTTAAACATCCTAATTTTAGCTCTAACACTGATGATCCACCTACAAATGTGAACTGACGTTCAAAAATAAAACATTTGAAAACGGACCATTTTCCACATTTCTGAAGCATGACGTAATGGGGGGGGTGTTATCTCTTTTGTCGAAAATCAGCCGTTTTTGCTTGAACATTAAATGCCTTCAAATAGTATTTAATTCACTTCCCGAGCCCCTGGAAGCATGAAAATCACTTTAAACATGCTAATTTGAGCTCTAACACTGATGATCCACCTACAAATGTGAACTGACGTTCAGAAATGAAACATTTGAAAACGGACCATTTTCCACATTTCTGAAGCATGACGTAATGGGGGGGTGTTATCTCTTTTGTCGAAAATCAGCCGTTTTTGCTCGAACATTAAATGCCTCCAAATGGTATTTAATTAACTTCCCGGGGTGAAGAAACCCTTTTTGAGAACTCAGAGTGAGTAAATTGGCCATTTTCATGCACTTTTAACCATTCCATAAATCTTGTGTTTAGGGCCCCTGGAAGCATGAAAATCACTTTAAACATGCCAATGTTAGCTCTAACACTGATGATCCACCTATAAATGTGAACTGACGTACAAAAATAAAACATTTGAAAACGGACCATTTTCCACATTTCTGAAGCATGACGTAATGGGGGGGTGTTATCTCTTTTGTCGAAAATCAGCCGTTTTTGCTTGAACATTAAATGCCTCCAAATAGTATTTAATTCACTTTCCGAGCCCCTGGAAGCATGAAAATCACTTTAAACATGCTAATTTGAGCTCTAACACTGATGATCCACCTACAAATGTGAACTGACGTTCAAAAATAAAACATTTGAAAACGGACCATTTTCCACATTTCTGAAGCATGACGTAATGGGGGGGGTGTTATCTCTTTTGTCGAAAATCAGCCGTTTTTGCTCGAACATTAAATGCCTCCAAATGGTATTTATTTAACTTCCCGAGCCCCTGGAAGCATGAAAATCACTTTAAACATGCTAATTTTAGCTCTAACACTGATGATCCACCTACAAATGTGAACTGACGTTCAAAAATAAAACATTTGAAAACGGACCATTTTCCACTTTTCTGAAGCATGACGTAATGGGGGGTGTTATCTCTTTTGTCGAAAATCAGCCGTTTTTGCTCGAACATTAAATGCCTCCAAATGGTATTTATTTAACTTCCCGAGCCCCTGGAAGCATGAAAATCACTTTAAACATACCAATTTTAGCTCTAACACTGATGATCCACCTACAAATGTGAACTGACATTCAAAAATAAAACATTTGAAAACGGACCATTTTCCACATTTCGGAAGCATGACGTAATGGGGGGGTGTTATCTCTTTTGTCGAAAATCAGCCGTTTTTGCTCGAACATTAAATGCCTCCAAATGGTATTTAATTAACTTCCCTGGGTGAAGAAACCCTTTTTGAGAACTCAGAGTGAGTAAATTGGCCATTTTCATGCACTTTTAACCATTCCATAAATCTTGTGTTTAGGGCCCCTGGAAGCATGAAAATCACTTTAAACATGCTAATTTTAGCTCTAACACTGATGATCCACCTACAAATGTGAACTGACGTTCAAAAATAAAACATTTGAAAACGGACCATTTTCCACATTTCTGAAGCATGACGTAATGGGGGGGGTGTTATCTCTTTTGTCGAAAATCAGCCGTTTTTGCTCGAACATTAAATGCCTCCAAATGGTATTTAATTAACTTCCCGGGGTGACGAAACCCTTTTTGAGAACTCAGAGTGAGTAAATTGGCCATTTTCATGCACTTTTAACCATTCCATAAATCTTGTGTTTAGGGCCCCTGGAAGCATGAAAATCACTTTAAACATGCCAATGTTAGCTCTAACACTGATGATCCACCTACAAATGTGAACTGACGTTCAAAAATCAAACATTTGAAAACGGACCATTTTCCACATTTCTGAAGCATGACGTAATGGGGGGGTGTTATCTCTTTTGTCGAAAATCAGCTGTTTTTGCTTGAACATTAAATGCCTCCAAATAGTATTTAATTCTCTTCCCGGGCCCCTGGAAGCATGAAAATCACTTTAAACATGCTAATTTTAGCTCTAACACTGATGATCCACCTACAAATGTGAACTGACGTTCAAAAATAAAACATTTGAAAACGGACCATTTTCCACATTTCTGAAGCATGACGTAATGGGGGGGGTGTTATCTCTTTTGTCGAAAATCAGACGTTTTTGCTCGAACATTAAATGCCTCCAAATGGTATTTAATTAACTTCCCGGGGTGAAGAAACCCTTTTTGAGAACTCAGAGTGAGTAAATTGGCCATTTTCATGCACTTTTAACCATTCCATAAATCTTGTGTTTAGGGCCCCTGGAAGCATGAAAATCACTTTAAACATGCCAATGTTAGCTCTGACACTGATGATCCACCTACAAATGTGAACTGACGTTCAAAAATCAAACATTTGAAAACGGACCATTTTCCACATTTCTGAAGCATGACGTAATGGGGGGGTGTTATCTCTTTTGTCGAAAATCAGCCGTTTTTGCTTGAACATTAAATGCCTCCAAATAGTATTTAATTCACTTCCCGAGCCCCTGGAAGCATGAAAATCACTTTAAACATGCTAATTTTAACTCTAACACTGATGATCCACCTACAAATGTGAACTGACGTTCAAAAATAAAACATTTGAAAACGGACCATTTTCCACATTTCTGAAGCATGACGTAATGGGGGGGTGTTATCTCTTTTGTCGAAAATCAGCCGTTTTTGCTCGAACATTAAATGCCTCCAAATGGTATTTAATTAACTTCCCGGGGTGAAGAAACCCTTTTTGAGAACTCAGAGTGAGTAAATTGGCCATTTTCATGCACTTTTAACCATTCCATAAATCTTGTGTTTAGGGCCCCTGGAAGCATGAAAATCACTTTAAACATGCCAATGTTAGCTCTAACACTGATGATCCACCTACAAATGTGAACTGACGTTCAAAAATCAAACATTTGAAAACGGACCATTTTCCACATTTCTGAAGCATGACGTAATGGGGGGGTGTTATCTCTTTTGTCGAAAATCAGCCGTTTTTGCTTGAACATTAAATGCCTCCAAATAGTATTTAATTCACTTCCCGAGCCCCTGGAAGCATGAAAATCACTTTAAACATGCTAATTTTAGCTCTAACACTGATGATCCACCTACAAATGTGAACTGACGTTCAAAAATAAAACATTTGAAAACGGACCATTTTCAACATTTCTGAAGCATGACGTAATGGGGGGGTGTTATCTCTTTTGTCGAAAATCAGCCGTTTTTGCTCGAACATTAAATGCCTCCAAATGGTATTTAATTAACTTCCCGGGGTGACGAAACCCTTTTTGAGAACTCAGAGTGAGTAAATTGGCCATTTTCATGCACTTTTAACCATTCCATAAATCTTGTGTTTAGGGCCCCTGGAAGCATGAAAATCACTTTAAACATGCCAATGTTAGCTCTAACACTGATGATCCACCTACAAATGTGAACTGACGTTCAAAAATCAAACATTTGAAAACGGACCATTTTCCACATTTCTGAAGCATGACGTAATGGGGGGGTGTTATCTCTTTTGTCGAAAATCAGCCGTTTTTGCTTGAACATTAAATGCCTCCAAATAGTATTTAATTCTCTTCCCGAGCCCCTGGAAGCATGAAAATCACTTTAAACATGCTAATTTTAGCTCTAACACTGATGATCCACCTACAAATGTGAACTGACGTTCAAAAATAAAACATTTGAAAACGGACCATTTTCCACATTTCTGAAGCATGACGTAATGGGGGGGGTGTTATCTCTTTTGTCGAAAATCAGCCGTTTTTGCTCGAACATTAAATGCCTCCAAATGGTATTTAATTAACTTCCCGGGGTGAAGAAACCCTTTTTGAGAACTCAGAGTGAGTAAATTGGCCATTTTCATGCACTTTTAACCATTCCATAAATCTTGTGTTTAGGGCCCCTGGAAGCATGAAAATCACTTTAAACATGCCAATGTTAGCTCTAACACTGATGATCCACCTACAAATGTGAACTGACGTTCAAAAATCAAACATTTGAAAACGGACCATTTTCCACATTTCTGAAGCATGACGTAATGGGGGGGTGTTATCTCTTTTGTCGAAAATCAGCCGTTTTTGCTTGAACATTAAATGCCTCCAAATAGTATTTAATTCACTTCCCGAGCCCCTGGAAGCATGAAAATCACTTTAAACATGCTAATTTTAGCTCTAACACTGATGATCCACCTACAAATGTGAACTGACGTTCAAAAATAAAACATTTGAAAACGGACCATTTTCCACATTTCTGAAGCATGACGTAATGTGGGGGGGTGTTATCTCTTTTGTCGAAAATCAGCCGTTTGTGCTCGAACATTAAATGCCTCCAAATGGTATTTAATTAACTTCCCGGGGTGAAGAAACCCTTTTTGAGAACTCAGAGTGAGTAAATTGGCCATTTTCATGCACTTTTAACCATTCCATAAATCTTGTGTTTAGGGCCCCTGGAAGCATGAAAATCACTTTAAACATGCCAATGTTAGCTCTAACACTGATGATCCACCTACAAATGTGAACTGACGTTCAAAAATCAAACATTTGAAAACTGACCATTTTCCACATTTCTGAAGCATGACGTAATGGGGGGGTGTTATCTCTTTTGTCGAAAATCAGCCGTTTTTGCTTGAACATTAAATGCCTCCAAATAGTATTTAATTCACTTCCCGAGCCCCTGGAAGCATGAAAATCACTTTAAACATGCTAATTTTAGCTCTAACACTGATGATCCACCTACAAATGTGAACTGACGTTCAAAAATAAAACATTTGAAAACGGACCATTTTCCACATTTCTGAAGCATGACGTAATGGGGGGGTGTTATCTCTTTTGTCGAAAATCAGCCGTTTTTGCTCGAACATTAAATGCCTCCAAATGGTATTTAATTAACTTCCCGGGGTGAAGAAACCCTTTTTGAGAACTCAGAGTGAGTAAATTGGCCATTTTCATGCACTTTTAACCATTCCATAAATCTTGTGTTTAGGGCCCCTAGAAGCATGAAAATCACTTTAAACATGCCAATGTTAGCTCTAACACTGATGATCCACCTATAAATGTGAACTGACGTTCAAAAATAAAACATTTGAAAACGGACCATTTTCCACATTTCTGAAGCATGACTTAATGGGAGGTGTCATCTCTTTTGTCGAAAATCAGCCATTTTTGCTCGAACATTAAATGCCTCCAAATGGTATTTAATTAACTTCCCGAGCCCCTGGAAGCATGAAAATCACTTTAAACATCCTAATTTTAGCTCTAACACTGATGATCCACCTACAAATGTGAACTGACGTTCAAAAATAAAACATTTGAAAACGGACCATTTTCCACATTTCTGAAGCATGACGTAATGGGGGGGGTGTTATCTCTTTTGTCGAAAATCAGCCGTTTTTGCTTGAACATTAAAAGCCTTCAAATAGTATTTAATTCACTTCCCGAGCCCCTGGAAGCATGAAAATCACTTTAAACATGCTAATTTGAGCTCTAACACTGATGATCCACCTACAAATGTGAACTGACGTTCAGAAATGAAACATTTGAAAACGGACCATTTTCCACATTTCTGAAGCATGACGTAATGGGGGGGTGTTATCTCTTTTGTCGAAAATCAGCCGTTTTTGCTCGAACATTAAATGCCTCCAAATGGTATTTATTTAACTTCCCGAGCCCCTGGAAGCATGAAAATCACTTTAAACATGCTAATTTTAGCTCTAACACTGATGATCCACCTACAAATGTGAACTGACGTTCAAAAATAAAACATTTGAAAACGGACCATTTTCCACATTTCTGAAGCATGACGTAATGGGGGGTGTTATCTCTTTTGTCGAAAATCAGCCGTTTTTGCTCGAACATTAAATGCCTCCAAATGGTATTTATTTAACTTCCCGAGCCCCTGGAAGCATGAAAATCACTTTAAACATGCTAATTTTAGCTCTAACACTGATGATCCACCTACAAATGTGAACTGACGTTCAAAAATAAAACATTTGAAAACGGACCATTTTCCACATTTCTGAAGCATGACGTAATGGGGGGGTGTTATCTCTTTTGTCGAAAATCAGCCGTTTTTGCTCGAACATTAAATGCCTCCAAATGGTATTTAATTAACTTCCCGGGGTGAAGAAACCCTTTTTGAGAACTCAGAGTGAGTAAATTGGCCATTTTCATGCACTTTTAACCATTCCATAAATCTTGTGTTTAGGGCCCCTAGAAGCTTGAAAATCACTTTAAACATGCCAATGTTAGCTCTAACACTGATGATCCACCTATAAATGTGAACTGACGTTCAAAAATAAAACATTTGAAAACGGACCATTTTCCACATTTCTGAAGCATGACGTAAAGGGGGGTGTTATCTCTTTTGTCGAAAATCAGCCATTTTTGCTCGAACATTAAATGCCTCCAAATGGTATTTAATTAACTTCCCGAGCCCCTGGAAGCATGAAAATCACTTTAAACATCCTAATTTTAGCTCTAACACTGATGATCCACCTACAAATGTGAACTGACGTTCAAAAATAAAACATTTGAAAACGGACCATTTTCCACATTTCTGAAGCATGACGTAATGGGGGGGTGTTATCTCTTTTGTCGAAAATCAGCTGTTTTTGCTTGAACATTAAATGCCTTCAAATAGTATTTAATTCACTTCCCGAGCCCCTGGAAGCATGAAAATCACTTTAAACATGCTAATTTGAGCTCTAACACTGATGATCCACCTACAAATGTGAACTGACGTTCAGAAATGAAACATTTGAAAACGGACCATTTTCCACATTTCTGAAGCATGACGTAATGGGGGGGGTGTTATCTCTTTTGTCGAAAATCCGCCGTTTTTGCTCAAACATTAAATGCCTCCAAATGGTATTTAATTAACTTCCCGGGGTGAAGAAACCCTTTTTGAGAACTCAGAGTGAGTAAATTGGCCATTTTCATGCACTTTTAACCATTCCATAAATCTTGTGTTTAGGGCCCCTGGAAGCATGAAAATCACTTTAAACATGCCAATGTTAGCTCTAACACTGATGATCCACCTATAAATGTGAACTGACGTTCAAAAATAAAACATTTGAAAACGGACCATTTTCCACATTTCTGAAGCATGACGTAATGGGGGGGTGTTATCTCTTTTGTCGAAAATCAGCCGTTTTTGCTTGAACATTAAATGCCTCCAAATAGTATTTAATTCACTTTCCGAGCCCCTGGAAGCATGAAAATCACTTTAAACATGCTAATTTGAGCTCTAACACTGATGATCCACCTACAAATGTGAACTGACGTTCAAAAATAAAACATTTGAAAACGGACCATTTTCCACATTTCTGAAGCATGACGTAATGGGGGGGTGTTATCTCTTTTGTCGAAAATCAGCCGTTTTTGCTCGAACATTAAATGCCTCCAAATGGTATTTATTTAACTTCCCGAGCCCCTGGAAGCATGAAAATCACTTTAAACATGCTAATTTTAGCTCTAACACTGATGATCCACCTACAAATGTGAACTGACGTTCAAAAATAAAACATTTGAAAACTGACCATTTTCCACATTTCTGAAGCATGACGTAATGGGGGGTGTTATCTCTTTTGTCGAAAATCAGCCGTTTTTGCTCGAACATTAAATGCCTCCAAATTGTATTTATTTAACTTCCAGAGCCCCTGGAAGCATGAAAATCACTTTAAACATACTAATTTTAGCTCTAACACTGATGATCCACCTACAAATGTGAACTGACGTTCAAAAATAAAACATTTGAAAACGGACCATTTTCCACATTTCGGAAGCATGACGTAATGGGGGGGTGTTATCTCTTTTGTCGAAAATCAGCCGTTTTTGCTCGAACATTAAATGCCTCCAAATGGTATTTAATTAACTTCCCTGGGTGAAGAAACCCTTTTTGAGAACTCAGAGTGAGTAAATTGGCCATTTTCATGCACTTTTAACCATTCCATAAATCTTGTGTTTAGGGCCCCTGGAAGCATGAAAATCACTTTAAACATGCTAATTTTAGCTCTAACACTGATGATCCACCTACAAATGTGAACTGACGTTCAAAAATAAAACATTTGAAAACGGACCATTTTCCACATTTCTGAAGCATGACGTAATGGGGGGGGTGTTATCTCTTTTGTCGAAAATCAGCCGTTTTTGCTCGAACATTAAATGCCTCCAAATGGTATTTAATTAACTTCCCGGGGTGACGAAACCCTTTTTGAGAACTCAGAGTGAGTAAATTGGCCATTTTCATGCACTTTTAACCATTCCATAAATCTTGTGTTTAGGGCCCCTGGAAGCATGAAAATCACTTTAAACATGCCAATGTTAGCTCTAACACTGATGATCCACCTACAAATGTGAACTGACGTTCAAAAATCAAACATTTGAAAACGGACCATTTTCCACATTTCTGAAGCATGACGTAATGGGGGGGTGTTATCTCTTTTGTCGAAAATCAGCCGTTTTTGCTTGAACATTAAATGCCTCCAAATAGTATTTATTTCTCTTCCCGAGCCCCTGGAAGCATGAAAATCACTTTAAACATGCTAATTTTAGCTCTAACACTGATGATCCACCTACAAATGTGAACTGACGTTCAAAAATAAAACATTTGAAAACGGACCATTTTCCACATTTCTGAAGCATGACGTAATGGGGGGGTGTTATCTCTTTTGTCGAAAATCAGCCGTTTTTGCTCGAACATTAAATGCCTCCAAATGGTATTTAATTAACTTCCCGGGGTGAAGAAACCCTTTTTGAGAACTCAGAGTGAGTAAATTGGCCATTTTCATGCACTTTTAACCATTCCATAAATCTTGTGTTTAGAGCCCCTGGAAGCATGAAAATCACTTTAAACATGCCAATGTTAGCTCTAACACTGATGATCCACCTATAAATGTGAACTGACGTTCAAAAATAAAACATTTGAAAACGGACCATTTTCCACATTTCTGAAGCATGACGTAATGGGGGGTGTTATCTCTTTTGTCGAAAATCAGCCATTTTTGCTCGAACATTAAATGCCTCCAAATGGTATTTAATTAACTTCCCGAGCCCCTGGAAGCATGAAAATCACTTTAAACATTCTAATTTTAGCTCTAACACTGATGATCCACCTACAAATGTGAACTGACGTTCAAAAATAAAACATTTGAAAACGGACCATTTTCCACATTTCTGAAGCATGACGTAATGGGGGGGGGTGTTATCTCTTTTGTCGAAAATCAGCCGTTTTTGCTTGAACATTAAATGCCTTCAAATAGTATTTAATTCACTTCCCGAGCCCCTGGAAGCATGAAAATCACTTTAAACATGCTAATTTGAGCTCTAACACTGATGATCCACCTACAAATGTGAACTGACGTTCAGAAATGAAACATTTGAAAACGGACCATTTTCCACATTTCTGAAGCATGACGTAATGGGGGGGTGTTATCTCTTTTGTCGAAAATCAGCCGTTTTTGCTCGAACATTAAATGCCTCCAAATGGTATTTAATTAACTTCCCGGGGTGAAGAAACCCTTTTTGAGAACTCAGAGTGAGTAAATTGGCCATTTTCATGCACTTTTAACCATTCCATAAATCTTGTGTTTAGGGCCCCTGGAAGCATGAAAATCACTTTAAACATGCCAATGTTAGCTCTAACACTGATGATCCACCTATAAATGTGAACTGACGTTCAAAAATAAAACATTTGAAAACTGACCATTTTCCACATTTCTGAAGCATGACGTAATGGGGGGGTGTTATCTCTTTTGTCGAAAATCAGCCGTTTTTGCTTGAACATTAAATGCCTCCAAATAGTATTTAATTCACTTTCCGAGCCCCTGGAAGCATGAAAATCACTTTAAACATGCTAATTTGAGCTCTAACACTGATGATCCACCTACAAATGTGAACTGACGTTCAAAAATAAAACATTTGAAAACGGACCATTTTCCACATTTCTGAAGCATGACGTAATGGGGGGGTGTTATCTCTTTTGTCGAAAATCAGCCGTTTTTGCTCGAACATTAAATGCCTCCAAATGGTATTTATTTAACTTCCCGAGCCCCTGGAAGCATGAAAATCACTTTAAACATGCTAATTTTAGCTCTAACACTGATGATCCACCTACAAATGTGAACTGACGTTCAAAAATAAAACATTTGAAAACGGACCATTTTCCACATTTCTGAAGCATGACGTAATGGGGGGTGTTATCTCTTTTGTCGAAAATCAGCCGTTTTTGCTCGAACATTAAATGCCTCCAAATGGTATTTATTTAACTTCCCGAGCCCCTGGAAGCATGAAAATCACTTTAAACATACTAATTTTAGCTCTAACACTGATGATCCACCTACAAATGTGAACTGACGTTCAAAAATAAAACATTTGAAAACGGACCATTTTCCACATTTCGGAAGCATGACGTAATGGGGGGGTGTTATCTCTTTTGTCGAAAATCAGCCGTTTTTGCTCGAACATTAAATGCCTCCAAATGGTATTTAATTACCTTCCCGGGGTGACGAAACCCTTTTTGAGAACTCAGAGTGAGTAAATTGGCCATTTTCATGCACTTTTAACCATTCCATAAATCTTGTGTTTAGGGCCCCTGGAAGCATGAAAATCACTTTAAACATGCCAATGTTAGCTCTAACACTGATGATCCACCTACAAATGTGAACTGACGTTCAAAAATCAAACATTTGAAAACGGACCATTTTCCACATTTCTGAAGCATGACGTAATGGGGGGGTGTTATCTCTTTTGTCGAAAATCAGCCGTTTTTGCTTGAACATTAAATGCCTCCAAATAGTATTTAATTCTCTTCCCGAGCCCCTGGAAGCATGAAAATCACTTTAAACATGCTAATTTTAGCTCTAACACTGATGATCCACCTACAAATGTGAACTGACGTTCAAAAATAAAACATTTGAAAACGGACCATTTTCCACATTTCTGAAGCATGACGTAATGGGGGGGTGTTATCTCTTTTGTCGAAAATCAGCCGTTTTTGCTCGAACATTAAATGCCTCCAAATGGTATTTAATTAACTTCCCGGGGTGAAGAAACCCTTTTTGAGAACTCAGAGTGAGTAAATTGGCCATTTTCATGCACTTTTAACCATTCCATAAATCTTGTGTTTAGGGCCCCTAGAAGCATGAAAATCACTTTAAACATGCCAATGTTAGCTCTAACACTGATGATCCACCTATTAATGTGAACTGACGTTCAAAAATAAAACATTTGAAAACGGACCATTTTCCACATTTCTGAAGCATGACGTAATGGGGGGTGTTATCTCTTTTGTCGAAAATCAGCCATTTTTGCTCAAACATTAAATGCCTCCAAATGGTATTTAATTAACTTCCCGAGCCCCTGGAAGCATGAAAATCACTTTAAACATCCTAATTTTAGCTCTAACACTGATGATCCACCTACAAATGTGAACTGACGTTCAAAAATAAAACATTTGAAAACGGACCATTTTCCACATTTCTGAAGCATGACGTAATGGGGGGGGTGTTATCTCTTTTGTCGAAAATCAGCCGTTTTTGCTTGAACATTAAATGCCTTCAAATAGTATTTAATTCACTTCCCGAGCCCCTGGAAGCATGAAAATCACTTTAAACATGCTAATTTGAGCTCTAACACTGATGATCCACCTACAAATGTGAACTGACGTTCAGAAATGAAACATTTGAAAACGGACCATTTTCCACATTTCTGAAGCATGACGTAATGGGGGGGTGTTATCTCTTTTGTCGAAAATCAGCCGTTTTTGCTCGAACATTAAATGCCTCCAAATGGTATTTAATTAACTTCCCGGGGTGAAGAAACCCTTTTTGAGAACTCAGAGTGAGTAAATTGGCCATTTTCATGCACTTTTAACCATTCCATAAATCTTGTGTTTAGGGCCCCTGGAAGCATGAAAATCACTTTAAACATGCCAATGTTAGCTCTAACACTGATGATCCACCTATAAATGTGAACTGACGTACAAAAATAAAACATTTGAAAACGGACCATTTTCCACATTTCTGAAGCATGACGTAATGGGGGGGTGTTATCTCTTTTGTCGAAAATCAGCCGTTTTTGCTTGAACATTAAATGCCTCCAAATAGTATTTAATTCACTTTCCGAGCCCCTGGAAGCATGAAAATCACTTTAAACATGCTAATTTGAGCTCTAACACTGATGATCCACCTACAAATGTGAACTGACGTTCAAAAATAAAACATTTGAAAACGGACCATTTTCCACATTTCTGAAGCATGACGTAATGGGGGGGGTGTTATCTCTTTTGTCGAAAATCAGCCGTTTTTGCTCGAACATTAAATGCCTCCAAATGGTATTTATTTAACTTCCCGAGCCCCTGGAAGCATGAAAATCACTTTAAACATGCTAATTTTAGCTCTAACACTGATGATCCACCTACAAATGTGAACTGACGTTCAAAAATAAAACATTTGAAAACGGACCATTTTCCACTTTTCTGAAGCATGACGTAATGGGGGGTGTTATCTCTTTTGTCGAAAATCAGCCGTTTTTGCTCGAACATTAAATGCCTCCAAATGGTATTTATTTAACTTCCCGAGCCCCTGGAAGCATGAAAATCACTTTAAACATACCAATTTTAGCTCTAACACTGATGATCCACCTACAAATGTGAACTGACATTCAAAAATAAAACATTTGAAAACGGACCATTTTCCACATTTCGGAAGCATGACGTAATGGGGGGGTGTTATCTCTTTTGTCGAAAATCAGCCGTTTTTGCTCGAACATTAAATGCCTCCAAATGGTATTTAATTAACTTCCCTGGGTGAAGAAACCCTTTTTGAGAACTCAGAGTGAGTAAATTGGCCATTTTCATGCACTTTTAACCATTCCATAAATCTTGTGTTTAGGGCCCCTGGAAGCATGAAAATCACTTTAAACATGCTAATTTTAGCTCTAACACTGATGATCCACCTACAAATGTGAACTGACGTTCAAAAATAAAACATTTGAAAACGGACCATTTTCCACATTTCTGAAGCATGACGTAATGGGGGGGGTGTTATCTCTTTTGTCGAAAATCAGCCGTTTTTGCTCGAACATTAAATGCCTCCAAATGGTATTTAATTAACTTCCCGGGGTGACGAAACCCTTTTTGAGAACTCAGAGTGAGTAAATTGGCCATTTTCATGCA
The DNA here is from genome assembly GCF_964263255.1 of Lissotriton vulgaris. NCBI lineage: Eukaryota > Metazoa > Chordata > Amphibia > Caudata > Salamandridae > Lissotriton > Lissotriton vulgaris. Next base: position 93,550 of record NW_028246077.1, on the reverse strand, counting down.
CTTTTAACCATTCCATAAATCTTGTGTTTAGGGCCCCTGGAAGCATGAAAATCACTTTAAACATGCCAATGTTAGCTCTAACACTGATGATCCACCTACAAATGTGAACTGACGTTCAAAAATCAAACATTTGAAAACGGACCATTTTCCACATTTCTGAAGCATGACGTAATGGGGGGGTGTTATCTCTTTTGTCGAAAATCAGCTGTTTTTGCTTGAACATTAAATGCCTCCAAATAGTATTTAATTCTCTTCCCGGGCCCCTGGAAGCATGAAAATCACTTTAAACATGCTAATTTTAGCTCTAACACTGATGATCCACCTACAAATGTGAACTGACGTTCAAAAATAAAACATTTGAAAACGGACCATTTTCCACATTTCTGAAGCATGACGTAATGGGGGGGGTGTTATCTCTTTTGTCGAAAATCAGACGTTTTTGCTCGAACATTAAATGCCTCCAAATGGTATTTAATTAACTTCCCGGGGTGAAGAAACCCTTTTTGAGAACTCAGAGTGAGTAAATTGGCCATTTTCATGCACTTTTAACCATTCCATAAATCTTGTGTTTAGGGCCCCTGGAAGCATGAAAATCACTTTAAACATGCCAATGTTAGCTCTGACACTGATGATCCACCTACAAATGTGAACTGACGTTCAAAAATCAAACATTTGAAAACGGACCATTTTCCACATTTCTGAAGCATGACGTAATGGGGGGGTGTTATCTCTTTTGTCGAAAATCAGCCGTTTTTGCTTGAACATTAAATGCCTCCAAATAGTATTTAATTCACTTCCCGAGCCCCTGGAAGCATGAAAATCACTTTAAACATGCTAATTTTAACTCTAACACTGATGATCCACCTACAAATGTGAACTGACGTTCAAAAATAAAACATTTGAAAACGGACCATTTTCCACATTTCTGAAGCATGACGTAATGGGGGGGTGTTATCTCTTTTGTCGAAAATCAGCCGTTTTTGCTCGAACATTAAATGCCTCCAAATGGTATTTAATTAACTTCCCGGGGTGAAGAAACCCTTTTTGAGAACTCAGAGTGAGTAAATTGGCCATTTTCATGCACTTTTAACCATTCCATAAATCTTGTGTTTAGGGCCCCTGGAAGCATGAAAATCACTTTAAACATGCCAATGTTAGCTCTAACACTGATGATCCACCTACAAATGTGAACTGACGTTCAAAAATCAAACATTTGAAAACGGACCATTTTCCACATTTCTGAAGCATGACGTAATGGGGGGGTGTTATCTCTTTTGTCGAAAATCAGCCGTTTTTGCTTGAACATTAAATGCCTCCAAATAGTATTTAATTCACTTCCCGAGCCCCTGGAAGCATGAAAATCACTTTAAACATGCTAATTTTAGCTCTAACACTGATGATCCACCTACAAATGTGAACTGACGTTCAAAAATAAAACATTTGAAAACGGACCATTTTCAACATTTCTGAAGCATGACGTAATGGGGGGGGTGTTATCTCTTTTGTCGAAAATCAGCCGTTTTTGCTCGAACATTAAATGCCTCCAAATGGTATTTAATTAACTTCCCGGGGTGACGAAACCCTTTTTGAGAACTCAGAGTGAGTAAATTGGCCATTTTCATGCACTTTTAACCATTCCATAAATCTTGTGTTTAGGGCCCCTGGAAGCATGAAAATCACTTTAAACATGCCAATGTTAGCTCTAACACTGATGATCCACCTACAAATGTGAACTGACGTTCAAAAATCAAACATTTGAAAACGGACCATTTTCCACATTTCTGAAGCATGACGTAATGGGGGGGTGTTATCTCTTTTGTCGAAAATCAGCCGTTTTTGCTTGAACATTAAATGCCTCCAAATAGTATTTAATTCTCTTCCCGAGCCCCTGGAAGCATGAAAATCACTTTAAACATGCTAATTTTAGCTCTAACACTGATGATCCACCTACAAATGTGAACTGACGTTCAAAAATAAAACATTTGAAAACGGACCATTTTCCACATTTCTGAAGCATGACGTAATGGGGGGGGTGTTATCTCTTTTGTCGAAAATCAGCCGTTTTTGCTCGAACATTAAATGCCTCCAAATGGTATTTAATTAACTTCCCGGGGTGAAGAAACCCTTTTTGAGAACTCAGAGTGAGTAAATTGGCCATTTTCATGCACTTTTAACCATTCCATAAATCTTGTGTTTAGGGCCCCTGGAAGCATGAAAATCACTTTAAACATGCCAATGTTAGCTCTAACACTGATGATCCACCTACAAATGTGAACTGACGTTCAAAAATCAAACATTTGAAAACGGACCATTTTCCACATTTCTGAAGCATGACGTAATGGGGGGGTGTTATCTCTTTTGTCGAAAATCAGCCGTTTTTGCTTGAACATTAAATGCCTCCAAATAGTATTTAATTCACTTCCCGAGCCCCTGGAAGCATGAAAATCACTTTAAACATGCTAATTTTAGCTCTAACACTGATGATCCACCTACAAATGTGAACTGACGTTCAAAAATAAAACATTTGAAAACGGACCATTTTCCACATTTCTGAAGCATGACGTAATGTGGGGGGGTGTTATCTCTTTTGTCGAAAATCAGCCGTTTGTGCTCGAACATTAAATGCCTCCAAATGGTATTTAATTAACTTCCCGGGGTGAAGAAACCCTTTTTGAGAACTCAGAGTGAGTAAATTGGCCATTTTCATGCACTTTTAACCATTCCATAAATCTTGTGTTTAGGGCCCCTGGAAGCATGAAAATCACTTTAAACATGCCAATGTTAGCTCTAACACTGATGATCCACCTACAAATGTGAACTGACGTTCAAAAATCAAACATTTGAAAACTGACCATTTTCCACATTTCTGAAGCATGACGTAATGGGGGGGTGTTATCTCTTTTGTCGAAAATCAGCCGTTTTTGCTTGAACATTAAATGCCTCCAAATAGTATTTAATTCACTTCCCGAGCCCCTGGAAGCATGAAAATCACTTTAAACATGCTAATTTTAACTCTAACACTGATGATCCACCTACAAATGTGAACTGACGTTCAAAAATAAAACATTTGAAAACGGACCATTTTCCACATTTCTGAAGCATGACGTAATGGGGGGGTGTTATCTCTTTTGTCGAAAATCAGCCGTTTTTGCTTGAACATTAAATGCCTCCAAATAGTATTTAATTCTCTTCCCGAGCCCCTGGAAGCATGAAAATCACTTTAAACATGCTAATTTTAGCTCTAACACTGATGATCCACCTACAAATGTGAACTGACGTTCAAAAATAAAACATTTGAAAACGGACCATTTTCCACATTTCTGAAGCATGACGTAATGGGGGGGGTGTTATCTCTTTTGTCGAAAATCAGCCGTTTTTGCTCGAACATTAAATGCCTCCAAATGGTATTTAATTAACTTCCCGGGGTGAAGAAACCCTTTTTGAGAACTCAGAGTGAGTAAATTGGCCATTTTCATGCACTTTTAACCATTCCATAAATCTTGTGTTTAGGGCCCCTGGAAGCATGAAAATCACTTTAAACATGCCAATGTTAGCTCTAACACTGATGATCCACCTACAAATGTGAACTGACGTTCAAAAATCAAACATTTGAAAACGGACCATTTTCCACATTTCTGAAGCTTGACGTAATGGGGGGGTGTTATCTCTTTTGTCGAAAATCAGCCGTTTTTGCTTGAACATTAAATGCCTCCAAATAGTATTTAATTCACTTCCCGAGCCCCTGGAAGCATGAAAATCACTTTAAACATGCTAATTTTAGCTCTAACACTGATGATCCACCTACAAATGTGAACTGACGTTCAAAAATAAAACATTTGAAAACGGACCATTTTCCACATTTCTGAAGCATGACGTAATGTGGGGGGGTGTTATCTCTTTTGTCGAAAATCAGCCGTTTGTGCTCGAACATTAAATGCCTCCAAATGGTATTTAATTAACTTCCCGGGGTGAAGAAACCCTTTTTGAGAACTCAGAGTGAGTAAATTGGCCATTTTCATGCACTTTTAACCATTCCATAAATCTTGTGTTTAGGGCCCCTGGAAGCATGAAAATCACTTTAAACATGCCAATGTTAGCTCTAACACTGATGATCCACCTACAAATGTGAACTGACGTTCAAAAATCAAACATTTGAAAACTGACCATTTTCCACATTTCTGAAGCATGACGTAATGGGGGGGTGTTATCTCTTTTGTCGAAAATCAGCCGTTTTTGCTTGAACATTAAATGCCTCCAAATAGTATTTAATTCACTTCCCGAGCCCCTGGAAGCATGAAAATCACTTTAAACATGCTAATTTTAACTCTAACACTGATGATCCACCTACAAATGTGAACTGACGTTCAAAAATAAAACATTTGAAAACGGACCATTTTCCACATTTCTGAAGCATGACGTAATGGGGGGGTGTTATCTCTTTTGTCGAAAATCAGCCGTTTTTGCTCGAACATTAAATGCCTCCAAATGGTATTTAATTAACTTCCCGGGGTGAAGAAACCCTTTTTGAGAACTCAGAGTGAGTAAATTGGCCATTTTCATGCACTTTTAACCATTCCATAAATCTTGTGTTTAGGGCCCCTGGAAGCATGAAAATCACTTTAAACATGCCAATGTTAGCTCTAACACTGATGATCCACCTACAAATGTGAACTGACGTTCAAAAATCAAACATTTGAAAACAGACCATTTTCCACATTTCTGAAGCATGACGTAATGGGGGGGTGTTATCTCTTTTGTCGAAAATCAGCCGTTTTTGCTTGAACATTAAATGCCTCCAAATAGTATTTAATTCACTTCCCGAGCCCCTGGAAGCATGAAAATCACTTTAAACATGCTAATTTTAGCTCTAACACTGATGATCCACCTACAAATGTGAACTGACGTTCAAAAATAAAACATTTGAAAACGGACCATTTTCCACATTTCTGAAGCATGACGTAATGTGGGGGGGTGTTATCTCTTTTGTCGAAAATCAGCCGTTTTTGCTTGAACATTAAATGCCTCCAAATAGTATTTAATTCACTTCCCGAGCCCCTGGAAGCATGAAAATCACTTTAAACATGCTAATTTTAGCTCTAACACTGATGATCCACCTACAAATGTGAACTGACGTTCAAAAATAAAACATTTGAAAACGGACCATTTTCCACATTTCTGAAGCATGACGTAATGGGGGGGTGTTATCTCTTTTGTCGAAAATCAGCCGTTTTTGCTCGAACATTAAATGCCTCCAAATGGTATTTAATTAACTTCCCGGGGTGAAGAAACCCTTTTTGAGAACTCAGAGTGAGTAAATTGGCCATTTTCATGCACTTTTAACCATTCCATAAATCTTGTGTTTAGGGCCCCTAGAAGCATGAAAATCACTTTAAACATGCCAATGTTAGCTCTAACACTGATGATCCACCTATAAATGTGAACTGACGTTCAAAAATAAAACATTTGAAAACGGACCATTTTCCACATTTCTGAAGCATGACGTAATGGGGGGTGTTATCTCTTTTGTCGAAAATCAGCCATTTTTGCTCAAACATTAAATGCCTCCAAATGGTATTTAATTAACTTCCTGAGCCCCTGGAAGCATGAAAATCACTTTAAACATCCTAATTTTAGCTCTAACACTGATGATCCACCTACAAATGTGAACTGACGTTCAAAAATAAAACATTTGAAAACGGACCATTTTCCACATTTCTGAAGCATGACGTAATGGGGGGGGTGTTATCTCTTTTGTCGAAAATCAGCCGTTTTTGCTTGAACATTAAATGCCTCCAAATAGTATTTAATTCACTTCCCGAGCCCCTGGAAGCATGAAAATCACTTTAAACATGCTAATTTTAGCTCTAACACTGATGATCCACCTACAAATGTGAACTGACGTTCAAAAATAAAACATTTGAAAACGGACCATTTTCCACATTTCTGAAGCATGACGTAATGTGGGGGGGTGTTATCTCTTTTGTCGAAAATCAGCCGTTTTTGCTTGAACATTAAATGCCTCCAAATAGTATTTAATTCACTTCCCGAGCCCCTGGAAGCATGAAAATCACTTTAAACATGCTAATTTTAGCTCTAACACTGATGATCCACCTACAAATGTGAACTGACGTTCAAAAATAAAACATTTGAAAACGGACCATTTTCCACATTTCTGAAGCATGACGTAATGGGGGGGTGTTATCTCTTTTGTCGAAAATCAGCCGTTTTTGCTCGAACATTAAATGCCTCCAAATGGTATTTAATTAACTTCCCGGGGTGAAGAAACCCTTTTTGAGAACTCAGAGTGAGTAAATTGGCCATTTTCATGCACTTTTAACCATTCCATAAATCTTGTGTTTAGGGCCCCTAGAAGCATGAAAATCACTTTAAACATGCCAATGTTAGCTCTAACACTGATGATCCACCTATAAATGTGAACTGACGTTCAAAAATAAAACATTTGAAAACGGACCATTTTCCACATTTCTGAAGCATGACGTAATGGGGGGTGTTATCTCTTTTGTCGAAAATCAGCCATTTTTGCTCGAACATTAAATGCCTCCAAATGGTATTTAATTAACTTCCCGAGCCCCTGGAAGCATGAAAATCACTTTAAACATCCTAATTTTAGCTCTAACACTGATGATCCACCTACAAATGTGAACTGACGTTCAAAAATAAAACATTTGAAAACGGACCATTTTCCACATTTCTGAAGCATGACGTAATGGGGGGGGTGTTATCTCTTTTGTCGAAAATCAGCCATTTTTGCTCGAACATTAAATGCCTCCAAATGGTATTTAATTAACTTCCCGAGCCCCTGGAAGCATGAAAATCACTTTAAACATCCTAATTTTAGCTCTAACACTGATGATCCACCTACAAATGTGAACTGACGTTCAAAAATAAAACATTTGAAAACGGACCATTTTCCACATTTCTGAAGCATGACGTAATGGGGGGGGTGTTATCTCTTTTGTCGAAAATCAGCCGTTTTTGCTCGAACATTAAATGCCTCCAAATGGTATTTAATTAACTTCCCTGGGTGAAGAAACCCTTTTTGAGAACTCAGAGTGAGTAAATTGGCCATTTTCATGCACTTTTAACCATTCCATAAATCTTGTGTTTAGGGCCCCTGGAAGCATGAAAATCACTTTAAACATGCTAATTTGAGCTCTAACACTGATGATCCACCTACAAATGTGAACTGACGTTCAAAAATCAAACATTTGAAAACGGACCATTTTCCACATTTCTGAAGCATGACGTAATGGGGGGTGTTATCTCTTTTGTCGAAAATCAGCCGTTTTTGCTTGAACATTAAATGCCTCCAAATAGTATTTAATTCTCTTCCCGAGCCCCTGGAAGCATGAAAATCACTTTAAACATGCTAATTTTAGCTCTAACACTGATGATCCACCTACAAATGTGAACTGACGTTCAAAAATAAAACATTTGAAAACGGACCATTTTCCACATTTCTGAAGCATGACGTAATGGGGGGGTGTTATCTCTTTTGTCGAAAATCAGCCGTTTTTGCTCGAACATTAAATGCCTCCAAATGGTATTTAATTAACTTCCCGGGGTGAAGAAACCCTTTTTGAGAACTCAGAGTGAGTAAATTGGCCATTTTCATGCACTTTTAACCATTCCATAAATCTTGTGTTTAGGGCCCCTGGAAGCATGAAAATCACTTTAAACATGCCAATGTTAGCTCTAACACTGATGATCCACCTACAAATGTGAACTGACGTTCAAAAATCAAACATTTGAAAACGGACCATTTTCCACATTTCTGAAGCATGACGTAATGGGGGGGTGTTATCTCTTTTGTCGAAAATCAGCCGTTTTTGCTTGAACAATAAATGCCTCCAAATAGTATTTAATTCACTTCCCGAGCCCCTGGAAGCATGAAAATCACTTTAAACATGCTAATTTTAGCTCTAACACTGATGATCCACCTACAAATGTGAACTGACGTTCAAAAATAAAACATTTGAAAACGGACCATTTTCCACATTTCTGAAGCATGACGTAATGGGGGGGTGTTATCTCTTTTGTCGAAAATCAGCCGTTTTTGCTCGAACATTAAATGCCTCCAAATGGTATTTAATTAACTTCCCGGGGTGAAGAAACCCTTTTTGAGAACTCAGAGTGAGTAAATTGGCCATTTTCATGCACTTTTAACCATTCCATAAATCTTGTGTTTAGGGCCCCTAGAAGCATGAAAATCACTTTAAACATGCCAATGTTAGCTCTAACACTGATGATCCACCTATAAATGTGAACTGACGTTCAAAAATAAAACATTTGAAAACGGACCATTTTCCACATTTCTGAAGCATGACGTAATGGGGGGTGTTATCTCTTTTGTCGAAAATCAGCCGTTTTTGCTTGAACATTAAATGCCTCCAAATAGTATTTAATTCACTTCCCGAGCCCCTGGAAGCATGAAAATCACTTTAAACATGCTAATTTTAGCTCTAACACTGATGATCCACCTACAAATGTGAACTGACGTTCAAAAATAAAACATTTGAAAACGGACCATTTTCCACATTTCTGAAGCATGACGTAATGGGGGGGTGTTATCTCTTTTGTCGAAAATCAGCCGTTTGTGCTCGAACATTAAATGCCTCCAAATGGTATTTAATTAACTTCCCGGGGTGAAGAAACCCTTTTTGAGAACTCAGAGTGAGTAAATTGGCCATTTTCATGCACTTTTAACCATTCCATAAATCTTGTGTTTAGGGCCCCTAGAAGCATGAAAATCACTTTAAACATGCCAATGTTAGCTCTAACACTGATGATCCACCTATAAATGTGAACTGACGTTCAAAAATAAAACATTTGAAAACGGACCATTTTCCACATTTCTGAAGCATGACGTAATGGGGGGTGTTATCTCTTTTGTCGAAAATCAGCCATTTTTGCTCGAACATTAAATGCCTCCAAATGGTATTTAATTAACTTCCCGAGCCCCTGGAAGCATGAAAATCACTTTAAACATCCTAATTTTAGCTCTAACACTGATGATCCACCTACAAATGTGAACTGACGTTCAAAAATAAAACATTTGAAAACGGACCATTTTCCACATTTCTGAAGCATGACGTAATGGGGGGGGTGTTATCTCTTTTGTCGAAAATCAGCCGTTTTTGCTTGAACATTAAATGCCTTCAAATAGTATTTAATTCACTTCCCGAGCCCCTGGAAGCATGAAAATCACTTTAAACATGCTAATTTGAGCTCTAACACTGATGATCCACCTACAAATGTGAACTGACGTTCAGAAATGAAACATTTGAAAACGGACCATTTTCCACATTTCTGAAGCATGACGTAATGGGGGGGTGTTATCTCTTTTGTCGAAAATCAGCCGTTTTTGCTCGAACATTAAATGCCTCCAAATGGTATTTAATTAACTTCCCGGGGTGAAGAAACCCTTTTTGAGAACTCAGAGTGAGTAAATTGGCCATTTTCATGCACTTTTAACCATTCCATAAATCTTGTGTTTAGGGCCCCTGGAAGCATGAAAATCACTTTAAACATGCCAATGTTAGCTCTAACACTGATGATCCACCTACAAATGTGAACTGACGTTCAAAAATCAAACATTTGAAAACGGACCATTTTCCACATTTCTGAAGCATGACGTAATGGGGGGGTGTTATCTCTTTTGTCGAAAATCAGCCGTTTTTGCTCGAACATTAAATGCCTCCAAATGGTATTTAATTAACTTCCCGGGGTGAAGAAACCCTTTTTGAGAACTCAGAGTGAGTAAATTGGCCATTTTCATGCACTTTTAACCATTCCATAAATCTTGTGATTAGGGCCCCTGGAAGCATGAAAATCACTTTAAACATGCCAATGTTAGCTCTAACACTGATGATCCACCTACAAATGTGAACTGACGTTCAAAAATCAAACATTTGAAAACGGACCATTTTCCACATTTCTGAAGCATGACGTAATGGGGGGGTGTTATCTCTTTTGTCGAAAATCAGCCGTTTTTGCTTGAACATTAAATGCCTCCAAATAGTATTTAATTCACTTCCCGAGCCCCTGGAAGCATGAAAATCACTTTAAACATGCTAATTTTAGCTCTAACACTGATGATCCACCTACAAATGTGAACTGACGTTCAAAAATAAAACATTTGAAAACGGACCATTTTCCACATTTCTGAAGCATGACGTAATGGGGGGGTGTTATCTCTTTTGTCGAAAATCAGCCGTTTTTGCTCGAACATTAAATGCCTCCAAATGGTATTTAATTAACTTCCCGGGGTGAAGAAACCCTTTTTGAGAACTCAGAGTGAGTAAATTGGCCATTTTCATGCACTTTTAACCATTCCATAAATCTTGTGTTTAGGGCCCCTGGAAGCATGAAAATCACTTTAAACATGCCAATGTTAGCTCTAACACTGATGATCCACCTACAAATGTGAACTGACGTTCAAAAATCAAACATTTGAAAACGGTCCATTTTCCACATTTCTGAAGCATGACGTAATGGGGGGGTGTTATCTCTTTTGTCGAAAATCAGCCGTTTTTGCTTGAACATTAAATGCCTCCAAATAGTATTTAATTCTCTTCCCGAGCCCCTGGAAGCATGAAAATCACTTTAAACATGCTAATTTTAGCTCTAACACTGATGATCCACCTACAAATGTGAACTGACGTTCAAAAATAAAACATTTGAAAACGGACCATTTTCCACATTTCTGAAGCATGACGTAATGGGGGGGTGTTATCTCTTTTGTCGAAAATCAGCCGTTTTTGCTCGAACATTAAATGCCTCCAAATGGTATTTAATTAACTTCCCGGGGTGAAGAAACCCTTTTTGAGAACTCAGAGTGAGTAAATTGGCCATTTTCATGCACTTTTAACCATTCCATAAATCTTGTGTTTAGGGCCCCTGGAAGCATGAAAATCACTTTAAACATGCCAATGTTAGCTCTAACACTGATGATCCACCTACAAATGTGAACTGACGTTCAAAAATCAAACATTTGAAAACGGACCATTTTCCACATTTCTGAAGCATGACGTAATGGGGGGGTGTTATCTCTTTTGTCGAAAATCAGCCGTTTTTGCTTGAACATTAAATGCCTCCAAATAGTATTTAATTCACTTCCCGAGCCCCTGGAAGCATGAAAATCACTTTAAACATGCTAATTTTAGCTCTAACACTGATGATCCACCTACAAATGTGAACTGACGTTCAAAAATAAAACATTTGAAAACGGACCATTTTCCACATTTCTGAAGCATGACGTAATGGGGGGGTGTTATCTCTTTTGTCGAAAATCAGCCGTTTTTGCTCGAACATTAAATGCCTCCAAATGGTATTTAATTAACTTCCCGGGGTGAAGAAACCCTTTTTGAGAACTCAGAGTGAGTAAATTGGCCATTTTCATGCACTTTTAACCATTCCATAAATCTTGTGTTTAGGGCCCCTAGAAGCATGAAAATCACTTTAAACATGCCAATGTTAGCTCTAACACTGATGATCCACCTATAAATGTGAACTGACGTTCAAAAATAAAACATTTGAAAACGGACCATTTTCCACATTTCTGAAGCATGACGTAATGGGGGGTGTTATCTCTTTTGTCGAAAATCAGCCATTTTTGCCCGAACATTAAATGCCTCCAAATGGTATTTAATTAACTTCCCGAGCCCCTGGAAGCATGAAAATCACTTTAAACATCCTAATTTTAGCTCTAACACTGATGATCCACCTACAAATGTGAACTGACGTTCAAAAATAAAACATTTGAAAACGGACCATTTTCCACATTTCTGAAGCATGACGTAATGGGGGGGGGTGTTATCTCTTTTGTCGAAAATCAGCCGTTTTTGCTTGAACATTAAATGCCTTCAAATAGTATTTAATTCACTTCCCGAGCCCCTGGAAGCATGAAAATCACTTTAAACATGCTAATTTGAGCTCTAACACTGATGATCCACCTACAAATGTGAACTGACGTTCAGAAATGAAACATTTGAAAACGGACCATTTTCCACTTTTCTGAAGCATGACGTAATGGGGGGGTGTTATCTCTTTTGTCGAAAATCAGCCGTTTTTGCTCGAACATTAAATGCCTCCAAATGGTATTTAATTAACTTCCCGGGGTGAAGAAACCCTTTTTGAGAACTCAGAGTGAGTAAATTGGCCATTTTCATGCACTTTTAACCATTCCATAAATCTTGTGTTTAGGGCCCCTGGAAGCATGAAAATCACTTTAAACATGCCAATGTTAGCTCTAACACTGATGATCCACCTATAAATGTGAACTGACGTTCAAAAATAAAACATTTGAAAACGGACCATTTTCCACATTTCTGAAGCATGACGTAATGGGGGGGTGTTATCTCTTTTGTCGAAAATCAGCCGTTTTTGCTTGAACATTAAATGCCTCCAAATAGTATTTAATTCACTTTCCGAGCCCCTGGAAGCATGAAAATCACTTTAAACATGCTAATTTGAGCTCTAACACTGATGATCCACCTACAAATGTGAACTGACGTTCAAAAATAAAACATTTGAAAACGGACCATTTTCCACATTTCTGAAGCATGACGTAATGGGGGGTGTTATCTCTTTTGTCGAAAATCAGCCGTTTTTGCTCGAACATTAAATGCCTCCAAATGGTATTTATTTAACTTCCCGAGCCCCTGGAAGCATGAAAATCACTTTAAACATGCTAATTTTAGCTCTAACACTGATGATCCACCTACAAATGTGAACTGACGTTCAAAAATAAAACATTTGAAAACGGACCATTTTCCACATTTCTGAAGCATGACGTAATGGGGGGTGTTATCTCTTTTGTCGAAAATCAGCCGTTTTTGCTCGAACATTAAATGCCTCCAAATGGTATTTATTTAACTTCCCGAGCCCCTGGAAGCATGAAAATCACTTTAAACATACTAATATTAGCTCTAACACTGATGATCCACCTACAAATGTGAACTGACGTTCAAAAATAAAACATTTGAAAACGGACCATTTTCCACATTTCGGAAGCATGACGTAATGGGGGGGTGTTATCTCTTTTGTCGAAAATCAGCCGTTTTTGCTCGAACATTAAATGCCTCCAAATGGTATTTAATTAACTTCCCGGGGTGAAGAAACCCTTTTTGAGAACTCAGAGTGAGTAAATTGGCCATTTTCATGCACTTTTAACCATTCCATAAATCTTGTGTTTAGGGCCCCTAGAAGCATGAAAATCACTTTAAACATGCCAATGTTAGCTCTAACACTGATGATCCACCTATAAATGTGAACTGACGTTCAAAAATAAAACATTTGAAAACGGACCATTTTCCACATTTCTGAAGCATGACGTAATGGGGGGGGTGTTATCTCTTTTGTCGAAAATCAGCCGTTTTTGCTTGAACATTAAATGCCTTCAAATAGTATTTAATTCACTTCCCGAGCCCCTTGAAGCATGAAAATCACTTTAAACATGCTAATTTGAGCTCTAACACTGATGATCCACCTACAAATGTGAACTGACGTTCAGAAATGAAACATTTGAAAACTGACCATTTTCCACTTTTCTGAAGCATGACGTAATGGGGGGGTGTTATCTCTTTTGTCGAAAATCAGCCGTTTTTGCTCGAACATTAAATGCCTCCAAATGGTATTTAATTAACTTCCCGGGGTGAAGAAACCCTTTTTGAGAACTCAGAGTGAGTAAATTGGCCATTTTCATGCACTTTTAACCATTCCATAAATCTTGTGTTTAGGGCCCCTGGAAGCATGAAAATCACTTTAAACATGCCAATGTTAGCTCTAACACTGATGATCCACCTATAAATGTGAACTGACGTTCAAAAATAAAACATTTGAAAACGGACCATTTTCCACATTTCTGAAGCATGACGTAATGGGGGGGTGTTATCTCTTTTGTCAAAAATCAGCCGTTTTTGCTTGAACATTAAATGCCTCCAAATAGTATTTAATTCACTTTCCGAGCCCCTGGAAGCATGAAAATCACTTTAAACATGCTAATTTGAGCTCTAACACTGATGATCCACCTACAAATGTGAACTGACGTTCAAAAATAAAACATTTGAAAACGGACCATTTTCCACATTTCTGAAGCATGACGTAATGGGGGGGTGTTATCTCTTTTGTCGAAAATCAGCCGTTTTTGCTCGAACATTAAATGCCTCCAAATGGTATTTATTTAACTTCCCGAGCCCCTGGAAGCATGAAAATCACTTTAAACATGCTAATTTTAGCTCTAACACTGATGATCCACCTACAAATGTGAACTGACGTTCAAAAATAAAACATTTGAAAACGGACCATTTTCCACATTTCTGAAGCATGACGTAATGGGGGGTGTTATCTCTTTTGTCGAAAATCAGCCGTTTTTGCTCGAACATTAAATGCCTCCAAATGGTATTTATTTAACTTCCCGAGCCCCTGGAAGCATGAAAATCACTTTAAACATACTAATTTTAGCTCTAACACTGATGATCCACCTACAAATGTGAACTGACGTTCAAAAATAAAACATTTAAAAACGGACCATTTTCCACATTTCGGAAGCATGACGTAATGGGGGGGTGTTATCTCTTTTGTCGAAAATCAGCCGTTTTTGCTCGAACATTAAATGCCTCCAAATGGTATTTAATTAACTTCCCGGGGTGAAGAAACCCTTTTTGAGAACTCAGAGTGAGTAAATTGGCCATTTTCATGCACTTTTAACCATTCCATAAATCTTGTGTTTAGGGCCCCTAGAAGCATGAAAATCACTTTAAACATGCCAATGTTAGCTCTAACACTGATGATCCACCTATAAATGTGAACTGACGTTCAAAAATAAAACATTTGAAAACGGACCATTTTCCACATTTCTGAAGCATGACGTAATGGGGGGTGTTATCTCTTTTGTCGAAAATCAGCCATTTTTGCCCGAACATTAAATGCCTCCAAATGGTATTTAATTAACTTCCCGAGCCCCTGGAAGCATGAAAATCACTTTAAACATCCTAATTTTAGCTCTAACACTGATGATCCACCTACAAATGTGAACTGACGTTCAAAAATAAAACATTTGAAAACGGACCATTTTCCACATTTCTGAAGCATGACGTAATGGGGGGGGGTGTTATCTCTTTTGTCGAAAATCAGCCGTTTTTGCTTGAACATTAAATGCCTTCAAATAGTATTTAATTCACTTCCCGAGCCCCTGGAAGCATGAAAATCACTTTAAACATGCTAATTTGAGCTCTAACACTGATGATCCACCTACAAATGTGAACTGACGTTCAGAAATGAAACATTTGAAAACGGACCATTTTCCACTTTTCTGAAGCATGACGTAATGGGGGGGTGTTATCTCTTTTGTCGAAAATCAGCCGTTTTTGCTCGAACATTAAATGCCTCCAAATGGTATTTAATTAACTTCCCGGGGTGAAGAAACCCTTTTTGAGAACTCAGAGTGAGTAAATTGGCCATTTTCATGCACTTTTAACCATTCCATAAATCTTGTGTTTAGGGCCCCTGGAAGCATGAAAATCACTTTAAACATGCCAATGTTAGCTCTAACACTGATGATCCACCTATAAATGTGAACTGACGTTCAAAAATAAAACATTTGAAAACGGACCATTTTCCACATTTCTGAAGCATGACGTAATGGGGGGGTGTTATCTCTTTTGTCGAAAATCAGCCGTTTTTGCTTGAACATTAAATGCCTCCAAATAGTATTTAATTCACTTTCCGAGCCCCTGGAAGCATGAAAATCACTTTAAACATGCTAATTTGAGCTCTAACACTGATGATCCACCTACAAATGTGAACTGACGTTCAAAAATAAAACATTTGAAAACGGACCATTTTCCACATTTCTGAAGCATGACGTAATGGGGGGTGTTATCTCTTTTGTCGAAAATCAGCCGTTTTTGCTCGAACATTAAATGCCTCCAAATGGTATTTATTTAACTTCCCGAGCCCCTGGAAGCATGAAAATCACTTTAAACATGCTAATTTTAGCTCTAACACTGATGATCCACCTACAAATGTGAACTGACGTTCAAAAATAAAACATTTGAAAACGGACCATTTTCCACATTTCTGAAGCATGACGTAATGGGGGGTGTTATCTCTTTTGTCGAAAATCAGCCGTTTTTGCTCGAACATTAAATGCCTCCAAATGGTATTTATTTAACTTCCCGAGCCCCTGGAAGCATGAAAATCACTTTAAACATACTAATATTAGCTCTAACACTGATGATCCACCTACAAATGTGAACTGACGTTCAAAAATAAAACATTTGAAAACGGACCATTTTCCACATTTCGGAAGCATGACGTAATGGGGGGGTGTTATCTCTTTTGTCGAAAATCAGCCGTTTTTGCTCGAACATTAAATGCCTCCAAATGGTATTTAATTAACTTCCCGGGGTGAAGAAACCCTTTTTGAGAACTCAGAGTGAGTAAATTGGCCATTTTCATGCACTTTTAACCATTCCATAAATCTTGTGTTTAGGGCCCCTAGAAGCATGAAAATCACTTTAAACATGCCAATGTTAGCTCTAACACTGATGATCCACCTATAAATGTGAACTGACGTTCAAAAATAAAACATTTGAAAACGGACCATTTTCCACATTTCTGAAGCATGACGTAATGGGGGGGGTGTTATCTCTTTTGTCGAAAATCAGCCGTTTTTGCTTGAACATTAAATGCCTTCAAATAGTATTTAATTCACTTCCCGAGCCCCTTGAAGCATGAAAATCACTTTAAACATGCTAATTTGAGCTCTAACACTGATGATCCACCTACAAATGTGAACTGACGTTCAGAAATGAAACATTTGAAAACTGACCATTTTCCACTTTTCTGAAGCATGACGTAATGGGGGGGTGTTATCTCTTTTGTCGAAAATCAGCCGTTTTTGCTCGAACATTAAATGCCTCCAAATGGTATTTAATTAACTTCCCGGGGTGAAGAAACCCTTTTTGAGAACTCAGAGTGAGTAAATTGGCCATTTTCATGCACTTTTAACCATTCCATAAATCTTGTGTTTAGGGCCCCTGGAAGCATGAAAATCACTTTAAACATGCCAATGTTAGCTCTAACACTGATGATCCACCTATAAATGTGAACTGACGTTCAAAAATAAAACATTTGAAAACGGACCATTTTCCACATTTCTGAAGCATGACGTAATGGGGGGTGTTATCTCTTTTGTCGAAAATCAGCCGTTTTTGCTCGAACATTAAATGCCTCCAAATGGTATTTATTTAACTTCCCGAGCCCCTGGAAGCATGAAAATCACTTTAAACATACTAATATTAGCTCTAACACTGATGATCCACCTACAAATGTGAACTGACGTTCAAAAATAAAACATTTGAAAACGGACCATTTTCCACATTTCGGAAGCATGACGTAATGGGGGGGTGTTATCTCTTTTGTCGAAAATCAGCCGTTTTTGCTCGAACATTAAATGCCTCCAAATGGTATTTAATTAACTTCCCGGGGTGAAGAAACCCTTTTTGAGAACTCAGAGTGAGTAAATTGGCCATTTTCATGCACTTTTAACCATTCCATAAATCTTGTGTTTAGGGCCCCTAGAAGCATGAAAATCACTTTAAACATGCCAATGTTAGCTCTAACACTGATGATCCACCTATAAATGTGAACTGACGTTCAAAAATAAAACATTTGAAAACGGACCATTTTCCACATTTCTGAAGCATGACGTAATGGGGGGGGTGTTATCTCTTTTGTCGAAAATCAGCCGTTTTTGCTTGAACATTAAATGCCTTCAAATAGTATTTAATTCACTTCCCGAGCCCCTTGAAGCATGAAAATCACTTTAAACATGCTAATTTGAGCTCTAACACTGATGATCCACCTACAAATGTGAACTGACGTTCAGAAATGAAACATTTGAAAACTGACCATTTTCCACTTTTCTGAAGCATGACGTAATGGGGGGGTGTTATCTCTTTTGTCGAAAATCAGCCGTTTTTGCTCGAACATTAAATGCCTCCAAATGGTATTTAATTAACTTCCCGGGGTGAAGAAACCCTTTTTGAGAACTCAGAGTGAGTAAATTGGCCATTTTCATGCACTTTTAACCATTCCATAAATCTTGTGTTTAGGGCCCCTGGAAGCATGAAAATCACTTTAAACATGCCAATGTTAGCTCTAACACTGATGATCCACCTATAAATGTGAACTGACGTTCAAAAATAAAACATTTGAAAACGGACCATTTTCCACATTTCTGAAGCATGACGTAATGGGGGGGTGTTATCTCTTTTGTCAAAAATCAGCCGTTTTTGCTTGAACATTAAATGCCTCCAAATAGTATTTAATTCACTTTCCGAGCCCCTGGAAGCATGAAAATCACTTTAAACATGCTAATTTGAGCTCTAACACTGATGATCCACCTACAAATGTGAACTGACGTTCAAAAATAAAACATTTGAAAACGGACCATTTTCCACATTTCTGAAGCATGACGTAATGGGGGGGTGTTATCTCTTTTGTCGAAAATCAGCCGTTTTTGCTCGAACATTAAATGCCTCCAAATGGTATTTATTTAACTTCCCGAGCCCCTGGAAGCATGAAAATCACTTTAAACATGCTAATTTTAGCTCTAACACTGATGATCCACCTACAAATGTGAACTGACGTTCAAAAATAAAACATTTGAAAACGGACCATTTTCCACATTTCTGAAGCATGACGTAATGGGGGGTGTTATCTCTTTTGTCGAAAATCAGCCGTTTTTGCTCGAACATTAAATGCCTCCAAATGGTATTTATTTAACTTCCCGAGCCCCTGGAAGCATGAAAATCACTTTAAACATACTAATTTTAGCTCTAACACTGATGATCCACCTACAAATGTGAACTGACGTTCAAAAATAAAACATTTGAAAACGGACCATTTTCCACATTTCGGAAGCATGACGTAATGGGGGGGTGTTATCTCTTTTGTCGAAAATCAGCCGTTTTTGCTCGAACATTAAATGCCTCCAAATGGTATTTAATTAACTTCCCGGGGTGAAGAAACCCTTTTTGAGAACTCAGAGTGAGTAAATTGGCCATTTTCATGCACTTTTAACCATTCCATAAATCTTGTGTTTAGGGCCCCTAGAAGCATGAAAATCACTTTAAACATGCCAATGTTAGCTCTAACACTGATGATCCACCTATAAATGTGAACTGACGTTCAAAAATAAAACATTTGAAAACGGACCATTTTCCACATTTCTGAAGCATGACGTAATGGGGGGTGTTATCTCTTTTGTCGAAAATCAGCCATTTTTGCCCGAACATTAAATGCCTCCAAATGGTATTTAATTAACTTCCCGAGCCCCTGGAAGCATGAAAATCACTTTAAACATCCTAATTTTAGCTCTAACACTGATGATCCACCTACAAATGTGAACTGACGTTCAAAAATAAAACATTTGAAAACGGACCATTTTCCACATTTCTGAAGCATGACGTAATGGGGGGGGGTGTTATCTCTTTTGTCGAAAATCAGCCGTTTTTGCTTGAACATTAAATGCCTTCAAATAGTATTTAATTCACTTCCCGAGCCCCTGGAAGCATGAAAATCACTTTAAACATGCTAATTTGAGCTCTAACACTGATGATCCACCTACAAATGTGAACTGACGTTCAGAAATGAAACATTTGAAAACGGACCATTTTCCACTTTTCTGAAGCATGACGTAATGGGGGGGTGTTATCTCTTTTGTCGAAAATCAGCCGTTTTTGCTCGAACATTAAATGCCTCCAAATGGTATTTAATTAACTTCCCGGGGTGAAGAAACCCTTTTTGAGAACTCAGAGTGAGTAAATTGGCCATTTTCATGCACTTTTAACCATTCCATAAATCTTGTGTTTAGGGCCCCTGGAAGCATGAAAATCACTTTAAACATGCCAATGTTAGCTCTAACACTGATGATCCACCTATAAATGTGAACTGACGTTCAAAAATAAAACATTTGAAAACGGACCATTTTCCACATTTCTGAAGCATGACGTAATGGGGGGGTGTTATCTCTTTTGTCGAAAATCAGCCGTTTTTGCTTGAACATTAAATGCCTCCAAATAGTATTTAATTCACTTTCCGAGCCCCTGGAAGCATGAAAATCACTTTAAACATGCTAATTTGAGCTCTAACACTGATGATCCACCTACAAATGTGAACTGACGTTCAAAAATAAAACATTTGAAAACGGACCATTTTCCACATTTCTGAAGCATGACGTAATGGGGGGTGTTATCTCTTTTGTCGAAAATCAGCCGTTTTTGCTCGAACATTAAATGCCTCCAAATGGTATTTATTTAACTTCCCGAGCCCCTGGAAGCATGAAAATCACTTTAAACATGCTAATTTTAGCTCTAACACTGATGATCCACCTACAAATGTGAACTGACGTTCAAAAATAAAACATTTGAAAACGGACCATTTTCCACATTTCTGAAGCATGACGTAATGGGGGGTGTTATCTCTTTTGTCGAAAATCAGCCGTTTTTGCTCGAACATTAAATGCCTCCAAATGGTATTTATTTAACTTCCCGAGCCCCTGGAAGCATGAAAATCACTTTAAACATACTAATATTAGCTCTAACACTGATGATCCACCTACAAATGTGAACTGACGTTCAAAAATAAAACATTTGAAAACGGACCATTTTCCACATTTCGGAAGCATGACGTAATGGGGGGGTGTTATCTCTTTTGTCGAAAATCAGCCGTTTTTGCTCGAACATTAAATGCCTCCAAATGGTATTTAATTAACTTCCCGGGGTGAAGAAACCCTTTTTGAGAACTCAGAGTGAGTAAATTGGCCATTTTCATGCACTTTTAACCATTCCATAAATCTTGTGTTTAGGGCCCCTAGAAGCATGAAAATCACTTTAAACATGCCAATGTTAGCTCTAACACTGATGATCCACCTATAAATGTGAACTGACGTTCAAAAATAAAACATTTGAAAACGGACCATTTTCCACATTTCTGAAGCATGACGTAATGGGGGGGGTGTTATCTCTTTTGTCGAAAATCAGCCGTTTTTGCTTGAACATTAAATGCCTTCAAATAGTATTTAATTCACTTCCCGAGCCCCTTGAAGCATGAAAATCACTTTAAACATGCTAATTTGAGCTCTAACACTGATGATCCACCTACAAATGTGAACTGACGTTCAGAAATGAAACATTTGAAAACTGACCATTTTCCACTTTTCTGAAGCATGACGTAATGGGGGGGTGTTATCTCTTTTGTCGAAAATCAGCCGTTTTTGCTCGAACATTAAATGCCTCCAAATGGTATTTAATTAACTTCCCGGGGTGAAGAAACCCTTTTTGAGAACTCAGAGTGAGTAAATTGGCCATTTTCATGCACTTTTAACCATTCCATAAATCTTGTGTTTAGGGCCCCTGGAAGCATGAAAATCACTTTAAACATGCCAATGTTAGCTCTAACACTGATGATCCACCTATAAATGTGAACTGACGTTCAAAAATAAAACATTTGAAAACGGACCATTTTCCACATTTCTGAAGCATGACGTAATGGGGGGGTGTTATCTCTTTTGTCGAAAATCAGCCGTTTTTGCTTGAACATTAAATGCCTCCAAATAGTATTTAATTCACTTTCCGAGCCCCTGGAAGCATGAAAATCACTTTAAACATGCTAATTTGAGCTCTAACACTGATGATCCACCTACAAATGTGAACTGACGTTCAAAAATAAAACATTTGAAAACGGACCATTTTCCACATTTCTGAAGCATGACGTAATGGGGGGGTGTTATCTCTTTTGTCGAAAATCAGCCGTTTTTGCTCGAACATTAAATGCCTCCAAATGGTATTTATTTAACTTCCCGAGCCCCTGGAAGCATGAAAATCACTTTAAACATGCTAATTTTAGCTCTAACACTGATGATCCACCTACAAATGTGAACTGACGTTCAAAAATAAAACATTTGAAAACGGACCATTTTCCACATTTCTGAAGCATGACGTAATGGGGGGTGTTATCTCTTTTGTCGAAAATCAGCCGTTTTTGCTCGAACATTAAATGCCTCCAAATGGTATTTATTTAACTTCCCGAGCCCCTGGAAGCATGAAAATCACTTTAAACATACTAATTTTAGCTCTAACACTGATGATCCACCTACAAATGTGAACTGACGTTCAAAAATAAAACATTTGAAAACGGACCATTTTCCACATTTCGGAAGCATGACGTAATGGGGGGGTGTTATCTCTTTTGTCGAAAATCAGCCGTTTTTGCTCGAACATTAAATGCCTCCAAATGGTATTTAATTAACTTCCCTGGGTGAAGAAACCCTTTTTGAGAACTCAGAGTGAGTAAATTGGCCATTTTCATGCACTTTTAACCATTCCATAAATCTTGTGTTTAGGGCCCCTGGAAGCATGAAAATCACTTTAAACATGCTAATTTTAGCTCTAACACTGATGATCCACCTACAAATGTGAACTGACGTTCAAAAATAAAACATTTGAAAACGGACCATTTTCCACGTTTCTGAAGCATGACGTAATGGGGGGGGTGTTATCTCTTTTGTCGAAAATCAGCCGTTTTTGCTCGAACATTAAATGCCTCCAAATGGTATTTAATTAACTTCTCGGGGTGACGAAACCCTTTTTGAGAACTCAGAGTGAGTAAATTGGCCATTTTCATGCACTTTTAACCATTCCATAAATCTTGTGTTTAGGGCCCCTGGAAGCATGAAAATCACTTTAAACATGCCAATGTTAGCTCTAACACTGATGATCCACCTACAAATGTGAACTGACGTTCAAAAATCAAACATTTGAAAACGGACCATTTTCCACATTTCTGAAGCATGACGTAATGGGGGGGTGTTATCTCTTTTGTCGAAAATCAGCCATTTTTGCTTGAACATTAAATGCCTCCAAATAGTATTTAATTCACTTCCCGAGCCCCTGGAAGCATGAAAATCACTTTAAACATGCTAATTTTAGCTCTAACACTGATGATCCACCTACAAATGTGAACTGACGTTCAAAAATAAAACATTTGAAAACGGACCATTTTCCACATTTCTGAAGCATGACGTAATGGGGGGGTGTTATCTCTTTTGTCGAAAATCAGCCGTTTTTGCTCGAACATTAAATGCCTCCAAATGGTATTTAATTAACTTCCCGGGGTGAAGAAACCCTTTTTGAGAACTCAGAGTGAGTAAATTGGCCATTTTCATGCACTTTTAACCATTCCATAAATCTTGTGTTTAGGGCCCCTAGAAGCATGAAAATCACTTTAAACATGCCAATGTTAGCTCTAACACTGATGATCCACCTATAAATGTGAACTGACGTTCAAAAATAAAACATTTGAAAACGGACCATTTTCCACATTTCTGAAGCATGACGTAATGGGGGGTGTTATCTCTTTTGTCGAAAATCAGCCATTTTTGCCCGAACATTAAATGCCTCCAAATGGTATTTAATTAACTTCCCGAGCCCCTGGAAGCATGAAAATCACTTTAAACATCCTAATTTTAGCTCTAACACTGATGATCCACCTACAAATGTGAACTGACGTTCAAAAATAAAACATTTGAAAACGGACCATTTTCCACATTTCTGAAGCATGACGTAATGGGGGGGGGTGTTATCTCTTTTGTCGAAAATCAGCCGTTTTTGCTTGAACATTAAATGCCTTCAAATAGTATTTAATTCACTTCCCGAGCCCCTGGAAGCATGAAAATCACTTTAAACATGCTAATTTGAGCTCTAACACTGATGATCCACCTACAAATGTGAACTGACGTTCAGAAATGAAACATTTGAAAACGGACCATTTTCCACTTTTCTGAAGCATGACGTAATGGGGGGGTGTTATCTCTTTTGTCGAAAATCAGCCGTTTTTGCTCGAACATTAAATGCCTCCAAATGGTATTTAATTAACTTCCCGGGGTGAAGAAACCCTTTTTGAGAACTCAGAGTGAGTAAATTGGCCATTTTCATGCACTTTTAACCATTCCATAAATCTTGTGTTTAGGGCCCCTGGAAGCATGAAAATCACTTTAAACATGCCAATGTTAGCTCTAACACTGATGATCCACCTACAAATGTGAACTGACGTTCAAAAATAAAACATTTGAAAACGGACCATTTTCCACGTTTCTGAAGCATGACGTAATGGGGGGGGTGTTATCTCTTTTGTCGAAAATCAGCCGTTTTTGCTCGAACATTAAATGCCTCCAAATGGTATTTAATTAACTTCTCGGGGTGACGAAACCCTTTTTGAGAACTCAGAGTGAGTAAATTGGCCATTTTCATGCACTTTTAACCATTCCATAAATCTTGTGTTTAGGGCCCCTGGAAGCATGAAAATCACTTTAAACATGCCAATGTTAGCTCTAACACTGATGATCCACCTACAAATGTGAACTGACGTTCAAAAATCAAACATTTGAAAACGGACCATTTTCCACATTTCTGAAGCATGACGTAATGGGGGGGTGTTATCTCTTTTGTCGAAAATCAGCCATTTTTGCTTGAACATTAAATGCCTCCAAATAGTATTTAATTCACTTCCCGAGCCCCTGGAAGCATGAAAATCACTTTAAACATGCTAATTTTAGCTCTAACACTGATGATCCACCTACAAATGTGAACTGACGTTCAAAAATAAAACATTTGAAAACGGACCATTTTCCACATTTCTGAAGCATGACGTAATGGGGGGGTGTTATCTCTTTTGTCGAAAATCAGCCGTTTTTGCTCGAACATTAAATGCCTCCAAATGGTATTTAATTAACTTCCCGGGGTGAAGAAACCCTTTTTGAGAACTCAGAGTGAGTAAATTGGCCATTTTCATGCACTTTTAACCATTCCATAAATCTTGTGTTTAGGGCCCCTAGAAGCATGAAAATCACTTTAAACATGCCAATGTTAGCTCTAACACTGATGATCCACCTATAAATGTGAACTGACGTTCAAAAATAAAACATTTGAAAACGGACCATTTTCCACATTTCTGAAGCATGACGTAATGGGGGGTGTTATCTCTTTTGTCGAAAATCAGCCATTTTTGCCCGAACATTAAATGCCTCCAAATGGTATTTAATTAACTTCCCGAGCCCCTGGAAGCATGAAAATCACTTTAAACATCCTAATTTTAGCTCTAACACTGATGATCCACCTACAAATGTGAACTGACGTTCAAAAATAAAACATTTGAAAACGGACCATTTTCCACATTTCTGAAGCATGACGTAATGGGGGGGGGTGTTATCTCTTTTGTCGAAAATCAGCCGTTTTTGCTTGAACATTAAATGCCTTCAAATAGTATTTAATTCACTTCCCGAGCCCCTGGAAGCATGAAAATCACTTTAAACATGCTAATTTGAGCTCTAACACTGATGATCCACCTACAAATGTGAACTGACGTTCAGAAATGAAACATTTGAAAACGGACCATTTTCCACTTTTCTGAAGCATGACGTAATGGGGGGGTGTTATCTCTTTTGTCGAAAATCAGCCGTTTTTGCTCGAACATTAAATGCCTCCAAATGGTATTTAATTAACTTCCCGGGGTGAAGAAACCCTTTTTGAGAACTCAGAGTGAGTAAATTGGCCATTTTCATGCACTTTTAACCATTCCATAAATCTTGTGTTTAGGGCCCCTGGAAGCATGAAAATCACTTTAAACATGCCAATGTTAGCTCTAACACTGATGATCCACCTATAAATGTGAACTGACGTTCAAAAATAAAACATTTGAAAACGGACCATTTTCCACATTTCTGAAGCATGACGTAATGGGGGGGTGTTATCTCTTTTGTCGAAAATCAGCCGTTTTTGCTTGAACATTAAATGCCTCCAAATAGTATTTAATTCACTTTCCGAGCCCCTGGAAGCATGAAAATCACTTTAAACATGCTAATTTGAGCTCTAACACTGATGATCCACCTACAAATGTGAACTGACGTTCAAAAATAAAACATTTGAAAACGGACCATTTTCCACATTTCTGAAGCATGACGTAATGGGGGGTGTTATCTCTTTTGTCGAAAATCAGCCGTTTTTGCTCGAACATTAAATGCCTCCAAATGGTATTTATTTAACTTCCCGAGCCCCTGGAAGCATGAAAATCACTTTAAACATGCTAATTTTAGCTCTAACACTGATGATCCACCTACAAATGTGAACTGACGTTCAAAAATAAAACATTTGAAAACGGACCATTTTCCACATTTCTGAAGCATGACGTAATGGGGGGTGTTATCTCTTTTGTCGAAAATCAGCCGTTTTTGCTCGAACATTAAATGCCTCCAAATGGTATTTATTTAACTTACCGAGCCCCTGGAAGCATGAAAATCACTTTAAACATACTAATATTAGCTCTAACACTGATGATCCACCTACAAATGTGAACTGACGTTCAAAAATAAAACATTTGAAAACGGACCATTTTCCACATTTCGGAAGCATGACGTAATGGGGGGGTGTTATCTCTTTTGTCGAAAATCAGCCGTTTTTGCTCGAACATTAAATGCCTCCAAATGGTATTTAATTAACTTCCCGGGGTGAAGAAACCCTTTTTGAGAACTCAGAGTGAGTAAATTGGCCATTTTCATGCACTTTTAACCATTCCATAAATCTTGTGTTTAGGGCCCCTAGAAGCATGAAAATCACTTTAAACATGCCAATGTTAGCTCTAACACTGATGATCCACCTATAAATGTGAACTGACGTTCAAAAATAAAACATTTGAAAACGGACCATTTTCCACATTTCTGAAGCATGACGTAATGGGGGGGGTGTTATCTCTTTTGTCGAAAATCAGCCGTTTTTGCTTGAACATTAAATGCCTTCAAATAGTATTTAATTCACTTCCCGAGCCCCTTGAAGCATGAAAATCACTTTAAACATGCTAATTTGAGCTCTAACACTGATGATCCACCTACAAATGTGAACTGACGTTCAGAAATGAAACATTTGAAAACGGACCATTTTCCACTTTTCTGAAGCATGACGTAATGGGGGGGTGTTATCTCTTTTGTCGAAAATCAGCCGTTTTTGCTCGAACATTAAATGCCTCCAAATGGTATTTAATTAACTTCCCGGGGTGAAGAAACCCTTTTTGAGAACTCAGAGTGAGTAAATTGGCCATTTTCATGCACTTTTAACCATTCCATAAATCTTGTGTTTAGGGCCCCTGGAAGCATGAAAATCACTTTAAACATGCCAATGTTAGCTCTAACACTGATGATCCACCTATAAATGTGAACTGACGTTCAAAAATAAAACATTTGAAAACGGACCATTTTCCACATTTCTGAAGCATGACGTAATGGGGGGGTGTTATCTCTTTTGTCGAAAATCAGCCGTTTTTGCTTGAACATTAAATGCCTCCAAATAGTATTTAATTCACTTTCCGAGCCCCTGGAAGCATGAAAATCACTTTAAACATGCTAATTTGAGCTCTAACACTGATGATCCACCTACAAATGTGAACTGACGTTCAAAAATAAAACATTTGAAAACGGACCATTTTCCACATTTCTGAAGCATGACGTAATGGGGGGGTGTTATCTCTTTTGTCGAAAATCAGCCGTTTTTGCTCGAACATTAAATGCCTCCAAATGGTATTTATTTAACTTCCCGAGCCCCTGGAAGCATGAAAATCACTTTAAACATGCTAATTTTAGCTCTAACACTGATGATCCACCTACAAATGTGAACTGACGTTCAAAAATAAAACATTTGAAAACGGACCATTTTCCACATTTCTGAAGCATGACGTAATGGGGGGTGTTATCTCTTTTGTCGAAAATCAGCCGTTTTTGCTCGAACATTAAATGCCTCCAAATGGTATTTATTTAACTTCCCGAGCCCCTGGAAGCATGAAAATCACTTTAAACATACTAATTTTAGCTCTAACACTGATGATCCACCTACAAATGTGAACTGACGTTCAAAAATAAAACATTTGAAAACGGACCATTTTCCACATTTCGGAAGCATGACGTAATGGGGGGGTGTTATCTCTTTTGTCGAAAATCAGCCGTTTTTGCTCGAACATTAAATGCCTCCAAATGGTATTTAATTAACTTCCCTGGGTGAAGAAACCCTTTTTGAGAACTCAGAGTGAGTAAATTGGCCATTTTCATGCACTTTTAACCATTCCATAAATCTTGTGTTTAGGGCCCCTGGAAGCATGAAAATCACTTTAAACATGCTAATTTTAGCTCTAACACTGATGATCCACCTACAAATGTGAACTGACGTTCAAAAATAAAACATTTGAAAACGGACCATTTTCCACGTTTCTGAAGCATGACGTAATGGGGGGGGTGTTATCTCTTTTGTCGAAAATCAGCCGTTTTTGCTCGAACATTAAATGCCTCCAAATGGTATTTAATTAACTTCTCGGGGTGACGAAACCCTTTTTGAGAACTCAGAGTGAGTAAATTGGCCATTTTCATGCACTTTTAACCATTCCATAAATCTTGTGTTTAGGGCCCCTGGAAGCATGAAAATCACTTTAAACATGCCAATGTTAGCTCTAACACTGATGATCCACCTACAAATGTGAACTGACGTTCAAAAATCAAACATTTGAAAACGGACCATTTTCCACATTTCTGAAGCATGACGTAATGGGGGGGTGTTATCTCTTTTGTCGAAAATCAGCCATTTTTGCTTGAACATTAAATGCCTCCAAATAGTATTTAATTCTCTTCCCGAGCCCCTGGAAGCATGAAAATCACTTTAAACATGCTAATTTTAGCTCTAACACTGATGATCCACCTACAAATGTGAACTGACGTTCAAAAATAAAACATTTGAAAACGGACCATTTTCCACATTTCTGAAGCATGACGTAATGGGGGGGTGTTATCTCTTTTGTCGAAAATCAGCCGTTTTTGCTCGAACATTAAATGCCTCCAAATGGTATTTAATTAACTTCCCGGGGTGACGAAACCCTTTTTGAGAACTCAGAGTGAGTAAATTGGCCATTTTCATGCACTTTTAACCATTCCATAAATCTTGTGTTTAGGGCCCCTGGAAGCATGAAAATCACTTTAAACATGCCAATGTTAGCTCTAACACTGATGATCCACCTACAAATGTGAACTGACGTTCAAAAATCAAACATTTGAAAACGGACCATTTTCCACATTTCTGAAGCATGACGTAATGGGGGGGTGTTATCTCTTTTGTCGAAAATCAGCCGTTTTTGCTTGAACATTAAATGCCTCCAAATAGTATTTAATTCACTTCCCGAGCCCCTGGAAGCATGAAAATCACTTTAAACATGCTAATTTTAGCTCTAACACTGATGATCCACCTACAAATGTGAACTGACGTTCAAAAATAAAACATTTGAAAACGGACCATTTTCCACATTTCTGAAGCATGACGTAATGGGGGGGTGTTATCTCTTTTGTCGAAAATCAGCCGTTTTTGCTCGAACATTAAATGCCTCCAAATGGTATTTAATTAACTTCCCGGGGTGAAGAAACCCTTTTTGAGAACTCAGAGTGAGTAAATTGGCCATTTTCATGCACTTTTAACCATTCCATAAATCTTGTGTTTAGGGCCCCTAGAAGCATGAAAATCACTTTAAACATGCCAATGTTAGCTCTAACACTGATGATCCACCTATAAATGTGAACTGACGTTCAAAAATAAAACATTTGAAAACGGACCATTTTCCACATTTCTGAAGCATGACGTAATGGGGGGTGTTATCTCTTTTGTCGAAAATCAGCCATTTTTGCTCGAACATTAAATGCCTCCAAATGGTATTTAATTAACTTCCCGAGCCCCTGGAAGCATGAAAATCACTTTAAACATCCTAATTTTAGCTCTAACACTGATGATCCACCTACAAATGTGAACTGACGTTCAAAAATAAAACATTTGAAAACGGACCATTTTCCACATTTCTGAAGCATGACGTAATGGGGGGGGTGTTATCTCTTTTGTCGAAAATCAGCCGTTTTTGCTTGAACATTAAATGCCTTCAAATAGTATTTAATTCACTTCCCGAGCCCCTGGAAGCATGAAAATCACTTTAAACATGCTAATTTGAGCTCTAACACTGATGATCCACCTACAAATGTGAACTGACGTTCAGAAATGAAACATTTGAAAACGGACCATTTTCCACATTTCTGAAGCATGACGTAATGGGGGGGTGTTATCTCTTTTGTCGAAAATCAGCCGTTTTTGCTCGAACATTAAATGCCTCCAAATGGTATTTAATTAACTTCCCGGGGTGAAGAAACCCTTTTTGAGAACTCAGAGTGAGTAAATTGGCCATTTTCATGCACTTTTAACCATTCCATAAATCTTGTGTTTAGGGCCCCTGGAAGCATGAAAATCACTTTAAACATGCCAATGTTAGCTCTAACACTGATGATCCACCTATAAATGTGAACTGACGTTCAAAAATAAAACATTTGAAAACGGACCATTTTCCACATTTCTGAAGCATGACGTAATGGGGGGGTGTTATCTCTTTTGTCGAAAATCAGCCGTTTTTGCTCGAACATTAAATGCCTCCAAATGGTATTTATTTAACTTCCCGAGCCCCTGGAAGCATGAAAATCACTTTAAACATGCTAATTTTAGCTCTAACACTGATGATCCACCTACAAATGTGAACTGACGTTCAAAAATAAAACATTTGAAAACGGACCATTTTCCACATTTCTGAAGCATGACGTAATGGGGGGTGTTATCTCTTTTGTCGAAAATCAGCCGTTTTTGCTCGAACATTAAATGCCTCCAAATGGTATTTATTTAACTTACCGAGCCCCTGGAAGCATGAAAATCACTTTAAACATACTAATTTTAGCTCTAACACTGATGATCCACCTACAAATGTGAACTGACGTTCAAAAATAAAACATTTGAAAACGGACCATTTTCCACATTTCGGAAGCATGACGTAATGGGGGGGTGTTATCTCTTTTGTCGAAAATCAGCCGTTTTTGCTCGAACATTAAATGCCTCCAAATGGTATTTAATTAACTTCCCTGGGTGAAGAAACCCTTTTTGAGAACTCAGAGTGAGTAAATTGGCCATTTTCATGCACTTTTAACCATTCCATAAATCTTGTGTTTAGGGCCCCTGGAAGCATGAAAATCACTTTAAACATGCTAATTTTAGCTCTAACACTGATGATCCACCTACAAATGTGAACTGACGTTCAAAAATAAAACATTTGAAAACGGACCATTTTCCACATTTCTGAAGCATGACGTAATGGGGGGGGGTGTTATCTCTTTTGTCGAAAATCAGCAGTTTTTGCTCGAACATTAAATGCCTCCAAATGGTATTTAATTAACTTCCCGGGGTGACGAAACCCTTTTTGAGAACTCAGAGTGAGTAAATTGGCCATTTTCATGCACTTTTAACCATTCCATAAATCTTGTGTTTAGGGCCCCTGGAAGCATGAAAATCACTTTAAACATGCCAATGTTAGCTCTAACACTGATGATTCACCTACAAATGTGAACTGACGTTCAAAAATCAAACATTTGAAAACGGACCATTTTCCACATTTCTGAAGCATGACGTAATGGGGGGGTGTTATCTCTTTTGTCGAAAATCAGCCGTTTTTGCTTGAACATTAAATGCCTCCAAATAGTATTTAATTCACTTCCCGAGCCCCTGGAAGCATGAAAATCACTTTATACATGCTAATTTTAGCTCTAACACTGATGATCCACCTACAAATGTGAACTGACGTTCAAAAATAAAACATTTGAAAACGGACCATTTTCCACATTTCTGAAGCATGACGTAATGGGGGGGTGTTATCTCTTTTGTCGAAAATCAGCCGTTTTTGCTCGAACATTAAATGCCTCCAAATGGTATTTAATTAACTTCCCGGGGTGAAGAAACCCTTTTTGAGAACTCAGAGTGAGTAAATTGGCCATTTTCATGCACTTTTAACCATTCCATAAATCTTGTGTTTAGGGCCCCTAGAAGCATGAAAATCACTTTAAACATGCCAATGTTAGCTCTAACACTGATGATCCACCTATAAATGTGAACTGACGTTCAAAAATAAAACATTTGAAAACGGACCATTTTCCACATTTCTGAAGCATGACGTAATGGGGGGTGTTATCTCTTTTGTCGAAAATCAGCCATTTTTGCTCGAACATTAAATGCCTCCAAATGGTATTTAATTAACTTCCCGAGCCCCTGGAAGCATGAAAATCACTTTAAACATCCTAATTTTAGCTCTAACACTGATGATCCACCTACAAATGTGAACTGACGTTCAAAAATAAAACATTTGAAAACTGACCATTTTCCACATTTCTGAAGCATGACGTAATGGGGGGGGTGTTATCTCTTTTGTCGAAAATCAGCCGTTTTTGCTTGAACATTAAATGCCTTCAAATAGTATTTAATTCACTTCCCGAGCCCCTGGAAGCATGAAAATCACTTTAAACATGCTAATTTGAGCTCTAACACTGATGATCCACCTACAAATGTGAACTGACGTTCAGAAATGAAACATTTGAAAACGGACCATTTTCCACATTTCTGAAGCATGACGTAATGGGGGGGTGTTATCTCTTTTGTCGAAAATCAGCCGTTTTTGCTCGAACATTAAATGCCTCCAAATGGTATTTAATTAACTTCCCGGGGTGAAGAAACCCTTTTTGAGAACTCAGAGTGAGTAAATTGGCCATTTTCATGCACTTTTAACCATTCCATAAATCTTGTGTTTAGGGCCCCTGGAAGCATGAAAATCACTTTAAACATGCCAATGTTAGCTCTAACACTGATGATCCACCTATAAATGTGAACTGACGTTCAAAAATAAAACATTTGAAAACGGACCATTTCCCACATTTCTGAAGCATGACGTAATGGGGGGGTGTTATCTCTTTTGTCGAAAATCAGCCGTTTTTGCTTGAACATTAAATGCCTCCAAATAGTATTTAATTCACTTTCCGAGCCCCTGGAAGCATGAAAATCACTTTAAACATGCTAATTTGAGCTCTAACACTGATGATCCACCTACAAATGTGAACTGACGTTCAAAAATAAAACATTTGAAAACGGACCATTTTCCACATTTCTGAAGCATGACGTAATGGGGGGGTGTTATCTCTTTTGTCGAAAATCAGCCGTTTTTGCTCGAACATTAAATGCCTCCAAATGGTATTTATTTAACTTCCCGAGCCCCTGGAAGCATGAAAATCACTTTAAACATGCTAATTTTAGCTCTAACACTGATGATCCACCTACAAATGTGAACTGACGTTCAAAAATAAAACATTTGAAAACGGACCATTTTCCACATTTCTGAAGCATGACGTAATGGGGGGTGTTATCTCTTTTGTCGAAAATCAGCCGTTTTTGCTCGAACATTAAATGCCTCCAAATGGTATTTATTTAACTTCCCGAGCCCCTGGAAGCATGAAAATCACTTTAAACATACTAATTTTAGCTCTAACACTGATGATCCACCTACAAATGTGAACTGACGTTCAAAAATAAAACATTTGAAAACGGACCATTTTCCACATTTCGGAAGCATGACGTAATGGGGGGGTGTTATCTCTTTTGTCGAAAATCAGCCGTTTTTGCTCGAACATTAAATGCCTCCAAATGGTATTTAATTAACTTCCCTGGGTGAAGAAACCCTTTTTGAGAACTCAGAGTGAGTAAATTGGCCATTTTCATGCACTTTTAACCATTCCATAAATCTTGTGTTTAGGGCCCCTGGAAGCATGAAAATCACTTTAAACATGCTAATTTTAGCTCTAACACTGATGATCCACCTACAAATGTGAACTGACGTTCAAAAATAAAACATTTGAAAACGGACCATTTTCCACATTTCTGAAGCATGACGTAATGGGGGGGGGTGTTATCTCTTTTGTCGAAAATCAGCCGTTTTTGGTCGAACATTAAATGCCTCCAAATGGTATTTAATTAACTTCCCGGGGTGACGAAACCCTTTTTGAGAACTCAGAGTGAGTAAATTGGCCATTTTCATGCACTTTTAACCATTCCATAAATCTTGTGTTTAGGGCCCCTGGAAGCATGAAAATCACTTTAAACATGCCAATGTTAGCTCTAACACTGATGATCCACCTACAAATGTGAACTGACGTTCAAAAATCAAACATTTGAAAAAGGACCATTTTCCACATTTCTGAAGCATGACGTAATGGGGGGGTGTTATCTCTTTTGTCGAAAATCAGCCGTTTTTGCTTGAACATTAAATGCCTCCAAATAGTATTTAATTCTCTTCCCGAGCCCCTGGAAGCATGAAAATCACTTTAAACATGCTAATTTTAGCTCTAACACTGATGATCCACCTACAAATGTGAACTGACGTTCAAAAATAAAACATTTGAAAACGGACCATTTTCCACATTTCTGAAGCATGACGTAATGGGGGGGTGTTATCTCTTTTGTCGAAAATCAGCCGTTTTTGCTCGAACATTAAATGCCTCCAAATGGTATTTAATTAACTTCCCGGGGTGAAGAAACCCTTTTTGAGAACTCAGAGTGAGTAAATTGGACATTTTCATGCACTTTTAACCATTCCATAAATCTTGTGTTTAGGGCCCCTGGAAGCATGAAAATCACTTTAAACATGCCAATGTTAGCTCTAACACTGATGATCCACCTACAAATGTGAACTGACTTTCAAAAATCAAACATTTGAAAACGGACCATTTTCCACATTTCTGAAGCATGACGTAATGGGGGGGTGTTATCTCTTTTGTCGAAAATCAGCCGTTTTTGCTTGAACATTAAATGCCTCCAAATAGTATTTAATTCACTTCCCGAGCCCCTGGAAGCATGAAAATCACTTTAAACATGCTAATTTTAGCTCTAACACTGATGATCCACCTACAAATGTGAACTGACGTTCAAAAATAAAACATTTGAAAACGGACCATTTTCCACATTTCTGAAGCATGACGTAATGGGGGGGTGTTATCTCTTTTGTCGAAAATCAGCCGTTTTTGCTCGAACATTAAATGCCTCCAAATGGTATTTATTTAACTTCCCGAGCCCCTGGAAGCATGAAAATCACTTTAAACATACTAATTTTAGCTCTAACACTGATGATCCACCTACAAATGTGAACTGACGTTCAAAAATAAAACATTTGAAAACGGACCATTTTCCACATTTCTGAAGCATGACGTAATGGGGGGGGGTGTTATCTCTTTTGTCGAAAATCAGCCGTTTTTGGTCGAACATTAAATGCCTCCAAATGGTATTTAATTAACTTCCCGGGGTGACGAAACCCTTTTTGAGAACTCAGAGTGAGTAAATTGGCCATTTTCATGCACTTTTAACCATTCCATAAATCTTGTGTTTAGGGCCCCTGGAAGCATGAAAATCACTTTAAACATGCCAATGTTAGCTCTAACACTGATGATCCACCTACAAATGTGAACTGACGTTCAAAAATCAAACATTTGAAAAAGGACCATTTTCCACATTTCTGAAGCATGACGTAATGGGGGGGTGTTATCTCTTTTGTCGAAAATCAGCCGTTTTTGCTTGAACATTAAATGCCTCCAAATAGTATTTAATTCTCTTCCCGGGGTGACGAAACCCTTTTTGAGAACTCAGAGTGAGTAAATTGGCCATTTTCATGCACTTTTAACCATTCCATAAATCTTGTGTTTAGGGCCCCTGGAAGCATGAAAATCACTTTAAACATGCCAATGTTAGCTCTAACACTGATGATCCACCTACAAATGTGAACTGACGTTCAAAAATAAAACATTTGAAAACGGACCATTTTCCACATTTCTGAAGCATGACGTAATGGGGGGGGGTGTTATCTCTTTTGTCGAAAATCAGCCGTTTTTGCTTGAACATTAAATGCCTTCAAATAGTATTTAATTCACTTCCCGAGCCCCTGGAAGCATGAAAATCACTTTAAACATGCTAATTTGAGCTCTAACACTGATGATCCACCTACAAATGTGAACTGACGTTCAGAAATGAAACATTTGAAAACGGACCATTTTCCACTTTTCTGAAGCATGACGTAATGGGGGGGTGTTATCTCTTTTGTCGAAAATCAGCCGTTTTTGCTCGAACATTAAATGCCTCCAAATGGTATTTAATTAACTTCCCGGGGTGAAGAAACCCTTTTTGAGAACTCAGAGTGAGTAAATTGGCCATTTTCATGCACTTTTAACCATTCCATAAATCTTGTGTTTAGGGCCCCTGGAAGCATGAAAATCACTTTAAACATGCCAATGTTAGCTCTAACACTGATGATCCACCTATAAATGTGAACTGACGTTCAAAAATAAAACATTTGAAAACGGACCATTTTCCACATTTCTGAAGCATGACGTAATGGGGGGGTGTTATCTCTTTTGTCGAAAATCAGCCGTTTTTGCTTGAACATTAAATGCCTCCAAATAGTATTTAATTCACTTTCCGAGCCCCTGGAAGCATGAAAATCACTTTAAACATGCTAATTTGAGCTCTAACACTGATGATCCACCTACAAATGTGAACTGACGTTCAAAAATAAAACATTTGAAAACGGACCATTTTCCACATTTCTGAAGCATGACGTAATGGGGGGTGTTATCTCTTTTGTCGAAAATCAGCCGTTTTTGCTCGAACATTAAATGCCTCCAAATGGTATTTATTTAACTTCCCGAGCCCCTGGAAGCATGAAAATCACTTTAAACATGCTAATTTTAGCTCTAACACTGATGATCCACCTACAAATGTGAACTGACGTTCAAAAATAAAACATTTGAAAACGGACCATTTTCCACATTTCTGAAGCATGACGTAATGGGGGGTGTTATCTCTTTTGTCGAAAATCAGCCGTTTTTGCTCGAACATTAAATGCCTCCAAATGGTATTTATTTAACTTCCCGAGCCCCTGGAAGCATGAAAATCACTTTAAACATACTAATTTTAGCTCTAACACTGATGATCCACCTACAAATGTGAACTGACGTTCAAAAATAAAACATTTGAAAACGGACCATTTTCCACATTTCGGAAGCATGACGTAATGGGGGGGTGTTATCTCTTTTGTCGAAAATCAGCCGTTTTTGCTCGAACATTAAATGCCTCCAAATGGTATTTAATTAACTTCCCGGGGTGAAGAAACCCTTTTTGAGAACTCAGAGTGAGTAAATTGGCCATTTTCATGCACTTTTAACCATTCCATAAATCTTGTGTTTAGGGGCCCTAGAAGCATGAAAATCACTTTAAACATGCCAATGTTAGCTCTAACACTGATGATCCACCTATAAATGTGAACTGACGTTCAAAAATAAAACATTTGAAAACGGACCATTTTCCACATTTCTGAAGCATGACGTAATGGGGGGGGTGTTATCTCTTTTGTCGAAAATCAGCCGTTTTTGCTTGAACATTAAATGCCTTCAAATAGTATTTAATTCACTTCCCGAGCCCCTGGAAGCATGAAAATCACTTTAAACATGCTAATTTGAGCTCTAACACTGATGATCCACCTACAAATGTGAACTGACGTTCAGAAATGAAACATTTGAAAACGGACCATTTTCCACTTTTCTGAAGCATGACGTAATGGGGGGGTGTTATCTCTTTTGTCGAAAATCAGCCGTTTTTGCTCGAACATTAAATGCCTCCAAATGGTATTTAATTAACTTCCCGGGGTGAAGAAACCCTTTTTGAGAACTCAGAGTGAGTAAATTGGCCATTTTCATGCACTTTTAACCATTCCATAAATCTTGTGTTTAGGGCCCCTGGAAGCATGAAAATCACTTTAAACATGCCAATGTTAGCTCTAACACTGATGATCCACCTATAAATGTGAACTGACGTTCAAAAATAAAACATTTGAAAACGGACCATTTTCCACATTTCTGAAGCATGACGTAATGGGGGGGTGTTATCTCTTTTGTCGAAAATCAGCCGTTTTTGCTTGAAAATTAAATGCCTCCAAATAGTATTTAATTCACTTTCCGAGCCCCTGGAAGCATGAAAATCACTTTAAACATGCTAATTTGAGCTCTAACACTGATGATCCACCTACAAATGTGAACTGACGTTCAAAAATAAAACATTTGAAAACTGACCATTTTCCACATTTCTGAAGCATGACGTAATGGGGGGGTGTTATCTCTTTTGTCGAAAATCAGCCGTTTTTGCTCGAACATTAAATGCCTCCAAATGGTATTTATTTAACTTCCCGAGCCCCTGGAAGCATGAAAATCACTTTAAACATGCTAATTTTAGCTCTAACACTGATGATCCACCTACAAATGTGAACTGACGTTCAAAAATAAAACATTTGAAAACGGACCATTTTCCACATTTCTGAAGCATGACGTAATGGGGGGTGTTATCTCTTTTGTCGAAAATCAGCCGTTTTTGCTCGAACATTAAATGCCTCCAAATGGTATTTATTTAACTTCCCGAGCCCCTGGAAGCATGAAAATCACTTTAAACATACTAATTTTAGCTCTAACACTGATGATCCACCTACAAATGTGAACTGACGTTCAAAAATAAAACATTTGAAAACGGACCATTTTCCACATTTCGGAAGCATGACGTAATGGGGGGGTGTTATCTCTTTTGTCGAAAATCAGCCGTTTTTGCTCGAACATTAAATGCCTCCAAATGGTATTTAATTAACTTCCCTGGGTGAAGAAACCCTTTTTGAGAACTCAGAGTGAGTAAATTGGCCATTTTCATGCACTTTTAACCATTCCATAAATCTTGTGTTTAGGGCCCCTGGAAGCATGAAAATCACTTTAAACATGCCAATGTTAGCTCTAACACTGATGATTCACCTACAAATGTGAACTGACGTTCAAAAATCAAACATTTGAAAACGGACCATTTTCCACATTTCTGAAGCATGACGTAATGGGGGGGTGTTATCTCTTTTGTCGAAAATCAGCCGTTTTTGCTTGAACATTAAATGCCTCCAAATAGTATTTAATTCACTTCCCGAGCCCCTGGAAGCATGAAAATCACTTTATACATGCTAATTTTAGCTCTAACACTGATGATCCACCTACAAATGTGAACTGACGTTCAAAAATAAAACATTTGAAAACGGACCATTTTCCACATTTCTGAAGCATGACGTAATGGGGGGGTGTTATCTCTTTTGTCGAAAATCAGCCGTTTTTGCTCGAACATTAAATGCCTCCAAATGGTATTTAATTAACTTCCCGGGGTGAAGAAACCCTTTTTGAGAACTCAGAGTGAGTAAATTGGCCATTTTCATGCACTTTTAACCATTCCATAAATCTTGTGTTTAGGGCCCCTAGAAGCATGAAAATCACTTTAAACATGCCAATGTTAGCTCTAACACTGATGATCCACCTATAAATGTGAACTGACGTTCAAAAATAAAACATTTGAAAACGGACCATTTTCCACATTTCTGAAGCATGACGTAATGGGGGGTGTTATCTCTTTTGTCGAAAATCAGCCATTTTTGCTCGAACATTAAATGCCTCCAAATGGTATTTAATTAACTTCCCGAGCCCCTGGAAGCATGAAAATCACTTTAAACATCCTAATTTTAGCTCTAACACTGATGATCCACCTACAAATGTGAACTGACGTTCAAAAATAAAACATTTGAAAACGGACCATTTTCCACATTTCTGAAGCATGACGTAATGGGGGGGGTGTTATCTCTTTTGTCGAAAATCAGCCGTTTTTGCTTGAACATTAAATGCCTTCAAATAGTATTTAATTCACTTCCCGAGCCCCTGGAAGCATGAAAATCACTTTAAACATGCTAATTTGAGCTCTAACACTGATGATCCACCTACAAATGTGAACTGACGTTCAGAAATGAAACATTTGAAAACGGACCATTTTCCACATTTCTGAAGCATGACGTAATGGGGGGGTGTTATCTCTTTTGTCGAAAATCAGCCGTTTTTGCTCGAACATTAAATGCCTCCAAATGGTATTTAATTAACTTCCCGGGGTGAAGAAACCCTTTTTGAGAACTCAGAGTGAGTAAATTGGCCATTTTCATGCACTTTTAACCATTCCATAAATCTTGTGTTTAGGGCCCCTGGAAGCATGAAAATCACTTTAAACATGCCAATGTTAGCTCTAACACTGATGATCCACCTATAAATGTGAACTGACGTTCAAAAATAAAACATTTGAAAACGGACCATTTCCCACATTTCTGAAGCATGACGTAATGGGGGGGTGTTATCTCTTTTGTCGAAAATCAGCCGTTTTTGCTTGAACATTAAATGCCTCCAAATAGTATTTAATTCACTTTCCGAGCCCCTGGAAGCATGAAAATCACTTTAAACATGCTAATTTGAGCTCTAACACTGATGATCCACCTACAAATGTGAACTGACGTTCAAAAATAAAACATTTGAAAACGGACCATTTTCCACATTTCTGAAGCATGACGTAATGGGGGGGTGTTATCTCTTTTGTCGAAAATCAGCCGTTTTTGATCGAACATTAAATGCCTCCAAATGGTATTTATTTAACTTCCCGAGCCCCTGGAAGCATGAAAATCACTTTAAACATGCTAATTTTAGCTCTAACACTGATGATCCACCTACAAATGTGAACTGACGTTCAAAAATAAAACATTTGAAAACGGACCATTTTCCACATTTCTGAAGCATGACGTAATGGGGGGTGTTATCTCTTTTGTCGAAAATCAGCCGTTTTTGCTCGAACATTAAATGCCTCCAAATGGTATTTATTTAACTTCCCGAGCCCCTGGAAGCATGAAAATCACTTTAAACATACTAATTTTAGCTCTAACACTGATGATCCACCTACAAATGTGAACTGACGTTCAAAAATAAAACATTTGAAAACGGACCATTTTCCACATTTCGGAAGCATGACGTAATGGGGGGGTGTTATCTCTTTTGTCGAAAATCAGCCGTTTTTGCTCGAACATTAAATGCCTCCAAATGGTATTTAATTAACTTCCCTGGGTGAAGAAACCCTTTTTGAGAACTCAGAGTGAGTAAATTGGCCATTTTCATGCACTTTTAACCATTCCATAAATCTTGTGTTTAGGGCCCCTGGAAGCATGAAAATCACTTTAAACATGCTAATTTTAGCTCTAACACTGATGATCCACCTACAAATGTGAACTGACGTTCAAAAATAAAACATTTGAAAACGGACCATTTTCCACATTTCTGAAGCATGACGTAATGGGGGGGGGTGTTATCTCTTTTGTCGAAAATCAGCCGTTTTTGGTCGAACATTAAATGCCTCCAAATGGTATTTAATTAACTTCCCGGGATGACGAAACCCTTTTTGAGAACTCAGAGTGAGTAAATTGGCCATTTTCATGCACTTTTAACCATTCCATAAATCTTGTGTTTAGGGCCCCTGGAAGCATGAAAATCACTTTAAACATGCCAATGTTAGCTCTAACACTGATGATCCACCTACAAATGTGAACTGACGTTCAAAAATCAAACATTTGAAAAAGGACCATTTTCCACATTTCTGAAGCATGACGTAATGGGGGGGTGTTATCTCTTTTGTCGAAAATCAGCCGTTTTTGCTTGAACATTAAATGCCTCCAAATAGTATTTAATTCTCTTCCCGAGCCCCTGGAAGCATGAAAATCACTTTAAACATGCTAATTTTAGCTCTAACACTGATGATCCACCTACAAATGTGAACTGACGTTCAAAAATAAAACATTTGAAAACGGACCATTTTCCACATTTCTGAAGCATGACGTAATGGGGGGGTGTTATCTCTTTTGTCGAAAATCAGCCGTTTTTGCTCGAACATTAAATGCCTCCAAATGGTATTTAATTAACTTCCCGGGGTGAAGAAACCCTTTTTGAGAACTCAGAGTGAGTAAATTGGCCATTTTCATGCACTTTTAACCATTCCATAAATCTTGTGTTTAGGGCCCCTGGAAGCATGAAAATCACTTTAAACATGCCAATGTTAGCTCTAACACTGATGATCCACCTACAAATGTGAACTGACTTTCAAAAATCAAACATTTGAAAACGGACCATTTTCCACATTTCTGAAGCATGACGTAATGGGGGGGTGTTATCTCTTTTGTCGAAAATCAGCCGTTTTTGCTTGAACATTAAATGCCTCCAAATAGTATTTAATTCACTTCCCGAGCCCCTGGAAGCATGAAAATCACTTTAAACATGCTAATTTTAGCTCTAACACTGATGATCCACCTACAAATGTGAACTGACGTTCAAAAATAAAACATTTGAAAACGGACCATTTTCCACATTTCTGAAGCATGACGTAATGGGGGGGTGTTATCTCTTTTGTCGAAAATCAGCCGTTTTTGCTCGAACATTAAATGCCTCCAAATGGTATTTATTTAACTTCCCGAGCCCCTGGAAGCATGAAAATCACTTTAAACATACTAATTTTAGCTCTAACACTGATGATCCACCTACAAATGTGAACTGACGTTCAAAAATAAAACATTTGAAAACGGACCATTTTCCACATTTCGGAAGCATGACGTAATGGGGGGGTGTTATCTCTTTTGTCGAAAATCAGCCGTTTTTGCTCGAACATTAAATGCCTCCAAATGGTATTTAATTAACTTCCCTGGGTGAAGAAACCCTTTTTGAGAACTCAGAGTGAGTAAATTGGCCATTTTCATGCACTTTTAACCATTCCATAAATCTTGTGTTTAGGGCCCCTGGAAGCATGAAAATCACTTTAAACATGCTAATTTTAGCTCTAACACTGATGATCCACCTACAAATGTGAACTGACGTTCAAAAATAAAACATTTGAAAACGGACCATTTTCCACATTTCTGAAGCATGACGTAATGGGGGGGGGTGTTATCTCTTTTGTCGAAAATCAGCCGTTTTTGCTCGAACATTAAATGCCTCCAAATGGTATTTAATTAACTTCCCGGGGTGACGAAACCCTTTTTGAGAACTCAGAGTGAGTAAATTGGCCATTTTCATGCACTTTTAACCATTCCATAAATCTTGTGTTTAGGGCCCCTGGAAGCATGAAAATCACTTTAAACATGCCAATGTTAGCTCTAACACTGATGATCCACCTACAAATGTGAACTGACGTTCAAAAATAAAACATTTGAAAACGGACCATTTTCCACATTTCTGAAGCATGACGTAATGGGGGGGGGTGTTATCTCTTTTGTCGAAAATCAGCCGTTTTTGCTTGAACATTAAATGCCTTCAAATAGTATTTAATTCACTTCCCGAGCCCCTGGAAGCATGAAAATCACTTTAAACATGCTAATTTGAGCTCTAACACTGATGATCCACCTACAAATGTGAACTGACGTTCAGAAATGAAACATTTGAAAACGGACCATTTTCCACTTTTCTGAAGCATGACGTAATGGGGGGGTGTTATCTCTTTTGTCGAAAATCAGCCGTTTTTGCTCGAACATTAAATGCCTCCAAATGGTATTTAATTAACTTCCCGGGGTGAAGAAACCCTTTTTGAGAACTCAGAGTGAGTAAATTGGCCATTTTCATGCACTTTTAACCATTCCATAAATCTTGTGTTTAGGGCCCCTGGAAGCATGAAAATCACTTTAAACATGCCAATGTTAGCTCTAACACTGATGATCCACCTATAAATGTGAACTGACGTTCAAAAATAAAACATTTGAAAACGGACCATTTTCCACATTTCTGAAGCATGACGTAATGGGGGGGTGTTATCTCTTTTGTCGAAAATCAGCCGTTTTTGCTTGAACATTAAATGCCTCCAAATAGTATTTAATTCACTTTCCGAGCCCCTGGAAGCATGAAAATCACTTTAAACATGCTAATTTGAGCTCTAACACTGATGATCCACCTACAAATGTGAACTGACGTTCAAAAATAAAACATTTGAAAACGGACCATTTTCCACATTTCTGAAGCATGACGTAATGGGGGGTGTTATCTCTTTTGTCGAAAATCAGCCGTTTTTGCTCGAACATTAAATGCCTCCAAATGGTATTTATTTAACTTCCCGAGCCCCTGGAAGCATGAAAATCACTTTAAACATGCTAATTTTAGCTCTAACACTGATGATCCACCTACAAATGTGAACTGACGTTCAAAAATAAAAGATTTGAAAACGGACCATTTTCCACATTTCTGAAGCATGACGTAATGGGGGGTGTTATCTCTTTTGTCGAAAATCAGCCGTTTTTGCTCGAACATTAAATGCCTCCAAATGGTATTTATTTAACTTCCCGAGCCCCTGGAAGCATG
This sequence comes from Lissotriton vulgaris, assembly GCF_964263255.1. Taxonomy (NCBI): domain Eukaryota; kingdom Metazoa; phylum Chordata; class Amphibia; order Caudata; family Salamandridae; genus Lissotriton; species Lissotriton vulgaris. Next base: position 49,293 of record NW_028246077.1, on the reverse strand, counting down.
AAAATCACTTTAAACATACTAATTTTAGCTCTAACACTGATGATCCACCTACAAATGTGAACTGACGTTCAAAAATAAAACATTTGAAAACGGACCATTTTCCACATTTCGGAAGCATGACGTAATGGGGGGGTGTTATCTCTTTTGTCGAAAATCAGCCGTTTTTGCTCGAACATTAAATGCCTCCAAATGGTATTTAATTAACTTCCCGGGGTGAAGAAACCCTTTTTGAGAACTCAGAGTGAGTAAATTGGCCATTTTCATGCACTTTTAACCATTCCATAAATCTTGTGTTTAGGGCCCCTGGAAGCATGAAAATCACTTTAAACATGCCAATGTTAGCTCTAACACTGATGATCCACCTATAAATGTGAACTGACGTTCAAAAATAAAACATTTGAAAACGGACCATTTTCCACATTTCTGAAGCATGACGTAATGGGGGGGTGTTATCTCTTTTGTCGAAAATCAGCCGTTTTTGCTTGAAAATTAAATGCCTCCAAATAGTATTTAATTCACTTTCCGAGCCCCTGGAAGCATGAAAATCACTTTAAACATGCTAATTTGAGCTCTAACACTGATGATCCACCTACAAATGTGAACTGACGTTCAAAAATAAAACATTTGAAAACTGACCATTTTCCACATTTCTGAAGCATGACGTAATGGGGGGGTGTTATCTCTTTTGTCGAAAATCAGCCGTTTTTGCTCGAACATTAAATGCCTCCAAATGGTATTTATTTAACTTCCCGAGCCCCTGGAAGCATGAAAATCACTTTAAACATGCTAATTTTAGCTCTAACACTGATGATCCACCTACAAATGTGAACTGACGTTCAAAAATAAAACATTTGAAAACGGACCATTTTCCACATTTCTGAAGCATGACGTAATGGGGGGTGTTATCTCTTTTGTCGAAAATCAGCCGTTTTTGCTCGAACATTAAATGCCTCCAAATGGTATTTATTTAACTTCCCGAGCCCCTGGAAGCATGAAAATCACTTTAAACATACTAATTTTAGCTCTAACACTGATGATCCACCTACAAATGTGAACTGACGTTCAAAAATAAAACATTTGAAAACGGACCATTTTCCACATTTCGGAAGCATGACGTAATGGGGGGGTGTTATCTCTTTTGTCGAAAATCAGCCGTTTTTGCTCGAACATTAAATGCCTCCAAATGGTATTTAATTAACTTCCCTGGGTGAAGAAACCCTTTTTGAGAACTCAGAGTGAGTAAATTGGCCATTTTCATGCACTTTTAACCATTCCATAAATCTTGTGTTTAGGGCCCCTGGAAGCATGAAAATCACTTTAAACATGCCAATGTTAGCTCTAACACTGATGATTCACCTACAAATGTGAACTGACGTTCAAAAATCAAACATTTGAAAACGGACCATTTTCCACATTTCTGAAGCATGACGTAATGGGGGGGTGTTATCTCTTTTGTCGAAAATCAGCCGTTTTTGCTTGAACATTAAATGCCTCCAAATAGTATTTAATTCACTTCCCGAGCCCCTGGAAGCATGAAAATCACTTTATACATGCTAATTTTAGCTCTAACACTGATGATCCACCTACAAATGTGAACTGACGTTCAAAAATAAAACATTTGAAAACGGACCATTTTCCACATTTCTGAAGCATGACGTAATGGGGGGGTGTTATCTCTTTTGTCGAAAATCAGCCGTTTTTGCTCGAACATTAAATGCCTCCAAATGGTATTTAATTAACTTCCCGGGGTGAAGAAACCCTTTTTGAGAACTCAGAGTGAGTAAATTGGCCATTTTCATGCACTTTTAACCATTCCATAAATCTTGTGTTTAGGGCCCCTAGAAGCATGAAAATCACTTTAAACATGCCAATGTTAGCTCTAACACTGATGATCCACCTATAAATGTGAACTGACGTTCAAAAATAAAACATTTGAAAACGGACCATTTTCCACATTTCTGAAGCATGACGTAATGGGGGGTGTTATCTCTTTTGTCGAAAATCAGCCATTTTTGCTCGAACATTAAATGCCTCCAAATGGTATTTAATTAACTTCCCGAGCCCCTGGAAGCATGAAAATCACTTTAAACATCCTAATTTTAGCTCTAACACTGATGATCCACCTACAAATGTGAACTGACGTTCAAAAATAAAACATTTGAAAACGGACCATTTTCCACATTTCTGAAGCATGACGTAATGGGGGGGGTGTTATCTCTTTTGTCGAAAATCAGCCGTTTTTGCTTGAACATTAAATGCCTTCAAATAGTATTTAATTCACTTCCCGAGCCCCTGGAAGCATGAAAATCACTTTAAACATGCTAATTTGAGCTCTAACACTGATGATCCACCTACAAATGTGAACTGACGTTCAGAAATGAAACATTTGAAAACGGACCATTTTCCACATTTCTGAAGCATGACGTAATGGGGGGGTGTTATCTCTTTTGTCGAAAATCAGCCGTTTTTGCTCGAACATTAAATGCCTCCAAATGGTATTTAATTAACTTCCCGGGGTGAAGAAACCCTTTTTGAGAACTCAGAGTGAGTAAATTGGCCATTTTCATGCACTTTTAACCATTCCATAAATCTTGTGTTTAGGGCCCCTGGAAGCATGAAAATCACTTTAAACATGCCAATGTTAGCTCTAACACTGATGATCCACCTATAAATGTGAACTGACGTTCAAAAATAAAACATTTGAAAACGGACCATTTCCCACATTTCTGAAGCATGACGTAATGGGGGGGTGTTATCTCTTTTGTCGAAAATCAGCCGTTTTTGCTTGAACATTAAATGCCTCCAAATAGTATTTAATTCACTTTCCGAGCCCCTGGAAGCATGAAAATCACTTTAAACATGCTAATTTGAGCTCTAACACTGATGATCCACCTACAAATGTGAACTGACGTTCAAAAATAAAACATTTGAAAACGGACCATTTTCCACATTTCTGAAGCATGACGTAATGGGGGGGTGTTATCTCTTTTGTCGAAAATCAGCCGTTTTTGCTCGAACATTAAATGCCTCCAAATGGTATTTATTTAACTTCCCGAGCCCCTGGAAGCATGAAAATCACTTTAAACATGCTAATTTTAGCTCTAACACTGATGATCCACCTACAAATGTGAACTGACGTTCAAAAATAAAACATTTGAAAACGGACCATTTTCCACATTTCTGAAGCATGACGTAATGGGGGGTGTTATCTCTTTTGTCGAAAATCAGCCGTTTTTGCTCGAACATTAAATGCCTCCAAATGGTATTTATTTAACTTCCCGAGCCCCTGGAAGCATGAAAATCACTTTAAACATACTAATTTTAGCTCTAACACTGATGATCCACCTACAAATGTGAACTGACGTTCAAAAATAAAACATTTGAAAACGGACCATTTTCCACATTTCGGAAGCATGACGTAATGGGGGGGTGTTATCTCTTTTGTCGAAAATCAGCCGTTTTTGCTCGAACATTAAATGCCTCCAAATGGTATTTAATTAACTTCCCTGGGTGAAGAAACCCTTTTTGAGAACTCAGAGTGAGTAAATTGGCCATTTTCATGCACTTTTAACCATTCCATAAATCTTGTGTTTAGGGCCCCTGGAAGCATGAAAATCACTTTAAACATGCTAATTTTAGCTCTAACACTGATGATCCACCTACAAATGTGAACTGACGTTCAAAAATAAAACATTTGAAAACGGACCATTTTCCACATTTCTGAAGCATGACGTAATGGGGGGGGGTGTTATCTCTTTTGTCGAAAATCAGCCGTTTTTGGTCGAACATTAAATGCCTCCAAATGGTATTTAATTAACTTCCCGGGGTGACGAAACCCTTTTTGAGAACTCAGAGTGAGTAAATTGGCCATTTTCATGCACTTTTAACCATTCCATAAATCTTGTGTTTAGGGCCCCTGGAAGCATGAAAATCACTTTAAACATGCCAATGTTAGCTCTAACACTGATGATCCACCTACAAATGTGAACTGACGTTCAAAAATCAAACATTTGAAAAAGGACCATTTTCCACATTTCTGAAGCATGACGTAATGGGGGGGTGTTATCTCTTTTGTCGAAAATCAGCCGTTTTTGCTTGAACATTAAATGCCTCCAAATAGTATTTAATTCTCTTCCCGAGCCCCTGGAAGCATGAAAATCACTTTAAACATGCTAATTTTAGCTCTAACACTGATGATCCACCTACAAATGTGAACTGACGTTCAAAAATAAAACATTTGAAAACGGACCATTTTCCACATTTCTGAAGCATGACGTAATGGGGGGGTGTTATCTCTTTTGTCGAAAATCAGCCGTTTTTGCTCGAACATTAAATGCCTCCAAATGGTATTTAATTAACTTCCCGGGGTGAAGAAACCCTTTTTGAGAACTCAGAGTGAGTAAATTGGCCATTTTCATGCACTTTTAACCATTCCATAAATCTTGTGTTTAGGGCCCCTGGAAGCATGAAAATCACTTTAAACATGCCAATGTTAGCTCTAACACTGATGATCCACCTACAAATGTGAACTGACTTTCAAAAATCAAACATTTGAAAACGGACCATTTTCCACATTTCTGAAGCATGACGTAATGGGGGGGTGTTATCTCTTTTGTCGAAAATCAGCCGTTTTTGCTTGAACATTAAATGCCTCCAAATAGTATTTAATTCACTTCCCGAGCCCCTGGAAGCATGAAAATCACTTTAAACATGCTAATTTTAGCTCTAACACTGATGATCCACCTACAAATGTGAACTGACGTTCAAAAATAAAACATTTGAAAACGGACCATTTTCCACATTTCTGAAGCATGACGTAATGGGGGGGTGTTATCTCTTTTGTCGAAAATCAGCCGTTTTTGCTCGAACATTAAATGCCTCCAAATGGTATTTATTTAACTTCCCGAGCCCCTGGAAGCATGAAAATCACTTTAAACATACTAATTTTAGCTCTAACACTGATGATCCACCTACAAATGTGAACTGACGTTCAAAAATAAAACATTTGAAAACGGACCATTTTCCACATTTCGGAAGCATGACGTAATGGGGGGGTGTTATCTCTTTTGTCGAAAATCAGCCGTTTTTGCTCGAACATTAAATGCCTCCAAATGGTATTTAATTAACTTCCCTGGGTGAAGAAACCCTTTTTGAGAACTCAGAGTGAGTAAATTGGCCATTTTCATGCACTTTTAACCATTCCATAAATCTTGTGTTTAGGGCCCCTGGAAGCATGAAAATCACTTTAAACATGCTAATTTTAGCTCTAACACTGATGATCCACCTACAAATGTGAACTGACGTTCAAAAATAAAACATTTGAAAACGGACCATTTTCCACATTTCTGAAGCATGACGTAATGGGGGGGGGGTGTTATCTCTTTTGTCGAAAATCAGCCGTTTTTGCTCGAACATTAAATGCCTCCAAATGGTATTTAATTAACTTCCCGGGGTGACGAAACCCTTTTTGAGAACTCAGAGTGAGTAAATTGGCCATTTTCATGCACTTTTAACCATTCCATAAATCTTGTGTTTAGGGCCCCTGGAAGCATGAAAATCACTTTAAACATGCCAATGTTAGCTCTAACACTGATGATCCACCTACAAATGTGAACTGACGTTCAAAAATAAAACATTTGAAAACGGACCATTTTCCACATTTCTGAAGCATGACGTAATGGGGGGGGGTGTTATCTCTTTTGTCGAAAATCAGCCGTTTTTGCTTGAACATTAAATGCCTTCAAATGGTATTTAATTAACTTCCCGGGGTGAAGAAACCCTTTTTGAGAACTCAGAGTGAGTAATTGGCCATTTTCATGCACTTTTAACCATTCCATAAATCTTGTGTTTAGGGCCCCTGGAAGCATGAAAATCACTTTAAACATGCTAATTTTAGCTCTAACACTGATGATCCACCTACAAATGTGAACTGACGTTCAAAAATAAAACATTTGAAAACGGACCATTTTCCACATTTCTGAAGCATGACGTAATGGGGGGGGTGTTATCTCTTTTGTCGAAAATCAGCCGTTTTTGCTCGAACATTAAATGCCTCCAAATGGTATTTAATTAACTTCCCGGGGTGACGAAACCCTTTTTGAGAACTCAGAGTGACTAAATTGGCCATTTTCATGCACTTTTAACCATTCCATAAATCTTGTGTTTAGGGCCCCTGGAAGCATGAAAATCACTTTAAACATGCCAATGTTAGCTCTAACACTGATGATCCACCTACAAATGTGAACTGACGTTCAAAAATCAAACATTTGAAAACGGACCATTTTCCACATTTCTGAAGCATGACGTAATGGGGGGGTGTTATCTCTTTTGTCGAAAATCAGCCGTTTTTGCTTGAACATTAAATGCCTCCAAATAGTATTTAATTCTCTTCCCGAGCCCCTGGAAGCATTAAAATCACTTTAAACATGCTAATTTTAGCTCTAACACTGATGATCCACCTACAAATGTGAACTGACGTTCAAAAATAAAACATTTGAAAACGGACCATTTTCCACATTTCTGAAGCATGACGTAATGGGGGGGTGTTATCTCTTTTGTCGAAAATCAGCCGTTTTTGCTCGAACATTAAATGCCTCCAAATGGTATTTAATTAACTTCCCGGGGTGAAGAAACCCTTTTTGAGAACTCAGAGTGAGTAAATTGGCCATTTTCATGCACTTTTAACCATTCCATAAATCTTGTGTTTAGGGCCCCTGGAAGCATGAAAATCACTTTAAACATGCCAATGTTAGCTCTAACACTGATGATCCACCTACAAATGTGAACTGACGTTCAAAAATCAAACATTTGAAAACGGACCATTTTCCACATTTCTGAAGCATGACGTAATGGGGGGGTGTTATCTCTTTTGTCGAAAATCAGCCGTTTTTGCTTGAACATTAAATGCCTCCAAATAGTATTTAATTCACTTCCCGAGCCCCTGGAAGCATGAAAATCACTTTAAACATGCTAATTTTAGCTCTAACACTGATGATCCACCTACAAATGTGAACTGACGTTCAAAAATAAAACATTTGAAAACAGACCATTTTCCACATTTCTGAAGCATGACGTAATGGGGGGGTGTTATCTCTTTTGTCGAAAATCAGCCGTTTTTGCTCGAACATTAAATGCCTCCAAATGGTATTTAATTAACTTCCCGGGGTGAAGAAACCCTTTTTGAGAACTCAGAGTGAGTAAATTGGCCATTTTCATGCACTTTTAACCATTCCATAAATCTTGTGTTTAGGGCCCCTAGAAGCATGAAAATCACTTTAAACATGCCAATGTTAGCTCTAACACTGATGATCCACCTATAAATGTGAACTGACGTTCAAAAATAAAACATTTGAAAACGGACCATTTTCCACATTTCTGAAGCATGACGTAATGGGGGGTGTTATCTCTTTTGTCGAAAATCAGCCATTTTTGCTCGAACATTAAATGCCTCCAAATGGTATTTAATTAACTTCCCGAGCCCCTGGAAGCATGAAAATCACTTTAAACATCCTAATTTTAGCTCTAACACTGATGATCCACCTACAAATGTGAACTGACGTTCAAAAATAAAACATTTGAAAACGGACCATTTTCCACATTTCTGAAGCATGACGTAATGGGGGGGGTGTTATCTCTTTTGTCGAAAATCAGCCGTTTTTGCTTGAACATTAAATGCCTTCAAATAGTATTTAATTCACTTCCCGAGCCCCTGGAAGCATGAAAATCACTTTAAACATGCTAATTTGAGCTCTAACACTGATGATCCACCTACAAATGTGAACTGACGTTCAGAAATGAAACATTTGAAAACGGACCATTTTCCACATTTCTGAAGCATGACGTAATGGGTGGGTGTTATCTCTTTTGTCGAAAATCAGCCGTTTTTGCTCGAACATTAAATGCCTCCAAATGGTATTTAATTAACTTCCCAGGGTGAAGAAACCCTTTTTGAGAACTCAGAGTGAGTAAATTGGCCATTTTCATGCACTTTTAACCATTCCATAAATCTTGTGTTTAGGGCCCCTGGAAGCATGAAAATCACTTTAAACATGCCAATGTTAGCTCTAACACTGATGATCCACCTATAAATGTGAACTGACGTTCAAAAATAAAACATTTGAAAACGGACCATTTTCCACATTTCTGAAGCATGACGTAATGGGGGGGTGTTATCTCTTTTGTCGAAAATCAGCCGTTTTTGCTTGAACATTAAATGCCTCCAAATAGTATTTAATTCACTTTCCGAGCCCCTGGAAGCATGAAAATCACTTTAAACATGCTAATTTGAGCTCTAACACTGATGATCCACCTACAAATGTGAACTGACGTTCAAAAATAAAACATTTGAAAACGGACCATTTTCCACATTTCTGAAGCATGACGTAATGGGGGGGTGTTATCTCTTTTGTCGAAAATCAGCCGTTTTTGCTCGAACATTAAATGCCTCCAAATGGTATTTATTTAACTTCCCGAGCCCCTGGAAGCATGAAAATCACTTTAAACATGCTAATTTTAGCTCTAACACTGATGATCCACCTACAAATGTGAACTGACGTTCAAAAATAAAACATTTGAAAACGGACCATTTTCCACATTTCTGAAGCATGACGTAATGGGGGGTGTTATCTCTTTTGTCGAAAATCAGCCGTTTTTGCTCGAACATTAAATGCCTCCAAATGGTATTTATTTAACTTACCGAGCCCCTGGAAGCATGAAAATCACTTTAAACATACTAATTTTAGCTCTAACACTGATGATCCACCTACAAATGTGAACTGACGTTCAAAAATAAAACATTTGAAAACGGACCATTTTCCACATTTCGGAAGCATGACGTAATGGGGGGGTGTTATCTCTTTTGTCGAAAATCAGCCGTTTTTGCTCGAACATTAAATGCCTCCAAATGATATTTAATTAACTTCCCTGGGTGAAGAAACCCTTTTTGAGAACTCAGAGTGAGTAAATTGGCCATTTTCATGCACTTTTAACCATTCCATAAATCTTGTGTTTAGGGCCCCTGGAAGCATGAAAATCACTTTAAACATGCTAATTTTAGCTCTAACACTGATGATCCACCTACAAATGTGAACTGACGTTCAAAAATAAAACATTTGAAAACGGACCATTTTCCACATTTCTGAAGCATGACGTAATGGGGGGGGGTGTTATCTCTTTTGTCGAAAATCAGCCGTTTTTGCTCGAACATTAAATGCCTCCAAATGGTATTTAATTAACTTCCCGGGGTGACGAAACCCTTTTTGAGAACTCAGAGTGAGTAAATTGGCCATTTTCATGCACTTTTAACCATTCCATAAATCTTGTGTTTAGGGCCCCTGGAAGCATGAAAATCACTTTAAACATGCCAATGTTAGCTCTAACACTGATGATCCACCTACAAATGTGAACTGACGTTCAAAAATCAAACATTTGAAAACGGACCATTTTCCACATTTCTGAAGCATGACGTAATGGGGGGGTGTTATCTCTTTTGTCGAAAATCAGCCGTTTTTGCTTGAACATTAAATGCCTCCAAATAGTATTTAATTCTCTTCCCGAGCCCCTGGAAGCATGAAAATCACTTTAAACATGCTAATTTTAGCTCTAACACTGATGATCCACCTACAAATGTGAACTGACGTTCAAAAATAAAACATTTGAAAACGGACCATTTTCCACATTTCTGAAGCATGACGTAATGGGGGGGTGTTATCTCTTTTGTCGAAAATCAGCCGTTTTTGCTCGAACATTAAATGCCTCCAAATGGTATTTAATTAACTTCCCGGGGTGAAGAAACCCTTTTTGAGAACTCAGAGTGAGTAAATTGGCCATTTTCATGCACTTTTAACCATTCCATAAATCTTGTGTTTAGGGCCCCTGGAAGCATGAAAATCACTTTAAACATGCCAATGTTAGCTCTAACACTGATGATCCACCTACAAATGTGAACTGACGTTCAAAAATCAAACATTTGAAAACGGACCATTTTCCACATTTCTGAAGCATGACGTAATGGGGGGGTGTTATCTCTTTTGTCGAAAATCAGCCGTTTTTGCTTGAACATTAAATGCCTCCAAATAGTATTTAATTCACTTCCCGAGCCCCTGGAAGCATGAAAATCACTTTAAACATGCTAATTTTAGCTCTAACACTGATGATCCACCTACAAATGTGAACTGACGTTCAAAAATAAAACATTTGAAAACGGACCATTTTCCACATTTCTGAAGCATGACGTAATGGGGGGGTGTTATCTCTTTTGTCGAAAATCAGCCGTTTTTGCTCGAACATTAAATGCCTCCAAATGGTATTTAATTAACTTCCCGGGGTGAAGAAACCCTTTTTGAGAACTCAGAGTGAGTAAATTGGCCATTTTCATGCACTTTTAACCATTCCATAAATCTTGTGTTTAGGGCCCCTAGAAGCATGAAAATCACTTTAAACATGCCAATGTTAGCTCTAACACTGATGATCCACCTATAAATGTGAACTGACGTTCAAAAATAAAACATTTGAAAACGGACCATTTTCCACATTTCTGAAGCATGACGTAATGGGGGGTGTTATCTCTTTTGTCGAAAATCAGCCGTTTTTGCTTGAACATTAAATGCCTTCAAATAGTATTTAATTCACTTCCCGAGCCCCTGGAAGCATGAAAATCACTTTAAACATGCTAATTTGAGCTCTAACACTGATGATCCACCTACAAATGTGAACTGACGTTCAGAAATGAAACATTTGAAAACGGACCATTTTCCACATTTCTGAAGCATGACGTAATGGGTGGGTGTTATCTCTTTTGTCGAAAATCAGCCGTTTTTGCTCGAACATTAAATGCCTCCAAATGGTATTTAATTAACTTCCCAGGGTGAAGAAACCCTTTTTGAGAACTCAGAGTGAGTAAATTGGCCATTTTCATGCACTTTTAACCATTCCATAAATCTTGTGTTTAGGGCCCCTGGAAGCATGAAAATCACTTTAAACATGCCAATGTTAGCTCTAACACTGATGATCCACCTATAAATGTGAACTGACGTTCAAAAATAAAACATTTGAAAACGGACCATTTTCCACATTTCTGAAGCATGACGTAATGGGGGGGTGTTATCTCTTTTGTCGAAAATCAGCCGTTTTTGCTTGAACATTAAATGCCTCCAAATAGTATTTAATTCACTTTCCGAGCCCCTGGAAGCATGAAAATCACTTTAAACATGCTAATTTGAGCTCTAACACTGATGATCCACCTACAAATGTGAACTGACGTTCAAAAATAAAACATTTGAAAACGGACCATTTTCCACATTTCTGAAGCATGACGTAATGGGGGGGTGTTATCTCTTTTGTCGAAAATCAGCCGTTTTTGCTCGAACATTAAATGCCTCCAAATGGTATTTATTTAACTTCCCGAGCCCCTGGAAGCATGAAAATCACTTTAAACATGCTAATTTTAGCTCTAACACTGATGATCCACCTACAAATGTGAACTGACGTTCAAAAATAAAACATTTGAAAACGGACCATTTTCCACATTTCTGAAGCATGACGTAATGGGGGGTGTTATCTCTTTTGTCGAAAATCAGCCGTTTTTGCTCGAACATTAAATGCCTCCAAATGGTATTTATTTAACTTACCGAGCCCCTGGAAGCATGAAAATCACTTTAAACATACTAATTTTAGCTCTAACACTGATGATCCACCTACAAATGTGAACTGACGTTCAAAAATAAAACATTTGAAAACGGACCATTTTCCACATTTCGGAAGCATGACGTAATGGGGGGGTGTTATCTCTTTTGTCGAAAATCAGCCGTTTTTGCTCGAACATTAAATGCCTCCAAATGATATTTAATTAACTTCCCTGGGTGAAGAAACCCTTTTTGAGAACTCAGAGTGAGTAAATTGGCCATTTTCATGCACTTTTAACCATTCCATAAATCTTGTGTTTAGGGCCCCTGGAAGCATGAAAATCACTTTAAACATGCTAATTTTAGCTCTAACACTGATGATCCACCTACAAATGTGAACTGACGTTCAAAAATAAAACATTTGAAAACGGACCATTTTCCACATTTCTGAAGCATGACGTAATGGGGGGGGGTGTTATCTCTTTTGTCGAAAATCAGCCGTTTTTGCTCGAACATTAAATGCCTCCAAATGGTATTTAATTAACTTCCCGGGGTGACGAAACCCTTTTTGAGAACTCAGAGTGAGTAAATTGGCCATTTTCATGCACTTTTAACCATTCCATAAATCTTGTGTTTAGGGCCCCTGGAAGCATGAAAATCACTTTAAACATGCCAATGTTAGCTCTAACACTGATGATCCACCTACAAATGTGAACTGACGTTCAAAAATCAAACATTTGAAAACGGACCATTTTCCACATTTCTGAAGCATGACGTAATGGGGGGGTGTTATCTCTTTTGTCGAAAATCAGCCGTTTTTGCTTGAACATTAAATGCCTCCAAATAGTATTTAATTCTCTTCCCGAGCCCCTGGAAGCATGAAAATCACTTTAAACATGCTAATTTTAGCTCTAACACTGATGATCCACCTACAAATGTGAACTGACGTTCAAAAATAAAACATTTGAAAACGGACCATTTTCCACATTTCTGAAGCATGACGTAATGGGGGGGTGTTATCTCTTTTGTCGAAAATCAGCCGTTTTTGCTCGAACATTAAATGCCTCCAAATGGTATTTAATTAACTTCCCGGGGTGAAGAAACCCTTTTTGAGAACTCAGAGTGAGTAAATTGGCCATTTTCATGCACTTTTAACCATTCCATAAATCTTGTGTTTAGGGCCCCTGGAAGCATGAAAATCACTTTAAACATGCCAATGTTAGCTCTAACACTGATGATCCACCTACAAATGTGAACTGACGTTCAAAAATCAAACATTTGAAAACGGACCATTTTCCACATTTCTGAAGCATGACGTAATGGGGGGGTGTTATCTCTTTTGTCGAAAATCAGCCGTTTTTGCTTGAACATTAAATGCCTCCAAATAGTATTTAATTCACTTCCCGAGCCCCTGGAAGCATGAAAATCACTTTAAACATGCTAATTTTAGCTCTAACACTGATGATCCACCTACAAATGTGAACTGACGTTCAAAAATAAAACATTTGAAAACGGACCATTTTCCACATTTCTGAAGCATGACGTAATGGGGGGGTGTTATCTCTTTTGTCGAAAATCAGCCGTTTTTGCTCGAACATTAAATGCCTCCAAATGGTATTTAATTAACTTCCCGGGGTGAAGAAACCCTTTTTGAGAACTCAGAGTGAGTAAATTGGCCATTTTCATGCACTTTTAACCATTCCATAAATCTTGTGTTTAGGGCCCCTAGAAGCATGAAAATCACTTTAAACATGCCAATGTTAGCTCTAACACTGATGATCCACCTATAAATGTGAACTGACGTTCAAAAATAAAACATTTGAAAACGGACCATTTTCCACATTTCTGAAGCATGACGTAATGGGGGGTGTTATCTCTTTTGTCGAAAATCAGCCATTTTTGCTCGAACATTAAATGCCTCCAAATGGTATTTAATTAACTTCCCGAGCCCCTGGAAGCATGAAAATCACTTTAAACATCCTAATTTTAGCTCTAACACTGATGATCCACCTACAAATGTGAACTGACGTTCAAAAATAAAACATTTGAAAACGGACCATTTTCCACATTTCTGAAGCATGACGTAATGGGGGGGGTGTTATCTCTTTTGTCGAAAATCAGCCGTTTTTGCTTGAACATTAAATGCCTTCAAATAGTATTTAATTCACTTCCCGAGCCCCTGGAAGCATGAAAATCACTTTAAACATGCTAATTTGAGCTCTAACACTGATGATCCACCTACAAATGTGAACTGACGTTCAGAAATGAAACATTTGAAAACGGACCATTTTCCACATTTCTGAAGCATGACGTAATGGGGGGGTGTTATCTCTTTTGTCGAAAATCAGCCGTTTTTGCTCGAACATTAAATGCCTCCAAATGGTATTTAATTAACTTCCCGGGGTGAAGAAACCCTTTTTGAGAACTCAGAGTGAGTAAATTGGCCATTTTCATGCACTTTTAACCATTCCATAAATCTTGTGTTTAGGGCCCCTGGAAGCATGAAAATCACTTTAAACATGCCAATGTTAGCTCTAACACTGATGATCCACCTATAAATGTGAACTGACGTTCAAAAATAAAACATTTGAAAACGGACCATTTCCCACATTTCTGAAGCATGACGTAATGGGGGGGTGTTATCTCTTTTGTCGAAAATCAGCCGTTTTTGCTCGAACATTAAATGCCTCCAAATGGTATTTATTTAACTTCCCGAGCCCCTGGAAGCATGAAAATCACTTTAAACATGCTAATTTTAGCTCTAACACTGATGATCCACCTACAAATGTGAACTGACGTTCAAAAATAAAACATTTGAAAACGGACCATTTTCCACATTTCTGAAGCATGACGTAATGGGGGGTGTTATCTCTTTTGTCGAAAATCAGCCGTTTTTGCTCGAACATTAAATGCCTCCAAATGGTATTTATTTAACTTCCCGAGCCCCTGGAAGCATGAAAATCACTTTAAACATACTAATTTTAGCTCTAACACTGATGATCCACCTACAAATGTGAACTGACGTTCAAAAATAAAACATTTGAAAACGGACCATTTTCCACATTTCGGAAGCATGACGTAATGGGGGGGTGTTATCTCTTTTGTCGAAAATCAGCCGTTTTTGCTCGAACATTAAATGCCTCCAAATGGTATTTAATTAACTTCCCTGGGTGAAGAAACCCTTTTTGAGAACTCAGAGTGAGTAAATTGGCCATTTTCATGCACTTTTAACCATTCCATAAATCTTGTGTTTAGGGCCCCTGGAAGCATGAAAATCACTTTAAACATGCTAATTTTAGCTCTAACACTGATGATCCACCTACAAATGTGAACTGACGTTCAAAAATAAAACATTTGAAAACGGACCATTTTCCACATTTCTGAAGCATGACGTAATGGGGGGGGTGTTATCTCTTTTGTCGAAAATCAGCCGTTTTTGGTCGAACATTAAATGCCTCCAAATGGTATTTAATTAACTTCCGGGGTGACGAAACCCTTTTTGACAACTCAGAGTGAGTAAATTGGCCATTTTCATGCACTTTTAACCATTCCATAAATCTTGTGTTTAGGGCCCCTGGAAGCATGAAAATCACTTTAAACATGCCAATGTTAGCTCTAACACTGATGATCCACCTACAAATGTGAACTGACGTTCAAAAATCAAACATTTGAAAAAGGACCATTTTCCACATTTCTGAAGCATGACGTAATGGGGGGGTGTTATCTCTTTTGTCGAAAATCAGCCGTTTTTGCTTGAACATTAAATGCCTCCAAATAGTATTTAATTCTCTTCCCGAGCCCCTGGAAGCATGAAAATCACTTTAAACATGCTAATTTTAGCTCTAACACTGATGATCCACCTACAAATGTGAACTGACGTTCAAAAATAAAACATTTGAAAACGGACCATTTTCCACATTTCTGAAGCATGACGTAATGGGGGGGTGTTATCTCTTTTGTCGAAAATCAGCCGTTTTTGCTCGAACATTAAATGCCTCCAAATGGTATTTAATTAACTTCCCGGGGTGAAGAAACCCTTTTTGAGAACTCAGAGTGAGTAAATTGGCCATTTTCATGCACTTTTAACCATTCCATAAATCTTGTGTTTAGGGCCCCTGGAAGCATGAAAATCACTTTAAACATGCCAATGTTAGCTCTAACACTGATGATCCACCTACAAATGTGAACTGACGTTCAAAAATCAAACATTTGAAAACGGACCATTTTCCACATTTCTGAAGCATGACGTAATGGGGGGGTGTTATCTCTTTTGTCGAAAATCAGCCGTTTTTGCTTGAACATTAAATGCCTCCAAATAGTATTTAATTCACTTCCCGAGCCCCTGGAAGCATGAAAATCACTTTAAACATGCTAATTTTAGCTCTAACACTGATGATCCACCTACAAATGTGAACTGACGTTCAAAAATAAAACATTTGAAAACGGACCATTTTCCACATTTCTGAAGCATGACGTAATGGGGGGGTGTTATCTCTTTTGTCGAAAATCAGCCGTTTTTGCTCGAACATTAAATGCCTCCAAATGGTATTTATTTAACTTCCCGAGCCCCTGGAAGCATGAAAATCACTTTAAACATGCTAATTTTAGCTCTAACACTGATGATCCACCTACAAATGTGAACTGACGTTCAAAAATAAAACATTTGAAAACGGACCATTTTCCACATTTCTGAAGCATGACGTAATGGGGGGTGTTATCTCTTTTGTCGAAAATCAGCCGTTTTTGCTCGAACATTAAATGCCTCCAAATGGTATTTATTTAACTTCCCGAGCCCCTGGAAGCATGAAAATCACTTTAAACATACTAATTTTAGCTCTAACACTGATGATCCACCTACAAATGTGAACTGACGTTCAAAAATAAAACATTTGAAAACGGACCATTTTCCACATTTCGGAAGCATGACGTAATGGGGGGGTGTTATCTCTTTTGTCGAAAATCAGCCGTTTTTGCTCGAACATTAAATGCCTCCAAATGGTATTTAATTAACTTCCCGGGGTGACGAAACCCTTTTTGAGAACTCAGAGTGAGTAAATTGGCCATTTTCATGCACTTTTAACCATTCCATAAATCTTGTGTTTAGGGCCCCTGGAAGCATGAAAATCACTTTAAACATGCTAATTTTAGCTCTAACACTGATGATCCACCTACAAATGTGAACTGACGTTCAAAAATAAAACATTTGAAAACGGACCATTTTCCACATTTCTGAAGCATGACGTAATGGGGGGGGTGTTATCTCTTTTGTCGAAAATCAGCCGTTTTTGGTCGAACATTAAATGCCTCCAAATGGTATTTAATTAACTTCCCGGGGTGACGAAACCCTTTTTGACAACTCAGAGTGAGTAAATTGGCCATTTTCATGCACTTTTAACCATTCCATAAATCTTGTGTTTAGGGCCCCTGGAAGCATGAAAATCACTTTAAACATGCCAATGTTAGCTCTAACACTGATGATCCACCTACAAATGTGAACTGACGTTCAAAAATCAAACATTTGAAAAAGGACCATTTTCCACATTTCTGAAGCATGACGTAATGGGGGGGTGTTATCTCTTTTGTCGAAAATCAGCCGTTTTTGCTTGAACATTAAATGCCTCCAAATAGTATTTAATTCTCTTCCCGAGCCCCTGGAAGCATGAAAATCACTTTAAACATGCTAATTTTAGCTCTAACACTGATGATCCACCTACAAATGTGAACTGACGTTCAAAAATAAAACATTTGAAAACGGACCATTTTCCACATTTCTGAAGCATGACGTAATGGGGGGGTGTTATCTCTTTTGTCGAAAATCAGCCGTTTTTGCTCGAACATTAAATGCCTCCAAATGGTATTTAATTAACTTCCCGGGGTGAAGAAACCCTTTTTGAGAACTCAGAGTGAGTAAATTGGCCATTTTCATGCACTTTTAACCATTCCATAAATCTTGTGTTTAGGGCCCCTGGAAGCATGAAAATCACTTTAAACATGCCAATGTTAGCTCTAACACTGATGATCCACCTACAAATGTGAACTGACGTTCAAAAATCAAACATTTGAAAACGGACCATTTTCCACATTTCTGAAGCATGACGTAATGGGGGGGTGTTATCTCTTTTGTCGAAAATCAGCCGTTTTTGCTTGAACATTAAATGCCTCCAAATAGTATTTAATTCACTTCCCGAGCCCCTGGAAGCATGAAAATCACTTTAAACATGCTAATTTTAGCTCTAACACTGATGATCCACCTACAAATGTGAACTGACGTTCAAAAATAAAACATTTGAAAACGGACCATTTTCCACATTTCTGAAGCATGACGTAATGGGGGGGTGTTATCTCTTTTGTCGAAAATCAGCCGTTTTTGCTCGAACATTAAATGCCTCCAAATGGTATTTATTTAACTTCCCGAGCCCCTGGAAGCATGAAAATCACTTTAAACATGCTAATTTTAGCTCTAACACTGATGATCCACCTACAAATGTGAACTGACGTTCAAAAATAAAACATTTGAAAACGGACCATTTTCCACATTTCTGAAGCATGACGTAATGGGGGGTGTTATCTCTTTTGTCGAAAATCAGCCGTTTTTGCTCGAACATTAAATGCCTCCAAATGGTATTTATTTAACTTCCCGAGCCCCTGGAAGCATGAAAATCACTTTAAACATACTAATTTTAGCTCTAACACTGATGATCCACCTACAAATGTGAACTGACGTTCAAAAATAAAACATTTGAAAACGGACCATTTTCCACATTTCGGAAGCATGACGTAATGGGGGGGTGTTATCTCTTTTGTCGAAAATCAGCCGTTTTTGCTCGAACATTAAATGCCTCCAAATGGTATTTAATTAACTTCCCGGGGTGACGAAACCCTTTTTGAGAACTCAGAGTGAGTAAATTGGCCATTTTCATGCACTTTTAACCATTCCATAGATCTTGTGTTTAGGGCCCCTGGAAGCATGAAAATCACTTTAAACATGCCAATGTTAGCTCTAACACTCATGATCCACCTACAAATGTGAACTGACGTTCAAAAATCAAACATTTGAAAACGGACCATTTTCCACATTTCTGAAGCATGACGTAATGGGGGGTGTTATCTCTTTTGTCGAAAATCAGCCGTTTTTGCTTGAACATTAAATGCCTCCAAATAGTATTTAATTCTCTTCCCGAGCCCCTGGAAGCATGAAAATCACTTTAAACATGCTAATTTTAGCTCTAACACTGATGATCCACCTACAAATGTGAACTGACGTTCAAAAATAAAACATTTGAAAACGGACCATTTTCCACATTTCTGAAGCATGACGTAATGGGGGGGTGTTATCTCTTTTGTCGAAAATCAGCCATTTTTGCTCGAACATTAAATGCCTCCAAATGGTATTTAATTAACTTCCCGGGGTGAAGAAACCCTTTTTGAGAACTCAGAGTGAGTAAATTGGCCATTTTCATGCACTTTTAACCATTCCATAAATCTTGTGTTTAGGGCCCCTGGAAGCATGAAAATCACTTTAAACATGCCAATGTTAGCTCTAACACTGATGATCCACCTACAAATGTGAACTGACGTTCAAAAATCAAACATTTGAAAACGGACCATTTTCCACATTTCTGAAGCATGACGTAATGGGGGGGTGTTATCTCTTTTGTCGAAAATCAGCCGTTTTTGCTTGAACATTAAATGCCTCCAAATAGTATTTAATTCACTTCCCGAGCCCCTGGAAGCATGAAAATCACTTTAAACATGCTAATTTTAGCTCTAACACTGATGATCCACCTACAAATGTGAACTGACGTTCAAAAATAAAACATTTGAAAACGGACCATTTTCCACATTTCTGAAGCATGACGTAATGGGGGGGTGTTATCTCTTTTGTCGAAAATCAGCCGTTTTTGCTCGAACATTAAATGCCTCCAAATGGTATTTAATTAACTTCCCGTGGTGAAGAAACCCTTTTTGAGAACTCAGAGTGAGTAAATTGGCCATTTTCATGCACTTTTAACCATTCCATAAATCTTGTGTTTAGGGCCCCTAGAAGCATGAAAATCACTTTAAACATGCCAATGTTAGCTCTAACACTGATGATCCACCTATAAATGTGAACTGACGTTCAAAAATAAAACATTTGAAAACGGACCATTTTCCACATTTCTGAAGCATGACGTAATGGGGGGTGTTATCTCTTTTGTCGAAAATCAGCCATTTTTGCTCGAACATTAAATGCCTCCAAATGGTATTTAATTAACTTCCCGAGCCCCTGGAAGCATGAAAATCACTTTAAACATCCTAATTTTAGCTCTAACACTGATGATCCACCTACAAATGTGAACTGACGTTCAAAAATAAAACATTTGAAAACGGACCATTTTCCACATTTCTGAAGCATGACATAATGGGGGGGGTGTTATCTCTTTTGTCGAAAATCAGCCGTTTTTGCTTGAACATTAAATGCCTTCAAATAGTATTTAATTCACTTCCCGAGCCCCTGGAAGCATGAAAATCACTTTAAACATGCTAATTTGAGCTCTAACACTGATGATCCACCTACAAATGTGAACTGACGTTCAGAAATGAAACATTTGAAAACGGACCATTTTCCACATTTCTGAAGCATGACGTAATGGGGGGGTGTTATCTCTTTTGTCGAAAATCAGCCGTTTTTGCTCGAACATTAAATGCCTCCAAATGGTATTTAATTAACTTCCCGGGGTGAAGAAACCCTTTTTGAGAACTCAGAGTGAGTAAATTGGCCATTTTCATGCACTTTTAACCATTCCATAAATCTTGTGTTTAGGGCCCCTGGAAGCATGAAAATCACTTTAAACATGCCAATGTTAGCTCTAACACTGATGATCCACCTATAAATGTGAACTGACGTTCAAAAATAAAACATTTGAAAACGGACCATTTTCCACATTTCTGAAGCATGACGTAATGGGGGGGTGTTATCTCTTTTGTCGAAAATCAGCCGTTTTTGCTTGAACATTAAATGCCTCCAAATAGTATTTAATTCACTTTCCGAGCCCCTGGAAGCATGAAAATCACTTTAAACATGCTAATTTGAGCTCTAACACTGATGATCCACCTACAAATGTGAACTGACGTTCAAAAATAAAACATTTGAAAACGGACCATTTTCCACATTTCTGAAGCATGACGTAATGGGGGGGTGTTATCTCTTTTGTCGAAAATCAGCCGTTTTTGCTCGAACATTAAATGCCTCCAAATGGTATTTATTTAACTTCCCGAGCCCCTGGAAGCATGAAAATCACTTTAAACATGCTAATTTTAGCTCTAACACTGATGATCCACCTACAAATGTGAACTGACGTTCAAAAATAAAACATTTGAAAACGGACCATTTTCCACATTTCTGAAGCATGACGTAATGGGGGGTGTTATCTCTTTTGTCGAAAATCAGCCGTTTTTGATCGAACATTAAATGCCTCCAAATGGTATTTATTTAACTTCCCGAGCCCCTGGAAGCATGAAAATCACTTTAAACATACTAATTTTAGCTCTAACACTGATGATCCACCTACAAATGTGAACTGACGTTCAAAAATAAAACATTTGAAAACGGACCATTTTCCACATTTCGGAAGCATGACGTAATGGGGGGGTGTTATCTCTTTTGTCGAAAATCAGCCGTTTTTGCTCGAACATTAAATGCCTCCAAATGGTATTTAATTAACTTCCCTGGGTGAAGAAACCCTTTTTGAGAACTCAGAGTGAGTAAATTGGCCATTTTCATGCACTTTTAACCATTCCATAAATCTTGTGTTTAGGGCCCCTGGAAGCATGAAAATCACTTTAAACATGCTAATTTTAGCTCTAACACTGATGATCCACCTACAAATGTGAACTGACGTTCAAAAATAAAACATTTGAAAACGGACCATTTTCCACATTTCTGAAGCATGAAGTAATGGGGGGGGTGTTATCTCTTTTGTCGAAAATCAGCCGTTTTTGCTCGAACATTAAATGCCTCCAAATGGTATTTAATTAACTTCCCGGGGTGACGAAACCCTTTTTGAGAACTCAGAGTGAGTAAATTGGCCATTTTCATGCACTTTTAACCATTCCATAAATCTTGTGTTTAGGGCCCCTGGAAGCATGAAAATCACTTTAAACATGCCAATGTTAGCTCTAACACTGATGATCCACCTACAAATGTGAACTGACGTTCAAAAATCAAACATTTGAAAACGGACCATTTTCCACATTTCTGAAGCATGACGTAATGGGGGGGTGTTATCTCTTTTGTCGAAAATCAGCCGTTTTTGCTTGAACATTAAATGCCTCCAAATAGTATTTAATTCACTTTCCGAGCCCCTGGAAGCATGAAAATCACTTTAAACATGCTAATTTGAGCTCTAACACTGATGATCCACCTACAAATGTGAACTGACGTTCAAAAATAAAACATTTGAAAACGGACCATTTTCCACATTTCTGAAGCATGACGTAATGGGGGGTGTTATCTCTTTTGTCGAAAATCAGCCGTTTTTGCTCGAACATTAAATGCCTCCAAATGGTATTTGATTAACTTCCCGAGCCCCTGGAAGCATGAAAATCACTTTAAACATCCTAATTTTAGCTCTAACACTGATGATCCACCTACAAATGTGAACTGACGTTCAAAAATAAAACATTTGAAAACGGACCATTTTCCACATTTCTGAAGCATGACGTAATGGGGGGGGGTGTTATCTCTTTTGTCGAAAACCAGCCGTTTTTGCTCGAACATTAAATGCCTCCAAATGGTATTTATTTAACTTCCCGAGCCCCTGGAAGCATGAAAATCACTTTAAACATACTAATTTTAGCTCTAACACTGATGATCCACCTACAAATGTGAACTGACGTTCAAAAATAAAACATTTGAAAACGGACCATTTTCCACATTTCGGAAGCATGACGTAATGGGGGGGGTGTTATCTCTTTTGTCGAAAATCAGCCGTTTTTGCTCGAACATTAAATGCCTCCAAATGGTATTTAATTAACTTCCCGGGGTGAAGAAACCCTTTTTGAGAACTCAGAGTGAGTAAATTGGCCATTTTCATGCACTTTTAACCATTCCATAAATCTTGTGTTTAGGGCCCCTAGAAGCATGAAAATCACTTTAAACATGCCAATGTTAGCTCTAACACTGATGATCCACCTATAAATGTGAACTGACGTTCAAAAATAAAACATTTGAAAACGGACCATTTTCCACATTTCTGAAGCATGACGTAATGGGGGGGGTGTTATCTCTTTTGTCGAAAATCAGCCGTTTTTGCTTGAACATTAAATGCCTTCAAATAGTATTTAATTCACTTCCCGAGCCCCTGGAAGCATGAAAATCACTTTAAACATGCTAATTTGAGCTCTAACACTGATGATCCACCTACAAATGTGAACTGACGTTCAGAAATGAAACATTTGAAAACGGACCATTTTCCACTTTTCTGAAGCATGACGTAATGGGGGGGTGTTATCTCTTTTGTCGAAAATCAGCCGTTTTTGCTCGAACATTAAATGCCTCCAAATGGTATTTAATTAACTTCCCGGGGTGAAGAAACCCTTTTTGAGAACTCAGAGTGAGTAAATTGGCCATTTTCATGCACTTTTAACCATTCCATAAATCTTGTGTTTAGGGCCCCTGGAAGCATGAAAATCACTTTAAACATGCCAATGTTAGCTCTAACACTGATGATCCACCTATAAATGTGAACTGACGTTCAAAAATAAAACATTTGAAAACGGACCATTTTCCACATTTCTGAAGCATGACGTAATGGGGGGGTGTTATCTCTTTTGTCGAAAATCAGCCGTTTGTGCTTGAACATTAAATGCCTCCAAATAGTATTTAATTCACTTTCCGAGCCCCTGGAAGCATGAAAATCACTTTAAACATGCTAATTTGAGCTCTAACACTGATGATCCACCTACAAATGTGAACTGACGTTCAAAAATAAAACATTTGAAAACGGACCATTTTCCACATTTCTGAAGCATGACGTAATGGGGGGGTGTTATCTCTTTTGTCGAAAATCAGCCGTTTTTGCTCGAACATTAAATGCCTCCAAATGGTATTTATTTAACTTCCCGAGCCCCTGGAAGCATGAAAATCACTTTAAACATGCTAATTTTAGCTCTAACACTGATGATCCACCTACAAATGTGAACTGACGTTCAAAAATAAAACATTTGAAAACGGACCATTTTCCACATTTCGGAAGCATGACGTAATGGGGGGGTGTTTTCTCTTTTGTCGAAAATCAGCCGTTTTTGCTCGAACATTAAATGCCTCCAAATGGTATTTAATTAACTTCCCTGGGTGAAGAAACCCTTTTTGAGAACTCAGAGTGAGTAAATTGGCCATTTTCATGCACTTTTAACCATTCCATAGATCTTGTGTTTAGGGCCCCTGGAAGCATGAAAATCACTTTAAACATGCCAATGTTAGCTCTAACACTCATGATCCACCTACAAATGTGAACTGACGTTCAAAAATCAAACATTTGAAAACGGACCATTTTCCACATTTCTGAAGCATGACGTAATGGGGGGTGTTATCTCTTTTGTCGAAAATCAGCCGTTTTTGCTTGAACATTAAATGCCTCCAAATAGTATTTAATTCTCTTCCCGAGCCCCTGGAAGCATGAAAATCACTTTAAACATGCTAATTTTAGCTCTAACACTGATGATCCACCTACAAATGTGAACTGACGTTCAAAAATAAAACATTTGAAAACGGACCATTTTCCACATTTCTGAAGCATGACGTAATGGGGGGGTGTTATCTCTTTTGTCGAAAATCAGCCATTTTTGCTCGAACATTAAATGCCTCCAAATGGTATTTAATTAACTTCCCGGGGTGAAGAAACCCTTTTTGAGAACTCAGAGTGAGTAAATTGGCCATTTTCATGCACTTTTAACCATTCCATAAATCTTGTGTTTAGGGCCCCTGGAAGCATGAAAATCACTTTAAACATGCCAATGTTAGCTCTAACACTGATGATCCACCTACAAATGTGAACTGACGTTCAAAAATCAAACATTTGAAAACGGACCATTTTCCACATTTCTGAAGCATGACGTAATGGGGGGGTGTTATCTCTTTTGTCGAAAATCAGCCGTTTTTGCTTGAACATTAAATGCCTCCAAATAGTATTTAATTCACTTCCCGAGCCCCTGGAAGCATGAAAATCACTTTAAACATGCTAATTTTAGCTCTAACACTGATGATCCACCTACAAATGTGAACTGACGTTCAAAAATAAAACATTTGAAAACGGACCATTTTCCACATTTCTGAAGCATGACGTAATGGGGGGGTGTTATCTCTTTTGTCGAAAATCAGCCGTTTTTGCTCGAACATTAAATGCCTCCAAATGGTATTTAATTAACTTCCCGTGGTGAAGAAACCCTTTTTGAGAACTCAGAGTGAGTAAATTGGCCATTTTCATGCACTTTTAACCATTCCATAAATCTTGTGTTTAGGGCCCCTAGAAGCATGAAAATCACTTTAAACATGCCAATGTTAGCTCTAACACTGATGATCCACCTATAAATGTGAACTGACGTTCAAAAATAAAACATTTGAAAACGGACCATTTTCCACATTTCTGAAGCATGACGTAATGGGGGGTGTTATCTCTTTTGTCGAAAATCAGCCATTTTTGCTCGAACATTAAATGCCTCCAAATGGTATTTAATTAACTTCCCGAGCCCCTGGAAGCATGAAAATCACTTTAAACATCCTAATTTTAGCTCTAACACTGATGATCCACCTACAAATGTGAACTGACGTTCAAAAATAAAACATTTGAAAACGGACCATTTTCCACATTTCTGAAGCATGACATAATGGGGGGGGTGTTATCTCTTTTGTCGAAAATCAGCCGTTTTTGCTTGAACATTAAATGCCTTCAAATAGTATTTAATTCACTTCCCGAGCCCCTGGAAGCATGAAAATCACTTTAAACATGCTAATTTGAGCTCTAACACTGATGATCCACCTACAAATGTGAACTGACGTTCAGAAATGAAACATTTGAAAACGGACCATTTTCCACATTTCTGAAGCATGACGTAATGGGGGGGTGTTATCTCTTTTGTCGAAAATCAGCCGTTTTTGCTCGAACATTAAATGCCTCCAAATGGTATTTAATTAACTTCCCGGGGTGAAGAAACCCTTTTTGAGAACTCAGAGTGAGTAAATTGGCCATTTTCATGCACTTTTAACCATTCCATAAATCTTGTGTTTAGGGCCCCTGGAAGCATGAAAATCACTTTAAACATGCCAATGTTAGCTCTAACACTGATGATCCACCTATAAATGTGAACTGACGTTCAAAAATAAAACATTTGAAAACGGACCATTTTCCACATTTCTGAAGCATGACGTAATGGGGGGGTGTTATCTCTTTTGTCGAAAATCAGCCGTTTTTGCTTGAACATTAAATGCCTCCAAATAGTATTTAATTCACTTTCCGAGCCCCTGGAAGCATGAAAATCACTTTAAACATGCTAATTTGAGCTCTAACACTGATGATCCACCTACAAATGTGAACTGACGTTCAAAAATAAAACATTTGAAAACGGACCATTTTCCACATTTCTGAAGCATGACGTAATGGGGGGGTGTTATCTCTTTTGTCGAAAATCAGCCGTTTTTGCTCGAACATTAAATGCCTCCAAATGGTATTTATTTAACTTCCCGAGCCCCTGGAAGCATGAAAATCACTTTAAACATGCTAATTTTAGCTCTAACACTGATGATCCACCTACAAATGTGAACTGACGTTCAAAAATAAAACATTTGAAAACGGACCATTTTCCACATTTCTGAAGCATGACGTAATGGGGGGTGTTATCTCTTTTGTCGAAAATCAGCCGTTTTTGATCGAACATTAAATGCCTCCAAATGGTATTTATTTAACTTCCCGAGCCCCTGGAAGCATGAAAATCACTTTAAACATACTAATTTTAGCTCTAACACTGATGATCCACCTACAAATGTGAACTGACGTTCAAAAATAAAACATTTGAAAACGGACCATTTTCCACATTTCGGAAGCATGACGTAATGGGGGGGTGTTATCTCTTTTGTCGAAAATCAGCCGTTTTTGCTCGAACATTAAATGCCTCCAAATGGTATTTAATTAACTTCCCTGGGTGAAGAAACCCTTTTTGAGAACTCAGAGTGAGTAAATTGGCCATTTTCATGCACTTTTAACCATTCCATAAATCTTGTGTTTAGGGCCCCTGGAAGCATGAAAATCACTTTAAACATGCTAATTTTAGCTCTAACACTGATGATCCACCTACAAATGTGAACTGACGTTCAAAAATAAAACATTTGAAAACGGACCATTTTCCACATTTCTGAAGCATGAAGTAATGGGGGGGGTGTTATCTCTTTTGTCGAAAATCAGCCGTTTTTGCTCGAACATTAAATGCCTCCAAATGGTATTTAATTAACTTCCCGGGGTGACGAAACCCTTTTTGAGAACTCAGAGTGAGTAAATTGGCCATTTTCATGCACTTTTAACCATTCCATAAATCTTGTGTTTAGGGCCCCTGGAAGCATGAAAATCACTTTAAACATGCCAATGTTAGCTCTAACACTGATGATCCACCTACAAATGTGAACTGACGTTCAAAAATCAAACATTTGAAAACGGACCATTTTCCACATTTCTGAAGCATGACGTAATGGGGGGGTGTTATCTCTTTTGTCGAAAATCAGCCGTTTTTGCTTGAACATTAAATGCCTCCAAATAGTATTTAATTCACTTTCCGAGCCCCTGGAAGCATGAAAATCACTTTAAACATGCTAATTTGAGCTCTAACACTGATGATCCACCTACAAATGTGAACTGACGTTCAAAAATAAAACATTTGAAAACGGACCATTTTCCACATTTCTGAAGCATGACGTAATGGGGGGTGTTATCTCTTTTGTCGAAAATCAGCCGTTTTTGCTCGAACATTAAATGCCTCCAAATGGTATTTGATTAACTTCCCGAGCCCCTGGAAGCATGAAAATCACTTTAAACATCCTAATTTTAGCTCTAACACTGATGATCCACCTACAAATGTGAACTGACGTTCAAAAATAAAACATTTGAAAACGGACCATTTTCCACATTTCTGAAGCATGACGTAATGGGGGGGGGTGTTATCTCTTTTGTCGAAAACCAGCCGTTTTTGCTCGAACATTAAATGCCTCCAAATGGTATTTATTTAACTTCCCGAGCCCCTGGAAGCATGAAAATCACTTTAAACATACTAATTTTAGCTCTAACACTGATGATCCACCTACAAATGTGAACTGACGTTCAAAAATAAAACATTTGAAAACGGACCATTTTCCACATTTCGGAAGCATGACGTAATGGGGGGGGTGTTATCTCTTTTGTCGAAAATCAGCCGTTTTTGCTCGAACATTAAATGCCTCCAAATGGTATTTAATTAACTTCCCGGGGTGAAGAAACCCTTTTTGAGAACTCAGAGTGAGTAAATTGGCCATTTTCATGCACTTTTAACCATTCCATAAATCTTGTGTTTAGGGCCCCTAGAAGCATGAAAATCACTTTAAACATGCCAATGTTAGCTCTAACACTGATGATCCACCTATAAATGTGAACTGACGTTCAAAAATAAAACATTTGAAAACGGACCATTTTCCACATTTCTGAAGCATGACGTAATGGGGGGGGTGTTATCTCTTTTGTCGAAAATCAGCCGTTTTTGCTTGAACATTAAATGCCTTCAAATAGTATTTAATTCACTTCCCGAGCCCCTGGAAGCATGAAAATCACTTTAAACATGCTAATTTGAGCTCTAACACTGATGATCCACCTACAAATGTGAACTGACGTTCAGAAATGAAACATTTGAAAACGGACCATTTTCCACTTTTCTGAAGCATGACGTAATGGGGGGGTGTTATCTCTTTTGTCGAAAATCAGCCGTTTTTGCTCGAACATTAAATGCCTCCAAATGGTATTTAATTAACTTCCCGGGGTGAAGAAACCCTTTTTGAGAACTCAGAGTGAGTAAATTGGCCATTTTCATGCACTTTTAACCATTCCATAAATCTTGTGTTTAGGGCCCCTGGAAGCATGAAAATCACTTTAAACATGCCAATGTTAGCTCTAACACTGATGATCCACCTATAAATGTGAACTGACGTTCAAAAATAAAACATTTGAAAACGGACCATTTTCCACATTTCTGAAGCATGACGTAATGGGGGGGTGTTATCTCTTTTGTCGAAAATCAGCCGTTTGTGCTTGAACATTAAATGCCTCCAAATAGTATTTAATTCACTTTCCGAGCCCCTGGAAGCATGAAAATCACTTTAAACATGCTAATTTGAGCTCTAACACTGATGATCCACCTACAAATGTGAACTGACGTTCAAAAATAAAACATTTGAAAACGGACCATTTTCCACATTTCTGAAGCATGACGTAATGGGGGGGTGTTATCTCTTTTGTCGAAAATCAGCCGTTTTTGCTCGAACATTAAATGCCTCCAAATGGTATTTATTTAACTTCCCGAGCCCCTGGAAGCATGAAAATCACTTTAAACATGCTAATTTTAGCTCTAACACTGATGATCCACCTACAAATGTGAACTGACGTTCAAAAATAAAACATTTGAAAACGGACCATTTTCCACATTTCGGAAGCATGACGTAATGGGGGGGTGTTTTCTCTTTTGTCGAAAATCAGCCGTTTTTGCTCGAACATTAAATGCCTCCAAATGGTATTTAATTAACTTCCCTGGGTGAAGAAACCCTTTTTGAGAACTCAGAGTGAGTAAATTGGCCATTTTCATGCACTTTTAACCATTCCATAAATCTTGTGTTTAGGGCCCCTGGAAGCATGAAAATCACTTTAAACATGCTAATTTTAGCTCTAACACTGATGATCCACCTACAAATGTGAACTGACGTTCAAAAATAAAACATTTGAAAACGGACCATTTTCCACATTTCTGAAGCATGACGTAATGGGGGGGGTGTTATCTCTTTTGTCAAAAATCAGCCGTTTTTGCTCGAACATTAAATGCCTCCAAATGGTATTTAATTAACTTCCCGGGGTGACGAAACCCTTTTTGAGAACTCAGAGTGAGTAAATTGGCCATTTTCATGCACTTTTAACCATTCCATAAATCTTGTGTTTAGGGCCCCTGGAAGCATGAAAATCACTTTAAACATGCCAATGTTAGCTCTAACACTGATGATCCACCTACAAATGTGAACTGACGTTCAAAAATCAAACATTTGAAAACGGACCATTTTCCACATTTCTGAAGCATGACGTAATGGGGGGGTGTTATCTCTTTTGTCGAAAATCAGCCGTTTTTGCTTGAACATTAAATGCCTCCAAATAGTATTTAATTCTCTTCCCGAGCCCCTGGAAGCATGAAAATCACTTTAAACATGCTAATTTTAGCTCTAACACTGATGATCCACCTACAAATGTGAACTGACGTTCAAAAATAAAACATTTGAAAACGGACCATTTTCCACATTTCTGAAGCATGACGTAATGGGGGGTGTTATCTCTTTTGTCGAAAATCAGCCATTTTTGCTCGAACATTAAATGCCTCCAAATGGTATTTAATTAACTTCCCGAGCCCCTGGAAGCATGAAAATCACTTTAAACATCCTAATTTTAGCTCTAACACTGATGATCCACCTACAAATGTGAACTGACGTTCAAAAATAAAACATTTGAAAACGGACCATTTTCCACATTTCTGAAGCATGACGTAATGGGGGGGGTGTTATCTCTTTTGTCGAAAATCAGCCGTTTTTGCTTGAACATTAAATGCCTTCAAATAGTATTTAATTCACTTCCCGAGCCCCTGGAAGCATGAAAATCACTTTAAACATGCTAATTTGAGCTCTAACACTGATGATCCACCTACAAATGTGAACTGACGTTCAGAAATGAAACATTTGAAAACGGACCATTTTCCACATTTCTGAAGCATGACGTAATGGGGGGGTGTTATCTCTTTTGTCGAAAATCAGCCGTTTTTGCTCGAACATTAAATGCCTCCAAATGGTATTTAATTAACTTCCCGGGGTGAAGAAACCCTTTTTGAGAACTCAGAGTGAGTAAATTGGCCATTTTCATGCACTTTTAACCATTCCATAAATCTTGTGTTTAGGGCCCCTGGAAGCATGAAAATCACTTTAAACATGCCAATGTTAGCTCTAACACTGATGATCCACCTATAAATGTGAACTGACGTTCAAAAATAAAACATTTGAAAACGGACCATTTCCCACATTTCTGAAGCATGACGTAATGGGGGGGTGTTATCTCTTTTGTCGAAAATCAGCCGTTTTTGCTTGAACATTAAATGCCTCCAAATAGTATTTAATTCACTTTCCGAGCCCCTGGAAGCATGAAAATCACTTTAAACATGCTAATTTGAGCTCTAACACTGATGATCCACCTACAAATGTGAACTGACGTTCAAAAATAAAACATTTGAAAACGGACCATTTTCCACATTTCTGAAGCATGACGTAATGGGGGGGTGTTATCTCTTTTGTCGAAAATCAGCCGTTTTTGCTCGAACATTAAATGCCTCCAAATGGTATTTATTTAACTTCCCGAGCCCCTGGAAGCATGAAAATCACTTTAAACATGCTAATTTTAGCTCTAACACTGATGATCCACCTACAAATGTGAACTGACGTTCAAAAATAAAACATTTGAAAACGGACCATTTTCCACATTTCTGAAGCATGACGTAATGGGGGGTGTTATCTCTTTTGTCGAAAATCAGCCGTTTTTGCTCGAACATTAAATGCCTCCAAATGGTATTTATTTAACTTCCCGAGCCCCTGGAAGCATGAAAATCACTTTAAACATACTAATTTTAGCTCTAACACTGATGATCCACCTACAAATGTGAACTGACGTTCAAAAATAAAACATTTGAAAACGGACCATTTTCCACATTTCGGAAGCATGACGTAATGGGGGGGTGTTATCTCTTTTGTCGAAAATCAGCCGTTTTTGCTCGAACATTAAATGCCTCCAAATGGTATTTAATTAACTTCCCTGGGTGAAGAAACCCTTTTTGAGAACTCAGAGTGAGTAAATTGGCCATTTTCATGCACTTTTAACCATTCCATAAATCTTGTGTTTAGGGCCCCTGGAAGCATGAAAATCACTTTAAACATGCTAATTTTAGCTCTAACACTGATGATCCACCTACAAATGTGAACTGACGTTCAAAAATAAAACATTTGAAAACGGACCATTTTCCACATTTCTGAAGCATGACGTAATGGGGGGGGGTGTTATCTCTTTTGTCGAAAATCAGCCGTTTTTGGTCGAACATTAAATGCCTCCAAATGGTATTTAATTAACTTCCCGGGGTGACGAAACCCTTTTTGAGAACTCAGAGTGAGTAAATTGGCCATTTTCATGCACTTTTAACCATTCCATAAATCTTGTGTTTAGGGCCCCTGGAAGCATGAAAATCACTTTAAACATGCCAATGTTAGCTCTAACACTGATGATCCACCTACAAATGTGAACTGACGTTCAAAAATCAAACATTTGAAAAAGGACCATTTTCCACATTTCTGAAGCATGACGTAATGGGGGGGTGTTATCTCTTTTGTCGAAAATCAGCCGTTTTTGCTTGAACATTAAATGCCTCCAAATAGTATTTAATTCTCTTCCCGAGCCCCTGGAAGCATGAAAATCACTTTAAACATGCTAATTTTAGCTCTAACACTGATGATCCACCTACAAATGTGAACTGACGTTCAAAAATAAAACATTTGAAAACGGACCATTTTCCACATTTCTGAAGCATGACGTAATGGGGGGGTGTTATCTCTTTTGTCGAAAATCAGCCGTTTTTGCTCGAACATTAAATGCCTCCAAATGGTATTTAATTAACTTCCCGGGGTGAAGAAACCCTTTTTGAGAACTCAGAGTGAGTAAATTGGCCATTTTCATGCACTTTTAACCATTCCATAAATCTTGTGTTTAGGGCCCCTGGAAGCATGAAAATCACTTTAAACATGCCAATGTTAGCTCTAACACTGATGATCCACCTACAAATGTGAACTGACTTTCAAAAATCAAACATTTGAAAACGGACCATTTTCCACATTTCTGAAGCATGACGTAATGGGGGGGTGTTATCTC
The DNA here is from genome assembly GCF_964263255.1 of Lissotriton vulgaris. Taxonomy (NCBI): domain Eukaryota; kingdom Metazoa; phylum Chordata; class Amphibia; order Caudata; family Salamandridae; genus Lissotriton; species Lissotriton vulgaris. The sequence goes on along the minus strand of NW_028246077.1, from coordinate 16,469 downwards.
TTTTGTCGAAAATCAGCCGTTTTTGCTTGAACATTAAATGCCTCCAAATAGTATTTAATTCACTTCCCGAGCCCCTGGAAGCATGAAAATCACTTTAAACATGCTAATTTTAGCTCTAACACTGATGATCCACCTACAAATGTGAACTGACGTTCAAAAATAAAACATTTGAAAACGGACCATTTTCCACATTTCTGAAGCATGACGTAATGGGGGGGTGTTATCTCTTTTGTCGAAAATCAGCCGTTTTTGCTCGAACATTAAATGCCTCCAAATGGTATTTATTTAACTTCCCGAGCCCCTGGAAGCATGAAAATCACTTTAAACATACTAATTTTAGCTCTAACACTGATGATCCACCTACAAATGTGAACTGACGTTCAAAAATAAAACATTTGAAAACGGACCATTTTCCACATTTCGGAAGCATGACGTAATGGGGGGGTGTTATCTCTTTTGTCGAAAATCAGCCGTTTTTGCTCGAACATTAAATGCCTCCAAATGGTATTTAATTAACTTCCCTGGGTGAAGAAACCCTTTTTGAGAACTCAGAGTGAGTAAATTGGCCATTTTCATGCACTTTTAACCATTCCATAAATCTTGTGTTTAGGGCCCCTGGAAGCATGAAAATCACTTTAAACATGCTAATTTTAGCTCTAACACTGATGATCCACCTACAAATGTGAACTGACGTTCAAAAATAAAACATTTGAAAACGGACCATTTTCCACATTTCTGAAGCATGACGTAATGGGGGGGGGTGTTATCTCTTTTGTCGAAAATCAGCCGTTTTTGCTCGAACATTAAATGCCTCCAAATGGTATTTAATTAACTTCCCGGGGTGACGAAACCCTTTTTGAGAACTCAGAGTGAGTAAATTGGCCATTTTCATGCACTTTTAACCATTCCATAAATCTTGTGTTTAGGGCCCCTGGAAGCATGAAAATCACTTTAAACATGCCAATGTTAGCTCTAACACTGATGATCCACCTACAAATGTGAACTGACGTTCAAAAATAAAACATTTGAAAACGGACCATTTTCCACATTTCTGAAGCATGACGTAATGGGGGGGGGTGTTATCTCTTTTGTCGAAAATCAGCCGTTTTTGCTTGAACATTAAATGCCTTCAAATGGTATTTAATTAACTTCCCGGGGTGAAGAAACCCTTTTTGAGAACTCAGAGTGAGTAATTGGCCATTTTCATGCACTTTTAACCATTCCATAAATCTTGTGTTTAGGGCCCCTGGAAGCATGAAAATCACTTTAAACATGCTAATTTTAGCTCTAACACTGATGATCCACCTACAAATGTGAACTGACGTTCAAAAATAAAACATTTGAAAACGGACCATTTTCCACATTTCTGAAGCATGACGTAATGGGGGGGGTGTTATCTCTTTTGTCGAAAATCAGCCGTTTTTGCTCGAACATTAAATGCCTCCAAATGGTATTTAATTAACTTCCCGGGGTGACGAAACCCTTTTTGAGAACTCAGAGTGACTAAATTGGCCATTTTCATGCACTTTTAACCATTCCATAAATCTTGTGTTTAGGGCCCCTGGAAGCATGAAAATCACTTTAAACATGCCAATGTTAGCTCTAACACTGATGATCCACCTACAAATGTGAACTGACGTTCAAAAATCAAACATTTGAAAACGGACCATTTTCCACATTTCTGAAGCATGACGTAATGGGGGGGTGTTATCTCTTTTGTCGAAAATCAGCCGTTTTTGCTTGAACATTAAATGCCTCCAAATAGTATTTAATTCTCTTCCCGAGCCCCTGGAAGCATTAAAATCACTTTAAACATGCTAATTTTAGCTCTAACACTGATGATCCACCTACAAATGTGAACTGACGTTCAAAAATAAAACATTTGAAAACGGACCATTTTCCACATTTCTGAAGCATGACGTAATGGGGGGGTGTTATCTCTTTTGTCGAAAATCAGCCGTTTTTGCTCGAACATTAAATGCCTCCAAATGGTATTTAATTAACTTCCCGGGGTGAAGAAACCCTTTTTGAGAACTCAGAGTGAGTAAATTGGCCATTTTCATGCACTTTTAACCATTCCATAAATCTTGTGTTTAGGGCCCCTGGAAGCATGAAAATCACTTTAAACATGCCAATGTTAGCTCTAACACTGATGATCCACCTACAAATGTGAACTGACGTTCAAAAATCAAACATTTGAAAACGGACCATTTTCCACATTTCTGAAGCATGACGTAATGGGGGGGTGTTATCTCTTTTGTCGAAAATCAGCCGTTTTTGCTTGAACATTAAATGCCTCCAAATAGTATTTAATTCACTTCCCGAGCCCCTGGAAGCATGAAAATCACTTTAAACATGCTAATTTTAGCTCTAACACTGATGATCCACCTACAAATGTGAACTGACGTTCAAAAATAAAACATTTGAAAACGGACCATTTTCCACATTTCTGAAGCATGACGTAATGGGGGGGTGTTATCTCTTTTGTCGAAAATCAGCCGTTTTTGCTCGAACATTAAATGCCTCCAAATGGTATTTAATTAACTTCCCGGGGTGAAGAAACCCTTTTTGAGAACTCAGAGTGAGTAAATTGGCCATTTTCATGCACTTTTAACCATTCCATAAATCTTGTGTTTAGGGCCCCTAGAAGCATGAAAATCACTTTAAACATGCCAATGTTAGCTCTAACACTGATGATCCACCTATAAATGTGAACTGACGTTCAAAAATAAAACATTTGAAAACGGACCATTTTCCACATTTCTGAAGCATGACGTAATGGGGGGTGTTATCTCTTTTGTCGAAAATCAGCCATTTTTGCTCGAACATTAAATGCCTCCAAATGGTATTTAATTAACTTCCCGAGCCCCTGGAAGCATGAAAATCACTTTAAACATCCTAATTTTAGCTCTAACACTGATGATCCACCTACAAATGTGAACTGACGTTCAAAAATAAAACATTTGAAAACGGACCATTTTCCACATTTCTGAAGCATGACGTAATGGGGGGGGTGTTATCTCTTTTGTCGAAAATCAGCCGTTTTTGCTTGAACATTAAATGCCTTCAAATAGTATTTAATTCACTTCCCGAGCCCCTGGAAGCATGAAAATCACTTTAAACATGCTAATTTGAGCTCTAACACTGATGATCCACCTACAAATGTGAACTGACGTTCAGAAATGAAACATTTGAAAACGGACCATTTTCCACATTTCTGAAGCATGACGTAATGGGGGGGTGTTATCTCTTTTGTCGAAAATCAGCCGTTTTTGCTCGAACATTAAATGCCTCCAAATGGTATTTAATTAACTTCCCGGGGTGAAGAAACCCTTTTTGAGAACTCAGAGTGAGTAAATTGGCCATTTTCATGCACTTTTAACCATTCCATAAATCTTGTGTTTAGGGCCCCTGGAAGCATGAAAATCACTTTAAACATGCCAATGTTAGCTCTAACACTGATGATCCACCTATAAATGTGAACTGACGTTCAAAAATAAAACATTTGAAAACGGACCATTTCCCACATTTCTGAAGCATGACGTAATGGGGGGGTGTTATCTCTTTTGTCGAAAATCAGCCGTTTTTGCTTGAACATTAAATGCCTCCAAATAGTATTTAATTCACTTTCCGAGCCCCTGGAAGCATGAAAATCACTTTAAACATGCTAATTTGAGCTCTAACACTGATGATCCACCTACAAATGTGAACTGACGTTCAAAAATAAAACATTTGAAAACGGACCATTTTCCACATTTCTGAAGCATGACGTAATGGGGGGGTGTTATCTCTTTTGTCGAAAATTAGCCGTTTTTGCTCGAACATTAAATGCCTCCAAATGGTATTTATTTAACTTCCCGAGCCCCTGGAAGCATGAAAATCACTTTAAACATGCTAATTTTAGCTCTAACACTGATGATCCACCTACAAATGTGAACTGACGTTCAAAAATAAAACATTTGAAAACGGACCATTTTCCACATTTCTGAAGCATGACGTAATGGGGGGTGTTATCTCTTTTGTCGAAAATCAGCCGTTTTTGCTCGAACATTAAATGCCTCCAAATGGTATTTATTTAACTTCCCGAGCCCCTGGAAGCATGAAAATCACTTTAAACATACTAATTTTAGCTCTAACACTGATGATCCACCTACAAATGTGAACTGACGTTCAAAAATAAAACATTTGAAAACGGACCATTTTCCACATTTCGGAAGCATGACGTAATGGGGGGGTGTTATCTCTTTTGTCGAAAATCAGCCGTTTTTGCTCGAACATTAAATGCCTCCAAATGGTATTTAATTAACTTCCCTGGGTGAAGAAACCCTTTTTGAGAACTCAGAGTGAGTAAATTGGCCATTTTCATGCACTTTTAACCATTCCATAAATCTTGTGTTTAGGGCCCCTGGAAGCATGAAAATCACTTTAAACATGCTAATTTTAGCTCTAACACTGATGATCCACCTACAAATGTGAACTGACGTTCAAAAATAAAACATTTGAAAACGGACCATTTTCCACATTTCTGAAGCATGACGTAATGGGGGGGGTGTTATCTCTTTTGTCGAAAATCAGCCGTTTTTGGTCGAACATTAAATGCCTCCAAATGGTATTTAATTAACTTCCCGGGGTGACGAAACCCTTTTTGACAACTCAGAGTGAGTAAATTGGCCATTTTCATGCACTTTTAACCATTCCATAAATCTTGTGTTTAGGGCCCCTGGAAGCATGAAAATCACTTTAAACATGCCAATGTTAGCTCTAACACTGATGATCCACCTACAAATGTGAACTGACGTTCAAAAATCAAACATTTGAAAAAGGACCATTTTCCACATTTCTGAAGCATGACGTAATGGGGGGGTGTTATCTCTTTTGTCGAAAATCAGCCGTTTTTGCTTGAACATTAAATGCCTCCAAATAGTATTTAATTCTCTTCCCGAGCCCCTGGAAGCATGAAAATCACTTTAAACATGCTAATTTTAGCTCTAACACTGATGATCCACCTACAAATGTGAACTGACGTTCAAAAATAAAACATTTGAAAACGGACCATTTTCCACATTTCTGAAGCATGACGTAATGGGGGGGTGTTATCTCTTTTGTCGAAAATCAGCCGTTTTTGCTCGAACATTAAATGCCTCCAAATGGTATTTAATTAACTTCCCGGGGTGAAGAAACCCTTTTTGAGAACTCAGAGTGAGTAAATTGGCCATTTTCATGCACTTTTAACCATTCCATAAATCTTGTGTTTAGGGCCCCTGGAAGCATGAAAATCACTTTAAACATGCCAATGTTAGCTCTAACACTGATGATCCACCTACAAATGTGAACTGACGTTCAAAAATCAAACATTTGAAAACGGACCATTTTCCACATTTCTGAAGCATGACGTAATGGGGGGGTGTTATCTCTTTTGTCGAAAATCAGCCGTTTTTGCTTGAACATTAAATGCCTCCAAATAGTATTTAATTCACTTCCCGAGCCCCTGGAAGCATGAAAATCACTTTAAACATGCTAATTTTAGCTCTAACACTGATGATCCACCTACAAATGTGAACTGACGTTCAAAAATAAAACATTTGAAAACGGACCATTTTCCACATTTCTGAAGCATGACGTAATGGGGGGTGTTATCTCTTTTGTCGAAAATCAGCCGTTTTTGCTCGAACATTAAATGCCTCCAAATGGTATTTATTTAACTTCCCGAGCCCCTGGAAGCATGAAAATCACTTTAAACATACTAATTTTAGCTCTAACACTGATGATCCACCTACAAATGTGAACTGACGTTCAAAAATAAAACATTTGAAAACGGACCATTTTCCACATTTCGGAAGCATGACGTAATGGGGGGGTGTTATCTCTTTTGTCGAAAATCAGCCGTTTTTGCTCGAACATTAAATGCCTCCAAATGGTATTTAATTAACTTCCCTGGGTGAAGAAACCCTTTTTGAGAACTCAGAGTGAGTAAATTGGCCATTTTCATGCACTTTTAACCATTCCATAAATCTTGTGTTTAGGGCCCCTGGAAGCATGAAAATCACTTTAAACATGCTAATTTTAGCTCTAACACTGATGATCCACCTACAAATGTGAACTGACGTTCAAAAATAAAACATTTGAAAACGGACCATTTTCCACATTTCTGAAGCATGACGTTATGGGGGGGGTGTTATCTCTTTTGTCGAAAATCAGCCGTTTTTGCTCGAACATTAAATGCCTCCAAATGGTATTTAATTAACTTCCCGGGGTGACGAAACCCTTTTTGAGAACTCAGAGTGAGTAAATTGGCCATTTTCATGCACTTTTAACCATTCCATAGATCTTGTGTTTAGGGCCCCTGGAAGCATGAAAATCACTTTAAACATGCCAATGTTAGCTCTAACACTCATGATCCACCTACAAATGTGAACTGACGTTCAAAAATCAAACATTTGAAAACGGACCATTTTCCACATTTCTGAAGCATGACGTAATGGGGGGTGTTATCTCTTTTGTCGAAAATCAGCCGTTTTTGCTTGAACATTAAATGCCTCCAAATAGTATTTAATTCTCTTCCCGAGCCCCTGGAAGCATGAAAATCACTTTAAACATGCTAATTTTAGCTCTAACACTGATGATCCACCTACAAATGTGAACTGACGTTCAAAAATAAAACATTTGAAAACGGACCATTTTCCACATTTCTGAAGCATGACGTAATGGGGGGGTGTTATCTCTTTTGTCGAAAATCAGCCATTTTTGCTCGAACATTAAATGCCTCCAAATGGTATTTAATTAACTTCCCGGGGTGAAGAAACCCTTTTTGAGAACTCAGAGTGAGTAAATTGGCCATTTTCATGCACTTTTAACCATTCCATAAATCTTGTGTTTAGGGCCCCTGGAAGCATGAAAATCACTTTAAACATGCCAATGTTAGCTCTAACACTGATGATCCACCTACAAATGTGAACTGACGTTCAAAAATCAAACATTTGAAAACGGACCATTTTCCACATTTCTGAAGCATGACGTAATGGGGGGGTGTTATCTCTTTTGTCGAAAATCAGCCGTTTTTGCTTGAACATTAAATGCCTCCAAATAGTATTTAATTCACTTCCCGAGCCCCTGGAAGCATGAAAATCACTTTAAACATGCTAATTTTAGCTCTAACACTGATGATCCACCTACAAATGTGAACTGACGTTCAAAAATAAAACATTTGAAAACGGACCATTTTCCACATTTCTGAAGCATGACGTAATGGGGGGGTGTTATCTCTTTTGTCGAAAATCAGCCGTTTTTGCTCGAACATTAAATGCCTCCAAATGGTATTTAATTAACTTCCCGTGGTGAAGAAACCCTTTTTGAGAACTCAGAGTGAGTAAATTGGCCATTTTCATGCACTTTTAACCATTCCATAAATCTTGTGTTTAGGGCCCCTAGAAGCATGAAAATCACTTTAAACATGCCAATGTTAGCTCTAACACTGATGATCCACCTATAAATGTGAACTGACGTTCAAAAATAAAACATTTGAAAACGGACCATTTTCCACATTTCTGAAGCATGACGTAATGGGGGGTGTTATCTCTTTTGTCGAAAATCAGCCATTTTTGCTCGAACATTAAATGCCTCCAAATGGTATTTAATTAACTTCCCGAGCCCCTGGAAGCATGAAAATCACTTTAAACATCCTAATTTTAGCTCTAACACTGATGATCCACCTACAAATGTGAACTGACGTTCAAAAATAAAACATTTGAAAACGGACCATTTTCCACATTTCTGAAGCATGACATAATGGGGGGGGTGTTATCTCTTTTGTCGAAAATCAGCCGTTTTTGCTTGAACATTAAATGCCTTCAAATAGTATTTAATTCACTTCCCGAGCCCCTGGAAGCATGAAAATCACTTTAAACATGCTAATTTGAGCTCTAACACTGATGATCCACCTACAAATGTGAACTGACGTTCAGAAATGAAACATTTGAAAACGGACCATTTTCCACATTTCTGAAGCATGACGTAATGGGGGGGTGTTATCTCTTTTGTCGAAAATCAGCCGTTTTTGCTCGAACATTAAATGCCTCCAAATGGTATTTAATTAACTTCCCGGGGTGAAGAAACCCTTTTTGAGAACTCAGAGTGAGTAAATTGGCCATTTTCATGCACTTTTAACCATTCCATAAATCTTGTGTTTAGGGCCCCTGGAAGCATGAAAATCACTTTAAACATGCCAATGTTAGCTCTAACACTGATGATCCACCTATAAATGTGAACTGACGTTCAAAAATAAAACATTTGAAAACGGACCATTTTCCACATTTCTGAAGCATGACGTAATGGGGGGGTGTTATCTCTTTTGTCGAAAATCAGCTGTTTTTGCTTGAACATTAAATGCCTCCAAATAGTATTTAATTCACTTTCCGAGCCCCTGGAAGCATGAAAATCACTTTAAACATGCTAATTTGAGCTCTAACACTGATGATCCACCTACAAATGTGAACTGACGTTCAAAAATAAAACATTTGAAAACGGACCATTTTCCACATTTCTGAAGCATGACGTAATGGGGGGGTGTTATCTCTTTTGTCGAAAATCAGCCGTTTTTGCTCGAACATTAAATGCCTCCAAATGGTATTTATTTAACTTCCCGAGCCCCTGGAAGCATGAAAATCACTTTAAACATGCTAATTTTAGCTCTAACACTGATGATCCACCTACAAATGTGAACTGACGTTCAAAAATAAAACATTTGAAAACGGACCATTTTCCACATTTCTGAAGCATGACGTAATGGGGGGTGTTATCTCTTTTGTCGAAAATCAGCCGTTTTTGATCGAACATTAAATGCCTCCAAATGGTATTTATTTAACTTCCCGAGCCCCTGGAAGCATGAAAATCACTTTAAACATACTAATTTTAGCTCTAACACTGATGATCCACCTACAAATGTGAACTGACGTTCAAAAATAAAACATTTGAAAACGGACCATTTTCCACATTTCGGAAGCATGACGTAATGGGGGGGTGTTATCTCTTTTGTCGAAAATCAGCCGTTTTTGCTCGAACATTAAATGCCTCCAAATGGTATTTAATTAACTTCCCTGGGTGAAGAAACCCTTTTTGAGAACTCAGAGTGAGTAAATTGGCCATTTTCATGCACTTTTAACCATTCCATAAATCTTGTGTTTAGGGCCCCTGGAAGCATGAAAATCACTTTAAACATGCTAATTTTAGCTCTAACACTGATGATCCACCTACAAATGTGAACTGACGTTCAAAAATAAAACATTTGAAAACGGACCATTTTCCACATTTCTGAAGCATGAAGTAATGGGGGGGGGTGTTATCTCTTTTGTCGAAAATCAGCCGTTTTTGCTCGAACATTAAATGCCTCCAAATGGTATTTAATTAACTTCCCGGGGTGACGAAACCCTTTTTGAGAACTCAGAGTGAGTAAATTGGCCATTTTCATGCACTTTTAACCATTCCATAAATCTTGTGTTTAGGGCCCCTGGAAGCATGAAAATCACTTTAAACATGCCAATGTTAGCTCTAACACTGATGATCCACCTACAAATGTGAACTGACGTTCAAAAATCAAACATTTGAAAACGGACCATTTTCCACATTTCTGAAGCATGACGTAATGGGGGGGTGTTATCTCTTTTGTCGAAAATCAGCCGTTTTTGCTTGAACATTAAATGCCTCCAAATAGTATTTAATTCACTTTCCGAGCCCCTGGAAGCATGAAAATCACTTTAAACATGCTAATTTGAGCTCTAACACTGATGATCCACCTACAAATGTGAACTGACGTTCAAAAATAAAACATTTGAAAACGGACCATTTTCCACATTTCTGAAGCATGACGTAATGGGGGGTGTTATCTCTTTTGTCGAAAATCAGCCGTTTTTGCTCGAACATTAAATGCCTCCAAATGGTATTTGATTAACTTCCCGAGCCCCTGGAAGCATGAAAATCACTTTAAACATCCTAATTTTAGCTCTAACACTGATGATCCACCTACAAATGTGAACTGACGTTCAAAAATAAAACATTTGAAAACGGACCATTTTCCACATTTCTGAAGCATGACGTAATGGGGGGGGGTGTTATCTCTTTTGTCGAAAACCAGCCGTTTTTGCTCGAACATTAAATGCCTCCAAATGGTATTTAATTAACTTCCCGAGCCCCTGGAAGCATGAAAATTACTTTAAACATCCTAATTTTAGCTCTAACACTGATGATCCACCTACAAATGTGAACTGACGTTCAAAAATAAAACATTTGAAAACGGACCATTTTCCACATTTCTGAAGCATGACGTAATGGGGGGTGTTATCTCTTTTGTTGAAAATCAGCCGTTTTTGCTCGAACATTAAATGCCTCCAAATGGTATTTATTTAACTTCCCGAGCCCCTGGAAGCATGAAAATCACTTTAAACATACTAATTTTAGCTCTAACACTGATGATCCACCTACAAATGTGAACTGACGTTCAAAAATAAAACATTTGAAAACGGACCATTTTCCACATTTCGGAAGCATGACGTAATGGGGGGGGTGTTATCTCTTTTGTCGAAAATCAGCCGTTTTTGCTCGAACATTAAATGCCTCCAAATGGTATTTAATTAACTTCCCGGGGTGAAGAAACCCTTTTTGAGAACTCAGAGTGAGTAAATTGGCCATTTTCATGCACTTTTAACCATTCCATAAATCTTGTGTTTAGGGCCCCTAGAAGCATGAAAATCACTTTAAACATGCCAATGTTAGCTCTAACACTGATGATCCACCTATAAATGTGAACTGACGTTCAAAAATAAAACATTTGAAAACGGACCATTTTCCACATTTCTGAAGCATGACGTAATGGGGGGGGTGTTATCTCTTTTGTCGAAAATCAGCCGTTTTTGCTTGAACATTAAATGCCTTCAAATAGTATTTAATTCACTTCCCGAGCCCCTGGAAGCATGAAAATCACTTTAAACATGCTAATTTGAGCTCTAACACTGATGATCCACCTACAAATGTGAACTGACGTTCAGAAATGAAACATTTGAAAACGGACCATTTTCCACTTTTCTGAAGCATGACGTAATGGGGGGGGTGTTATCTCTTTTGTCGAAAATCAGCCGTTTTTGCTCGAACATTAAATGCCTCCAAATGGTATTTAATTAACTTCCCGGGGTGAAGAAACCCTTTTTGAGAACTCAGAGTGAGTAAATTGGCCATTTTCATGCACTTTTAACCATTCCATAAATCTTGTGTTTAGGGCCCCTGGAAGCATGAAAATCACTTTAAACATGCCAATGTTAGCTCTAACACTGATGATCCACCTATAAATGTGAACTGACGTTCAAAAATAAAACATTTGAAAACGGACCATTTTCCACATTTCTGAAGCATGACGTAATGGGGGGGTGTTATCTCTTTTGTCGAAAATCAGCCGTTTGTGCTTGAACATTAAATGCCTCCAAATAGTATTTAATTCACTTTCCGAGCCCCTGGAAGCATGAAAATCACTTTAAACATGCTAATTTGAGCTCTAACACTGATGATCCACCTACAAATGTGAACTGACGTTCAAAAATAAAACATTTGAAAACGGACCATTTTCCACATTTCTGAAGCATGACGTAATGGGGGGGTGTTATCTCTTTTGTCGAAAATCAGCCGTTTTTGCTCGAACATTAAATGCCTCCAAATGGTATTTATTTAACTTCCCGAGCCCCTGGAAGCATGAAAATCACTTTAAACATGCTAATTTTAGCTCTAACACTGATGATCCACCTACAAATGTGAACTGACGTTCAAAAATAAAACATTTGAAAACGGACCATTTTCCACATTTCTGAAGCATGACATAATGGGGGGTGTTATCTCTTTTGTCGAAAATCAGCCGTTTTTGCTCGAACATTAAATGCCTCCAAATGGTATTTATTTAACTTCCCGAGCCCCTGGAAGCATGAAAATCACTTTAAACATACTAATTTTAGCTCTAACACTGATGATCCACCTACAAATGTGAACTGACGTTCAAAAATAAAACATTTGAAAACGGACCATTTTCCACATTTCGGAAGCATGACGTAATGGGGGGGTGTTATCTCTTTTGTCGAAAATCAGCCGTTTTTGCTCGAACATTAAATGCCTCCAAATGGTATTTAATTAACTTCCCTGGGTGAAGAAACCCTTTTTGAGAACTCAGAGTGAGTAAATTGGCCATTTTCATGCACTTTTAACCATTCCATAAATCTTGTGTTTAGGGCCCCTGGAAGCATGAAAATCACTTTAAACATGCTAATTTTAGCTCTAACACTGATGATCCACCTACAAATGTGAACTGACGTTCAAAAATAAAACATTTGAAAACGGACCATTTTCCACATTTCTGAAGCATGACGTAATGGGGGGGGTGTTATCTCTTTTGTCGAAAATCAGCCGTTTTTGCTCGAACATTAAATGCCTCCAAATGGTATTTAATTAACTTCCCGGGGTGACGAAACCCTTTTTGAGAACTCAGAGTGAGTAAATTGGCCATTTTCATGCACTTTTAACCATTCCATAAATCTTGTGTTTAGGGCCCCTGGAAGCATGAAAATCACTTTAAACATGCCAATGTTAGCTCTAACACTGATGATCCACCTACAAATGTGAACTGACGTTCAAAAATCAAACATTTGAAAACGGACCATTTTCCACATTTCTGAAGCATGACGTAATGGGGGGGTGTTATCTCTTTTGTCGAAAATCAGCCGTTTTTGCTTGAACATTAAATGCCTCCAAATAGTATTTAATTCTCTTCCCGAGCCCCTGGAAGCATGAAAATCACTTTAAACATGCTAATTTTAGCTCTAACACTGATGATCCACCTACAAATGTGAACTGACGTTCAAAAATAAAACATTTGAAAACGGACCATTTTCCACATTTCTGAAGCATGACGTAATGGGGGGGTGTTATCTCTTTTGTCGAAAATCAGCCGTTTTTGCTCGAACATTAAATGCCTCCAAATGGTATTTAATTAACTTCCCGGGGTGAAGAAACCCTTTTTGAGAACTCAGAGTGAGTAAATTGGCCATTTTCATGCACTTTTAACCATTCCATAAATCTTGTGTTTAGGGCCCCTGGAAGCATGAAAATCACTTTAAACATGCCAATGTTAGCTCTAACACTGATGATCCACCTACAAATGTGAACTGACGTTCAAAAATCAAACATTTGAAAACGGACCATTTTCCACATTTCTGAAGCATGACGTAATGGGGGGGTGTTATCTCTTTTGTCGAAAATCAGCCATTTTTGCTCGAACATTAAATGCCTCCAAATGGTATTTAATTAACTTCCCGAGCCCCTGGAAGCATGAAAATCACTTTAAACATCCTAATTTTAGCTCTAACACTGATGATCCACCTACAAATGTGAACTGACGTTCAAAAATAAAACATTTGAAAACGGACCATTTTCCACATTTCTGAAGCATGACGTAATGGGGGGGTGTTATCTCTTTTGTCGAAAATCAGCCGTTTTTGCTTGAACATTAAATGCCTTCAAATAGTATTTAATTCACTTCCCGAGCCCCTGGAAGCATGAAAATCACTTTAAACATGCTAATTTGAGCTCTAACACTGATGATCCACCTACAAATGTGAACTGATGTTCAGAAATGAAACATTTGAAAACGGACCATTTTCCACATTTCTGAAGCATGACGTAATGGGGGGGTGTTATCTCTTGTGTCGAAAATCAGCCGTTTTTGCTCGAACATTAAATGCCTCCAAATGGTATTTAATTAACTTCCCGGGGTGAAGAAACCCTTTTTGAGAACTCAGAGTGAGTAAATTGGCCATTTTCATGCACTTTTAACCATTCCATAAATCTTGTGTTTAGGGCCCCTGGAAGCATGAAAATCACTTTAAACATGCCAATGTTAGCTCTAACACTGATGATCCACCTATAAATGTGAACTGACGTTCAAAAATAAAACATTTGAAAACGGACCATTTTCCACATTTCTGAAGCATGACGTAATGGGGGGGTGTTATCTCTTTTGTCGAAAATCAGCCGTTTTTGCTCGAACATTAAATGCCTCCAAATGGTATTTATTTAACTTCCCGAGCCCCTGGAAGCATGAAAATCACTTTAAACATGCTAATTTGAGCTCTAACACTGATGATCCACCTACAAATGTGAACTGACGTTCAAAAATAAAACATTTGAAAACGGACCATTTTCCACATTTCTGAAGCATGACGTAATGGGGGGTGTTATCTCTTTTGTCGAAAATCAGCCGTTTTTGCTCGAACCTTAAATGCCTCCAAATGGTATTTATTTAACTTACCGAGCCCCTGGAAGCATGAAAATCACTTTAAACATACTAATTTTAGCTCTAACACTGATGATCCACCTACAAATGTGAACTGACGTTCAAAAATAAAACATTTGAAAACGGACCATTTTCCACATTTCGGAAGCATGACGTAATGGGGGGGTGTTATCTCTTTTGTCGAAAATCAGCCGTTTTTGCTCGAACATTAAATGCCTCCAAATGGTATTTAATTAACTTCCCTGGGTGAAGAAACCCTTTTTGAGAACTCAGAGTGAGTAAATTGGCCATTTTCATGCACTTTTAACCATTCCATAAATCTTGTGTTTAGGGCCCCTGGAAGCATGAAAATCACTTTAAACATGCTAATTTTAGCTCTAACACTGATGATCCACCTACAAATGTGAACTGACGTTCAAAAATAAAACATTTGAAAACGGACCATTTTCCACATTTCTGAAGCATGACGTAATGGGGGGGGGTGTTATCTCTTTTGTCGAAAATCAGCCGTTTTTGCTCGAACATTAAATGCCTCCAAATGGTATTTAATTAACTTCCCGGGGTGACGAAACCCTTTTTGAGAACTCAGAGTGAGTAAATTGGCCATTTTCATGCACTTTTAACCATTCCATAAATCTTGTGTTTAGGGCCCCTGGAAGCATGAAAATCACTTTAAACATGCCAATGTTAGCTCTAACACTGATGATCCACCTACAAATGTGAACTGACGTTCAAAAATCAAACATTTGAAAACGGACCATTTTCCACATTTCTGAAGCATGACGTAATGGGGGGGTGTTATCTCTTTTGTCGAAAATCAGCCGTTTTTGCTTGAACATTAAGTGCCTCCAAATAGTATTTAATTCTCTTCCCGAGCCCCTGGAAGCATGAAAATCACTTTAAACATGCAAATTTTAGCTCTAACACTGATGATCCACCTACAAATGTGAACTGACGTTCAAAAATAAAACATTTGAAAACGGACCATTTTCCACATTTCTGAAGCATGACGTAATGGGGGGGTGTTATCTCTTTTGTCGAAAATCAGCCGTTTTTGCTCGAACATTAAATGCCTCCAAATGGTATTTAATTAACTTCCCGGGGTGAAGAAACCCTTTTTGAGAACTCAGAGTGAGTAAATTGGCCATTTTCATGCACTTTTAACCATTCCATAAATCTTGTGTTTAGGGCCCCTAGAAGCATGAAAATCACTTTAAACATGCCAATGTTAGCTCTAACACTGATGATCCACCTATAAATGTGAACTGACGTTCAAAAATAAAACATTTGAAAACGGACCATTTTCCACATTTCTGAAGCATGACGTAATGGGGGGTGTTATCTCTTTTGTCGAAAATCAGCCATTTTTGCTCGAACATTAAATGCCTCCAAATGGTATTTAATTAACTTCCCGAGCCCCTGGAAGCATGAAAATCACTTTAAACATCCTAATTTTAGCTCTAACACTGATGATCCACCTACAAATGTGAACTGACGTTCAAAAATAAAACATTTGAAAACGGACCATTTTCCACATTTCTGAAGCATGACGTAATGGGGGGGGTGTTATCTCTTTTGTCGAAAATCAGCCGTTTTTGCTTGAACATTAAATGCCTTCAAATAGTATTTAATTCACTTCCCGAGCCCCTGGAAGCATGAAAATCACTTTAAACATGCTAATTTGAGCTCTAACACTGATGATCCACCTACAAATGTGAACTGACGTTCAGAAATGAAACATTTGAAAACGGACCATTTTCCACATTTCTGAAGCATGACGTAATGGGGGGGTGTTATCTCTTTTGTCGAAAATCAGCCGTTTTTGCTCGAACATTAAATGCCTCCAAATGGTATTTAATTAACTTCCCGGGGTGAAGAAACCCTTTTTGAGAACTCAGAGTGAGTAAATTGGCCATTTTCATGCACTTTTAACCATTCCATAAATCTTGTGTTTAGGGCCCCTGGAAGCATGAAAATCACTTTAAACATGCCAATGTTAGCTCTAACACTGATGATCCACCTATAAATGTGAACTGACGTTCAAAAATAAAACATTTGAAAACGGACCATTTCCCACATTTCTGAAGCATGACGTAATGGGGGGGTGTTATCTCTTTTGTCGAAAATCAGCCGTTTTTGCTTGAACATTAAA